>NC_056686.1:164411124-164782999 GCF_018350215.1 Panthera leo
CTTTTAGTTTGTTGGTGGCTTCTTCCTTTAAATCTCTTTTGCTACACTTGTAAAGAAACAATACCATAAAGCAGGCCTAGACTTTTACCAAGTGACCGCAGACGACCTGCCTAAATGATAAACACGTGAAGTCAAGAGCTCTTCCTCTGTTTTTCCAGGACAAAAGCTGTGGGTCTGGTTTAAAATCTCTGGCTTTGGGAAAAGGATTTCTTTCTTTTTTTTTTTTCAATTAAAAAAATTTTTTTAATGTTTATTTTTGACAGAGAAAGAGAGAGAGCGAGCATGAGCAGGGGAGGGGCAGAGAGAGAAGGAGACAGAGAATTCCAAGCAGGCTCCAGGCTCTGAGCTGCCAGCATAGAGCCCTGACACGGGGCTTGAGATCATGACCTGAGCCAAAGTCGGACGCTCAACCGACTGAGCCACACAGGCGTCCCAAGAATTTCTTAAATTAAAACATGAAAGCCAGATGTATGGAGGCTCCCAAAGTAAATGTTCACACAAAGAGTAGGAATTATTTTTACCTTATTACTATTCCCCATGACTGTATCATTCATTATTCTGCCCAACAAAAATACATGTCAAACACGGAATTGACTCTCTTGTCCATCCACTAGTAGGCAAAGCAAAAAAATTATTTTTCCTTACCACTCAAAATAATTTCTTCTTAAAGGCCTTTTCTTCAGTCTGGATCTGGGAGGAGTTTTCAGATTTTTGCAGCCCTGATGCCCACCAGGTTCCAAGGCCAAGCAAACCGTGGACCCAAAGGAGGAGGCCATCAAGAACATCAGGTTCCAGTCCCCACCTAATCATGCCATTTTACCTTATCTTTTAGCCTCGGTTTCTTCCTCTGCCAAAGGACAGGGCTGGGTTAGGGAACTCCTGAGATCCCTTCCTCTAAATACCTCTGGTTCTATGATATCCAAAATGCAAGTCTCAAATCTAATTTTGAATTTTACTTATTTCTTTTTTTAAGCTTTTATTTTTTTTAAGTAATCTCTACACCCAATGTGGGGCTCGAACTCACACCCCCAAGATCAAGAGTCACATGCTCTACTGACTGAGCCAGCCAGGCGCCCCTAATTTTGAATTTTAAAACAAGCTAATTTTAGCTACCTGTAATAGATGCTCTAAAGTAGTACTGTCCGATAGAAATATAACGCAAGCCACATGTGTCATTTAAAAAATTTTAGCAGCCCTACTAAAAAGACAAAAAAGAAACAAGTGAATTTAATTTTAGCAATATGTGTAATACAACATATCAAAAAATATTTTAACATTTAACCAAAAACTTAAAATTATTAATGAGGTATCAGAAGTGATGAACATAATATACATTACAACACATCTCACGGATATGATCACATGAAATGTAGCTGCCTTCCAGAATAAAGAATTAACGAAAGATCTTAACAATGTTTCTGGTTTTACATTTACTTATTTTTCCTGTTTTAAAATGTAAGTCAAAATTAATTAAAATTAAAAATTCAGTTCCTCAGCTGCACTAGCTCCGTTGGTTAGTGACAGTGCAGTTGCAAGGGGGTGGGGGGGGAATGGGGGGGCTCAGATTCTATTGAACCAAACTCTTCTGTTTTGCAAATTAGTTCTTCAGGATACAGTGAGAACATGAACCCTCCCAAACTTCACCAGGTAGTACTTACACTGTTAGCAATTATTTGTAAAAAGCTCCTACAGTGACCTGCAAGTGCCAGTGTGAGTCTGAATGACTAAAGGGGCTCGTAATGACAGAACGGACCATTTGGATGTTACTCAGGGTGGTGTGGTCCAGACGCCACACAATTACAAATTATCGCAAAGGTCATCTGAAGAATGGGGAGAAATAAGGGGCTTAGGTGACAGGAAAGCACTGTCTATTCCAACTAAGGATATGAATGAAGCTGAGGTTGGAAATTCTATCTCAGCTGCTTTCAGATGCATATGTTTGAAAACACACAGTACCCACTGTTGTTGCCAACCTCCAGGTGGCAACTTGGACCTCTTATAGAAAATTATAATTAGTGTCTATATTGTATCTCATGCTCTTAAGATCAGTACAGAAATCTTTTCTTTTCCTTAATGTCAATCTTTTCAATTAACTTGCTAAATAAATATGTAAGGACACTGGTTAGCGGGTGAGCCTTCACATTAAGACTTGAGAATGAAAGATCATAGTATGGCACTCTAAATCCAGATTAAGAGTGGTATGACATAATGTAAGTAATAATGTTAATAATAACGGCTACCATTTGTAGTTCACTTTCTCTGACTCAACATGACTGCAAGCACTTGTATCTAGCATCTCCTTTACTCACACCAATCTGCAAGGCAGGTAGTATTATCACCATCGCCCTTTTGGAGCAAAGAAACTGAACCACAAAGAGGTTCAGTAATTTTGCCTGAAGACCCACATCTACTAACTGGGAACAGTGAGCTCCAACCCAGGTGTAGGTCACAGAGTCACTCAAATAACCTAGGCCTCTTCAGAGAGAAACCGCCCAATGTGGCACCAGTTAGGGCTCTGCTGCTAACCAGCTGCACAGGGGAGCGTGGACCTCGCCACCCAACCTCACTGTGCCATTCCTACCAGGACTAACCAAGACACTAAGCCTAGCCTCACAGAGCTTTTTTTTCATATGAAAAAAAAAAAGTACATAATGCCCCTTAAAAATATAAAGGACAACCAGGGGTGAAGTATTAAAACCATTAATAAATTCAACTGCCATTGCCAATGTCAAATGAACACAAGAAGAATCTAAATTTTAAGCTTCTGGGTCTAACCACTATATAAGAAGAAGTAGAAGGTGAGGTCATAATTTATGCATGCATCAGACATCATGGCAATACCAAAGGGTAGTGAATGGAAGAAGTTTTCAGCTAGGTTACCTCTCCTCAAGGGTTTTATAGAAGGTCTTCTTTCCCTTCACCACTCTACCCTTTACTTTTTATCCTTTTTAAAGTTCATTTATTTGAGAGAAAAAGACAGCGTGAGCCGGGGAGGGTAGGGAGAGGGTGAGACAGAGAGAGAGAGAGAGAGAGAGAGAGAGAGAGAGAGAGAGAGAGATATTGAGGGAGAGAGAATCCCAAGCAGGCTCCATACCCAGCAGCACAGTGCCATGCTCGAACTCACGAAACCATGAGATTATGACCTAAGCCAAAACCACGAGTCAGACGCTTGGTCCACTGAGCCACCCAGGCTCCCCAACTGCCCCCCTCCTTTTTTTAAGGTGTGAGTTACTCAGGGGTAGCATTACAAAAGGACCATTTCAGACCTTGAAGACTAAATGATGTAGGGCAGGGCTGGGAAGAGGACAAGGCTGCAGGGGTCAGCTCAGCTCATGTTTGGATTTATACTTCCACTAATGCGCTTCCATTCCCCAAACTCTGCTGCTTTTCTAGGCCCAGAACCCCAGAGTAAGAAATTCTGCCCCAAGTGAAGGAGTGTGTCTGGGAAGAAGCTCAAAGAGATGGCAGCTTATCAATCCACACTAGTACAGGGAATCCAGCAGACAGGCTGGAGGGTCCCACAGGGGAGACTGGGCCAACAGGTAGCCCTCTGCTGCCACAGGGCACATGTAAGGTCTTGCCACGCATTGGTTTTCTGTCTCTAGAGACTTCAGTCCCCACGTGAAAGACACGCATAGGGAAGACCACAGGAGAATAAGTTTACGGCAAAGAGCAAAAAGAGTATGTGTTTATGCCACTACACAGAATTCAAGAAAGGACTTTTTCAAGTGTGCCTAAGAAATCTCAGCTCCCCACACATCAAACATCCCCGACAGAGAAGAAATACAGTTATTAAGAAAAATTTTTTTACATTTATTTATTTTTGAGAGACAGAGAGAGACAGAGCGTGAGCAGGAGAGGGGCAGAGAGGGGGAGACACAGAATCGGAAGCAGGCTCCAGGCTCTGTCAGCACAGAGCCCGATGCGAGGCTCGAACCTACGAACCGTGAGATCCTGACCTGAGCTGAAGTCGGACGCTTAACCAACCGAGTCACCCGTGCCAAAGAAATACAGTTATGGTAACAACACCACAGCCACCATTTGCTGAATGTGTGCTGTGCGCTAGACCTTATGCCCAGCTCTTTTGTTACTCAGTTCTAAGAGCACCGTGGCAGGTGTCATACACATTCCAATGTTGATGGAACTGAAGCACATGCCACTGTAACATCCATCGACTTAACCTCTCTGGGCCTCAGCCCTTGGCCTGCAACACTGGGATAATGCCTGCCTCACAGGGTGAATAAGGAGCGCAAACAACAAATTCAGTGTGTTGAAGCATTAGCACCCTGGCCAGCACTGAGAAGAGCCCGAGAGACTGTGGCTGCTATCACCAATATGGTTAGATGCCTACCTCTGTTAGCTCGGGGCTTATGAAAAAGAGAGGATATGGGGCGCCTGGGTGGCGCAGTCGGTTAAGCGTCCGACTTCAGCCAGGTCACGATCTCGCGGTCCGTGAGTTCGAGCCCCGCGTCAGGCTCTGGGCTGATGGCTCGGAGCCTGGAGCCTGTTTCCGATTCTGTGTCTCCCTCTCTCTCTGCCCCTCCCCCGTTCATGCTCTGTCTCTCTCTGTCCCAAAAATAAATTAAAAAACGTTGAAAAAAAAAAATTTTTAAAAAAAAAAAAGAAAAAGAGAGGATACTGTCTGTTCTTTCTTTTCTTTGGTGAATACTGCTAATCACTGGGCTTGGAAGCCAAGGATAAGACTGTTACAGTTGAAAATAGGCAGTAAGAGTAAATCGATCTTAGAGAAGGGCACAAAGAGACAAACTCCCTGTATGCCACCTTGGAGAAAAAACAATCCATCCCTCAAGCAAAGCAGCAATTTCTGGGTTGTTTCCCTCCCCTTTCATCAGGAAAATGAACACACCGGTGGATGAATTTCTGTTAAAACGTAGAAACAGCTTGAGCACAAATGGTATCATGATGGGGCCAACAGAAAGAGGAAATCTACTCCTCTCCTATGAAAAGGGGGCTTAAAAAATTCTTCTTAAATGGCTAACAAAGGTAGTTACAGATTAGAGTTACAAGACAGATCCTCAGTACATGTGCTGATGCCAAACCACACCCACACCTCTCCACTCCCTCCCCCCCCCAACCATCCTTCTGTCTCCAACCTCTCCATTTTCTGATGCATGGGCCATAATAACTTCCTGTCCACATTCAGCTCATGTGTTTTGCTCTTTCCAAAGCCTTCTGTGTTTCAAGATACTTACAGAAAACTTGAAATGCCACACATGAGCAGTGAAAGGCTCTCTACAACCAGCCCCAAATTAACCTTCTCATCCCTAGTGACCCAATCTGTTGCCAGAAGTCTGGCTTGTGCCTGCACCCTTCTTCAGGGTTCCAAATGAAGTCTGAGCCAAAGAAATCCTATGGACTTAAAAAACAAAAACAAAAACCTGTAGTTAAAATGCTACCTCCTCCAGGATGTCCTCCGAGCACCCCAGTTAGAAGTGACACTTTCTCTTCTGCATTGTCATGGAGCTGTCACGTGTCACAGATGAGCCTGTGTAAATACCGAGCACCTGGAGGGCAGTAAGACTCACCCTCAGTTTAGGGAGCAACTACTATTATGTAAAGTCTAGGCATGATGCCAGACACCAGAGTTATAAAAAAGAAATAAAATACAGTCTCTTCCCTAGAGGAAGACCTTAAGCAGAGAAAACAGAGATATGAAGTAAATTATGCTCAATGATATGAAACATGCCCTATAATCCAGGTGTACAAAGAGCAAAGCGTTTGATTAGGAGGAGGGAAAACTTGAAAAGCAAATGTCTTTCAAGGAAGACAACACATTTGCCACATTATCTTGGAAGATTAAAACAACTTCATGCCCTGAAAGTTCCTAGGGTGTGTAAATTCCTAATAAATTTTTGTGGAATGAGTAGGTGCACATTTAGGCTCAGAATTCAGTATTTTCACTGTGTACATAAGGTGTCTAGGTTCAAAGAATTCTAATTACTTACATAACAAAGGTACCATGTTTCCTATCACTAATGACCCAACTACCAATCATAGAAAAATTATTTAAAATTATCGAAGTTATTTCATAGTAATAATACTTCAAATTATTCTTTGGGTGCTCTACTAAAAATAAAGTATTATACGTTAAATCTATAAACACATATTCCTTCAAGTTAACAATAAAATTGATTTTTTGAGAGAATCAAATATCCTGGGGGCACCTGGGTGACACAGGTGGTTAAGCGTCCGACTTTGGCTCAGGTCATGATCTCGCGGTTCCTGAGATTGAGCCCTGCATCGGGCCCTGTGCTGACAGCTCAGAGCCTGGAGCTTGCTTCGGATTCTGTGTCTCCCTCTCTCTCTGCCCCTCCCCCACTCACGCTCTGTCTCTTTCTCTCAAAAATCAACATTAAAAAAAACAAAACAAAACACCTTGCAACCTGAACACGTCAGTCAACATAAATGCTAAATATATTTCCTTAGAGGCCCCTAGTTATGTCCCTCAGACTGACGATGGAACATGGTAACCTCACTTTGCCCCCATATTCTAGACTTTTTTTTTTTCCAAAGCATCAATCTATTACCATAATTAACCTCTTCAGCTATTCTATACTCAGGACTCAGCCTTCTTCACAAAGTACCCAGTAGAAAAGGCAGTAAAGATCCAGAGAGGTATGGTACATGGCTTTTAACTTCATCTTGAAATTTTAAAATAATGTTTAGCTTACCTTTTGAGGAAAGCTTCCTTGTAGCTGTAGGCCTGAGAAATGGTGAACATCAGCAATGACGATATTACCATATCAAATGACAATGACCTCTGTGTTAAGTGAACTGGACTAGACACTCTACCTGAGTAAATGAAATGTTCTTGGTCCCTCTGGTTTCTAGAACTTTCGTGGCTCTCTCTCTCTGTTACTCCCTTCAGGTTTAGGATAAAAGGTGTGAACAGGCTGCCATCTGAGGAGATGGGGCCTTCCTACAAAGAACCAGGAAGTACACATGGAGTCCCCTGTTATTCCACCAGTTTCAGTTACCTGTAGTCAACCGAGGTCCAGAAGCAGACGATCCTCCTGATGTATTGTCAGAAGGTCAACAGCAGCCTAATTTATGTCGCAAGGCCTATGTCGCTCACTTCATCTCAACACATAGGCATTTTATCACCTCACATCATCACAAGGAGAGTAGTATTTTGGGAGACCACATTTATAACTTTTATTACATTACATTGTTATAATTGGTCTATTTTATCATGTTGTTGTTCATCTCTTACTGTGCCTAATTTAGAAATTAAACTTTGTCATAGGTATGCAGGTATAGGAAAAAACATCGTGTATATAGGGTTTAGTACTATCTGCGGTTTCAGGAAACCATTGGGCGTCTTGGATCATGAGGGACTCCTGTAATGCCCTGAGCTTTCCTGGGAACAGTAATATCCTGGCTTCATCAGTCTCTAGAAGACCGTGCAGGACAGCGGTTCCACTGGGGCTGGCACCACCACTGAGCAGCAACCGAAACTGGATGGAAATGGGGGGTGGGGGGGTTTTCCTAGCTGTCACAATAGTGCTGAATATCCTGTAATGTGGGACAGTCCTCCACTCCAAAGAGAGAAGTCCAGCCCATGTGTCAGCAGCACTCCCTTTGGAAAACACTGAGTAAAGCTCCTTGAGGTAAGGACACTGCCTTAATTAATCTTTGTAAAGGAGTACCTCATTCCTTAGTTTCTAACAAAATACCCACAGTTATTAGACAAGAAAAGAAATGGAAGGAACAAGGAAAACGGACAGGAGAGCAGGGATTATGGACATGCTAAATCCCTGTTCTGCCATCATGAGTCGACATGGCCCCAGACAAGTCATTTTACCTCTTTGAGTAGGTAGGTTTCCTCACCTGTAAAATGGAGGTAATAGCCTTTACCACCACAGATTTATTGTCAAGATCAAGTAAGAGAACATGTCCAAGACCTACTACAGTATTACCAGGTGTTCAGTAAATGTTAGCTTTTTCCCTTTCCTTCCCTATGAAATAGCTGGTTGTCTGTATTCAGATGCCTTGTAACATCAAAAGGCTGATTCTTTCACAACGTTGGAAGGAAGCTGGTTAAACGTGACTGCAAGGGAAGACTAACTGTCCCCTCCGTCACTTCATCATGACCACCTCCACCAGCACAGCCACAACTGCTAAAGCTTTACAGTACCATTATCAACTGGCCTCTGAGCCATGTACTCCAGGAGCCCCAGACTTCCAAGAGTCCCACAGGCACAGAGGAAAGGAAGATGGATGAGTTCTCTAGGGGTGTCATTCTTACTCCCATCTCTCTGGGGGAGAAAAGGCTTTATTTCTCAGGATCATTGAGAAAAGACGTGAGGTTCCCCAGCTCTTAAGATATTTTCCCTCCTTTCTGAACCTCCCCAGAAGTTTAAGACCCAGAGGCCCAAGTCCTTCAGCAACATCAAAAACATGGCTACACAGAATCAATCCTGCCCTGGCATCCCAGGGGCACCTCACAGGGAAAGGGAGGCACTTGACCTACCAACACTGGGAATACTCACCCAAACTGGGAACTCGTCGAATGGAGACTCCATCTGTACTCTATAGGGATTTCTAAGATGACATTATTGAATTACCCAGTGGTCACATATTTGCACTCCATCAACTAGAAGGGGCACAGGAGAGGGGCTGGAGGGTGGGAGGGAGAACCCCTCTCAGTGCTGCCAGCTCCTGATGCGGTGCCAGCTTCTGAGTGGCTTCCTGAGGCTGCTAACCTGTGGGTTGTCTGTCCAATCAGTTATACATTAATTTCCTGTATTAAATTCCCTGTCTGAAACATCTCGTGTGGTTTCTGGTTTCCTAAACTGAACTCTGGGCTGTTTTTTAACCTCTCCAAAGAGTCTTCTCAGGAAAAGACAAAGCCTACATTAACAGGGTTGTTGAAAGAACTAAAGACAACGAGTGTCAACACCACAAGTAAATAACTCAAAATTGCTTTCTCTTTCCTCACATGGAGAACGTAAGTGCCGGCTGCACACTGAAGAGCAAATCCAAGTATTAAACATTTAGGAGATCTTCAGGTACAAATTCCAAGTCCATCTGATGCTTTCCTCAGGAAAAGTCCAAAAAGTCTGTATTCCTCCTGGGTCCCTGAAAAGAAGTCCCTTAAGCTAGTTTTCTTTTTCCTCCCAATCTCTCTCCCTTTCATGCTAGCACCTTTTTTTCCAAGTCAAATAGAACCCAGAATTTGCCCTCTTGAAGTCACCATCCTTACTCTCAATCCAATGCCCCAAGGTTCTCCCAAACATTCAGCCTTAAGTAAAGAAGTTTCCAGCAGAGGGTGAGCCTCTGTCTTTGGAGAAGAAAGAGCCTGAACTCACAGAATGGTTCTCATTCCTGGTCCTGGTCTCAGCAGAACATACAGGGCAGGGACTGCAGTTAGCATAAAGTGAACCAGCCCTGGTCCTGTCCTTGGGGGTTGGTTCCTCAAAGCATATTTTACTTCTGTTTCACTGAGAATTACCAAGAACAAAAACAACTTCTTCAAAATTGGCAATTTCCCCTATGGCAATTAAAAAATCTAGTTTTAATTTTTGGTGGTTTTTATTACCAGGATTTTAACATTAAAAAATTTTTGATTTATTTTTTTGCTACGTCAAAAAATTCAGGGCTCTTCCAGTCTCCAGACACAGCAATAAGACTCCCTAGATCCAATACAAAAAAACACAAAGCAACAGAAAGGACAGGTTCTGTAGTCAGCCCTCAAGCACCTGAAAAAGTAGAGTAATTCTACCATGTGTCACCCTTCTGTTTCAGTTCCGTTCACAGAAAGCAACAGAACAGGATAATCACTTTCCCCTGTATTCTAATCCCTTAGACTGAGAACTGGTTGAGTTCTACATCCATGTGCATTATACTTTTGTGCTGAAGCAGAGCAGACAAAAGGCTGTCAAGTCTGGAGTACAGCAAAGTTCCATACTCTTTATCAGCAGGCCACCCACACAGGCAGTCAGTATTGTCCCTGATCTTACACAGACATGGGGTGGGGGGAGAGACGGGCACTAACCCACTCTGGATGATGGCTACATCCCAGCAAAGAAGGAAAACAGCCTTTACTGGGGCAAGTCATTCACTGAAATACAAGTATGCGTTGCATACAGCCTAAATGTTAACACTGAAATCCCACTGTTTGAAGGTACTTTAAACACACATTACACCTATCCTCAGGACAAAACTCTTAGGAACAAATGAAAGAATAAGATATTGTTTTTTAAATCTTAAAGCAAAAAGGAAGAATGGGTTAAAAGAATTTCGAACTACTGATGGCTACAGAAAGGCTGGAGGTGGGCTGCCAAAGTTTTACTTGGCCATACTAGAGAGAGGCTGTGGCTGGAACTGGGTGCCTGTTCCCTTCTGGGCCCGATCCCAGTATGGGACCATACTTTCAGGTCTCTTGAGTGGTACTGCAGTGCTGTAGCTCACACACATGCACACGCACGCACACACACACACACACACACACACACACACACTCACTCGTAAAAGATTCAGAAGTTAGCCCCAGTTTCCAAAGATGTAAACCAGAAAGCCATTTGGGTAAGTACAAATGGCAGCTACCGCAGTCAGAATATAAAGTATACTTCACTAGGCAGATTACAGGGAGCCAAAAAATTGAATTGCTAAAAGTTGCCTTGCAGATGTAAGGTTTTTGTTCTCTTCAAATGGAGAGGATAACAAGGCCGAAAAACTCAGAGCACGGAATTTCCTAGAGGAAGGCAAAGTGTGTCCTAGCCTCCAGGCTCTCCAACACTTAGCCCAAGCATTCTGTCCCCACTGCCTTTCCTAGGCTCACCCTAAATGATTGAGACTGCACGTCCTCACAGGTCACATTCCTGACCAAACACAGAGGAATTCTGACCCCCTTGGGGAAAACCTCTTGATAACAAAATTATCACCCAAATCCCCATGAGGGATTAAAGAGCTCAAGTTATATTTACTGAATTTCCAACATTCGCCAGGCACCTTAAAACAGATCCCAGATTTGGGTGTTAACCTTAGGTTGTGAAGGTCAGTGATCAAATACAAAGACACTTCTTTTCATGATTTTCGGCAAATATCCTAACCAGATTTTCTAAATCACTATAAATACCTTCAGTGGGTACCAAGCACTGAGCTAGGTGCTCTAAGGCACTGGTTCATATACCTGACTGCACACTGGAAAATCCCTTTTCAGAAGCTTAGAAAAAAATACTGATGTTTGGGTCCCACCCCCACAGATTTTGTTTTAATGAGGGATATGACCTGGATGTCAGCATGTTAAAATACTGATGGTTGATTCAACTAGAAAACAAAGTTTAAGAACCATTGCTGTAGGGAACAAAAAGAAATACATAAAGCAGAAACAACCCAAATGTCCATCAACTGATGAGAAGAGAAATTAAATGTGGTGTATCCATACAGGGGAACAGCAGCCGGCAATAAAAAGGAATGAAGTCCTGATACATGCTACCCCGTGGTCAAACCTTATAAACAAGGTATCAAATGAAAGAAGCCAATCACACAAAACCACATAAGGCATGATTTCATTTACATGAAATATCCAGAACAGACAACTCCACAGAGATAAAAAATGGATGAGTGGTTACCAGAGACTAAGGGAGTTGAAGGGAAATGGGGAGTTACTGCTAATAATTATGGGGTTTCTTTTTGGGGCACTGAAAATGTTCTAAAATCGGTTATGGTGATGGCTGCACGACTCTGAATACACTAAATCACTGAACTATTTTAAATGGGTACACCATACGGTATGTGAATTCTATCTCATATAGCTGTTTCAAAAAAAGCACAGGGGCACCTGGGTGGCTCAGCTGGTTAAGCGTCTGACTTGGTTTCAGCTCAGGTCATGACCTCGAGGTTCGGGAGTCCCGAGTCGAGGTCTGCACTGACAGTGTGGAGCCTGCTTGGGATTCTCTCTCCCTCTCTCTCTCTGCCCCTCCCCTGCTCAGGCTCTCGCTCTCTCTCCTCTCAAAAGTAAATATTTTATTTATTTATTTTTTTTTTAAAAAGGAGAGAAATACAAATTCTATGCCCAGCTTTCAAGAAATTCACAATCTAGCTGTAGAGGGGGGAAAAATACACAGTCAAGACAAATATCAGAGATTTTAAAAGGCGATGCAACAGAATTGCCTAATGCAGAAAATAAAAACTCTGAAGTTCAAAAGAAAGCTTCAAAGTCAAAATGACCTGATTTTTTTTTTCTTTTCTTACACAATCATTCTCCTACTTAAAAAAAAAGCAACGGAGGGCTCAGATCTGGCCAGTATGCTATTACCACAGGCACCAAAGTCTCCATTTCGGAGTTTATGAGAAAGGAGTGACTACCTGGCATTGCCAAGGATTTTTTTTAATCTTCCAGAACACAGGCTGTCGATGGGATTCTAATGACTCTCAAGAGCCAATTATCAACAGGGCCATTAATAGATGGACTTGGGTGTTCTAAACCCTTCTTATGCCCTGGATTTGTCTTCACTATCAGAGTTTGGGTCAAATAAACTTACATGCTTACACACACAGAAAGACTCTCATATAGGAGGCTTTATGACACACAGGTATTATAGGCCATGTGCCATAAAGATGATCGGTTAAAAGTGTCTCCTACCCTCAGAGTTCCTAACTTTTTTTTTTAAGTAATCGCTACACCCAACCTGGGGTTCAAACCCATGACCCTGAGATCAAGAGTCCCATGCTCTACCAACTGAGCCAGCCCAAGTTCTTAAAACTGTTAATACCAATAACTGAAAAGTGATTATTGTGGCAGGGGCTGACACAAAGAAAACCAACAACTTTAGGCAGAACGGAATTTTGTTTAGCAGTCTTGGTGTTTTCTTGGAGGGAGGGTGTCTGTGTGGGGGGGAAGGTTAGTGTAAGAATACCATTGTTTTTTCCTAATACTGTTTTGGAATGTAAACATTATAAAATTTTTGCTTTCATTTCCAGAAAACATGCCATATCAATTGGGCAATTGAAAAAGCCTTGGCCTGTATCTTAGACCCCTTTCAATAAATGTCTGTTGGACCATATTTAAAAGCAGGTGGCAATGAAATTTTAGTAACTCCTAAAAATCATATTATCAAAATATAAACTCTATTATTCATGTTAACAGTAAATTTAAAACAAACATACAGCCAAAGGTAAAGGAGGTATAAAGCATTAGTAAATTTGTCCTCCCATACCCTGGTATGCAACAGATTTCAGCAAACTTTCAGAAATGGCTGGACCAGGCATTTATTTTCTTATTTTCTTTTAATGTTTGTTTATTTTTGAGAGAGAGAGAGAGAGAGAGAGAGACAGGAGAGAAAGAGATTGAGCAGGGGAGAGCAGAGAGAGGGAGACAGAATCCAAAGCAGGCTCCAGGCTCTGAGCTATCAGCACAGAGCCCGATGCAGGGCTCAAACCCACAAACTGAGATCATGACCCAAGCCAAAGTCAGATGCTAAACCGACTGAGCCACCTAGGCACCCCTGGACCAGGCATTTAAATACCCTGGGTTTACCCACACTAACTTTCAGGCAAATCATCCACCGGGTCCTAAAAATCATGCACCATCTTTAATTCATACAAATAAGACAATAATTCTGAAAACAACTTGTTTAACAATAAAGACTAAGAAATAATATATTTGATTTTGAAATATTCAAAACCCTAAATAAGCTTCATTGAGATAACTTGAGCCCTTATGCTTGCTTCAATTCAGAAATGCCCTAAACAAGAGACTGGTGTTTAATTTGAGCCAACAAATTTCTCCTAGCCATTTTCCATTCAAATTCTCCCCATTCTACCCAGTGACTTTCAACCTGGCCTAACCCTGTCAATCCCACTTTTCACTATATATATACATACATATACATATATTATCAAACTTATTTTTGACTGCTTCAAAGCAAAAAAAGTCAATGAACAGGAGAATGTACCAACTAACAAGGCAAATAAAGGTAAGCAAAGGGGGTTCTAGCAGCTAACAGATTTAATTAAGAAAAAGGAAAAATGGTCCCTGAAAAATGTACTACCCCAACCCTAACATAACCCTAACCTTAATCTTGAACACTGCTGAGATCCCATGAATTTTTAAAAGTATTATTATATTGAGAAGTGGCCCTGGGGCGCCTGGCTGGCTCAGTCAGCAGAGTGTGTGACTCCTGATCTCAGGGTTGTGAGTTTGAGCCCCATGTGGAGATTACTTAAGAAAGAAAGAAAGAAAGAAAGAAAGAAAGAAAGAAAGAAAGAAAGAAAGAAAGAAAGAAAGAAAGAAAGAGAAAAAGAAAGAGAGAGAGAGAGAGAGAGAGAAAGGAAGGAAGGAAGGAAGGAAAGAAGGAAGGAAGGAAGGAAGGAAGGAAAGAAATGGTCCTGCCCCTCCAAATGAAACCCCTCTAGGTCTCAGTGTCTTCCTTAAAAAGCCCCCATGTGGTAATTAATCACCAGGTTGTATTTACTTTCACTGAATTTAAGAGGGCCTGCCTCCTCCAATACATACAAAGTTAATGAATTTCTTGTTAAGTGGAAAAGGTGCAGAAGTTAATCTTTTTAATTCCTGCCTCTCTTTCCCCTAGTTCTTCTCAATTAATCCACTTTTTAAAATGTGAGCTATTCCTCCTGTTTAAAGTTTAAGCAGTCCTGGTCTAGTCTGGAAGTGGTGATTTAAAGCCATTGGAGTCAGACTATCTAGGTTTGAATCCCATCTCCACCAGTCAATAGTTGGGGCATTTCAGGCGCCTGGCTGGCTCAGTAGGTGGAATGTGAGACTCTTGATCTCCAGGTAGTGAGTTTAAGCTCCATGTTGGGTGCAGAGATTACTTATGTAAATAAAGTAATTAATAAAAAATAGTTGGGGGCACTTTAAGCAGGAATCTTGGCCTCTTTGTGCCTCTATTCTCCCCCTGGAAACTGGAGATAATAGTATTTCCCATGGGGTTAGTGTGGAATTATGCATGTGAAGCAATTATTGCAGCTCCTGGCACTCAAGGAAGTGCCCAATAACTCATCTATTATCATCTTAGTGCCAAATTCTTCCTGCACCCAAGAGTTTGCACTGAAAAGTTAACCCCAGATCAAAGAAAAATTCAAGAGAAAATATTTTTTATGCAAAACCCACTTTAAATTATGTTCAGCCAGTAGGTAGGAAATTCTCAACAACAACAAAAAAATGTGCTTATAGTCCACAGAGGCTTCCTTTTCTCATCTAGCTCTGAAGAATATTCATCCTGAATGAAAATAAATATTAAGAAAAACTGTATTTGGTTTTCAACTGATCCTGGTAATCCTAAAGAAAGACAGGAGTTCTTTTTTATCCAGCATTGTTTATAAAAACCCAAGTTAACAACAAAGATTCCAGAATGACCCATTATTTTTAAAGCAGAAAGACTGATATGAATTGTGTATTTATTCTCCTACATGCAGCTTCCATAATCTCTCAAGTCTAAAAAGTCGTATCTAAAAAGTCAAGTTGTTCTTTGCTTAACATTCATTCAGATGAGAGGCCTGTCTTATGTTCCTTTAAAAATAATCTTAATCAGTCTAGTCCAAGATCAACTCCAACCCTCATATATAAAAGTACTTTATCTGAGACACCATTGAAAGGGGTAATGGATGGTTCCTTCAGCTAACAGAAATACAGAATCTCAGGCTCTGCTTTCTACCCTGTTTATCAATACCTCCTCTGCCCACAGGATGAAAAACTGAATCCTAGTACCACCTCATACCTGGAATTTATTTGACAAAGTTCAGAATCCATTCTTGACTTTTTGTTGAAATCTTTCCAGACTACCACTATTATTTAATATGATTAACAGTTACACACATGAACTTGATTTCAAATTTTACTCCATTTCCTTTTTTCATAGTCTTCAAATATGAAAACTGTGTCTGATTACAAAGGAGGAAAAGTAGTTACCTTATCAAATATAACTGAAAATTCACATTTAAAAGAGAAAGCAATACACATGCTTAATGAACTTTTGTATATATAGAATGTTAAATTACACAGGGAAAAAAATTAAAAATAATAGAGAACTCTAGAACACAGTTTAGAAAAACAAAAGTCCATTAGCCTTTTATATCCTTTGGTTATACAGATTACTGTATAAATAGCTAGATGGTTATATAAATTCTGTTGAATAGCAGTGAAATCGGAAAGTACAATATACTTCATAGTAGCGCGAACTGAGGGAATACAATCCTAATCATTAAGGGGGGGGGGGGGGGGGGGGTTAAGACAAACAGCTTTAAATAACAAGAAAGCACAATATATTATCAATAACTTAAAATCTTAAATCTTCAAGATTAATGTAAAACTTCACATTTAACAGTATAAACATATGCTCTTACTTATACCTATTACGCTACACATTTCCTTGAACCAAGTATTAAGTATTTTTCCTAAAAACCCAATTACCAAAAACATTTGGAAATATAAATATCTACTTCTTTGAAAGTCCCTACAAAGTATGAACAGTAACTTGTTTTCACTTTTATAACAATTTACAAAACTCGCTAGCAAAATACTATGAAACCCAAGTGTCCCACCTTCTGCCCTAGCAAAAGAAACATGCTAAGAAATCGAAGCAAATTCTCAACTAGAAAAAAACGAAAGCATCCAAGGAAGAAATAATATATGACAGCAAAAAATTTACTAACAGCCTAAAATCAACAGAAATTCTAATCCACTCTCGAAACTCTTACCCTTGACAGCACAGCACAGAATATCCTGCCTTACACATTTTGGAACTGCAATTCTGAAACGTTAAATCCAAAGACAAAGCCGCCCTGGGGAAAATAACAATTGCGCAACAGATCAACAGCTCCAACTTGTCCCTTGGCCCCGGCGCGGCAAGGTTTGCACGCTATAAAGCAGGAAAGGGCCAACCGAGGGCCGCCGTGACAGCCAACGGGCCACTGTCTTGGAGGCCGAGTCCACGCATCCGGCGTGCGCCACTGGGAGGCACCACGCGGGTATCGGAAAGCCGCGTCCGACCTCAGTTCGCTGCCCCGCCCGCATTTACCCGCCGGTTGCCAGAGGCCGACCCCGGATATCCGAGGCCGAACATTTCCCACCACGCGAGGGAGCGCCTGGTCCCGCCGCCGCACGTCGGGGCATCGCAGAGCGCTGGGCACTTAGTGACCTCCTCCCTCCCCCACCCTGGGGGCTGGGCTTTCTCGCCAAGCTGCCTACGAGCGATCTGATGGATGGACTGACTGATTACTTTGCCAAGGGGTGCCCTTAGACGGGCCAGCAGGGTGAGCGCGCAGAGCCACCGCCCGCGCCCGCGGAGAACGTGGATGGGGGCGGCGGTAGGGCAGGGCTCCGGGTCCCAGTCCGGAGGAGACCTCAACTCCCCCGAGAGCGGCCCCGTGACTAGGCACATTTTTGCCGGCTCCGAGGCGGGGGAGCAGCGCAGCCCCGGAAGGGCCGGGCCGCGCCGGCTCAGACCGCCAGCGTCCGCCCCCTCCTGCCCTGCCACCTCTGGGGCTGCTCAAACTCCAGCTGGAGCTCCCGAGTCCCAGCTCCGGAAGCCGGGGACGCGGCTAGAGAGGCCCCTTCGCCCTACGCACACGGAAGTAGCTTCCAGACCTCCACATAGTCGCCCTCGGGGGTCGCACTCCCACTCTCCTCGCGTCCCATAGGATCCTCGCAGCCCTTTGGGTCCCTACTCCTCCTCCCTGCCCGGGCCCCAGCGCAAGCGCAGCGGCTCCAGTGCTCGGCCACAGCAGTCCGGACTCAGGCCGTAGACGGGAGAAGCCGGCTGCGGTTGTCCCGCCCAGTCCGCAGCTCCCTGAGCCCCTGTCCCCGTCCTGGCACCACCGCTGGGCTCCAAGGGCCGGGGCAGCACCTGCTGGGACGGCAGTCCGGGCGGCGGCAGCTCCAAGTCCATCATGATGAGCTGGGGACCGTGGTGTGGCGCTCCCCGACGGCAGCCTTGTCCCAGGTGCCGAGGCGCGGCGCGGACTGGGCGGCACAGGCGACGGCTGCTCCTCCGGTCACCGCAGCACTCCCGCGACACGGCCCGAGTGGCCCGCTGGGCTGTTGCCCCGCTCCGCCTCCCGCCCCCCCAGAGGGCGGGGCAAGAGCCCGGGCCAGTCGTTCCCGGGCTGGCTGCGCAGGCAGAGCTTCCGAAAATCCCCCACCCCCGCCCCAGCTGACGCAAGAAGCTCGTGGGCCCTGGGCAGGGAAGGGCCGCGGGCGGGGGTCCCCGCGGACAGGCGAGCGGGGTGCCGGGAGGAGGGCTGCATTGGCTTCCTGGTCCCCGCGCTCAATCCCTCCCTCTCCCCGCAAATAAAACCTAAACTCTCGGCCCGCGAGATTAAGAGTTGTTTGCAGAAGGTCGTTTGGGTTCAGGCGCTTTGAAACAGTTTAAACAGTTGGAACAAACACTACTGGAGACCCCGCGGAGGCGCCGGTGTCGGAGCTGCGCCTCCCTGATCTGGAGTTGCAGAACCTTGCCCGGCTTTATCTCACTCCACCGCCCGAGAGTGGCGCCAGCCCTGGGGGTGGGGGTTAAATGTTTAGACCCAGGCCGTGCGCGACGCGAACTGCCCTCTCGCCCTCCGTCCATACCTGGGCCGGGGCCAGTGGGACTTGCCCAGGGCAGCCGTGGACCGCGCGAGTAGCTCGTGCTCTCGGTCACCCTGAACGCCCTCCGCTTACTCCCACGCGCTGGCACTCTAGCTGGCCCATCCCTGTGGGCAAACGGGGAGGTCTCTTTTGGTTGGAGAATGGTCAGTATTGCCCACCAGGAGTCTTCTCTTCCCACCAAAGCGCACACGTCACACCACAGATGGCGCCTTTTAAGACTGCAATACTACAACATGCCATAATCTTCACAAGTTTCTTTTCACGTACCCAGCATATGATGTAAACAATAAAAATAAAAAAGTCCAAGCTATAAAATAGTTTGTGTAGTATGGACCCGTCTTGTAAAAACAGGTGGTGTCTAGGAAAAAAATTAAACAACTTTAATGTTTACTAAAATCGTAGCTGTAAGCTCACGAATGATTTTTACCTTTCTCGTTGTTACTTTAAGTATATTTTAAATCTACAATATATATTGCCTTTTACATTAAAAGCAATTATTTAAAAATTAAGCATTGTCCACAGAAAACTTCAAGTACTTGAAAACAGGAATATTGTGAAATCTTTTCAGATTTAAGAGAGAAGAGATAAATAGTTTTGGGGTTTTTTTCTCTCTTATGTGTTAACAATCTTTCTAACTCTTTAGTAATCCTTGTTTTTAGTTTCTAGTTTCTTGGAATTATGCAAAGCCAGGTGAAGTAGATAGTGCTGGCAGAGGTTTTACTATTTCATTCAAAAACCTGACAGGAGAAAAAAAAAAAAGAAAAGAAAAAAAAGCCTGACTGTAGCAGATCAACGCCCAAAAAACTGCAAAGAACTTACTTTCTCTTGGTTGCATAATTTGACACTGCCAAGATTTATCTGTAAAGTCATATGTTCAAATATTCCTTGAGCTAAGTGAAGCCTAACTAAATTAATTGCTTGTAATTGAAGCAAGCTTCTTCAACTTGAATTAAACCTTTTCAGCTGTTATTTGAAAAGCCTGCAAAATGATCTGCACACTGAAAACAAGCTTAGGTGGAATTATTTACAATGAACCTGATTATTTACAATGAAACATGCAGAGACATAATGAAATGACACTTCTGCGTCAAAGGGCACAAGAGCATATTGCCTAACAATTCAAGTTACTTATTAAAACTACTACATCTGAGAAAGTAGACAGTGAACCCAGGGGGTAGGAGATACTAAAGTCATATATGACACAGTAGTTGCCCTCAAGGAGTTTATAAGGCGTTTGTTATTTCCTTGTTAAGCAACAAATTTCCATTGAATTTAATGAATGAAATAACCTTTATTTTTCAAAACTGCAATTGCTGGGAGTGTATTATTTTAGGCACCTCCAGAGTACATATTTTTAGAGGGA
Organism: Panthera leo; assembly: GCF_018350215.1. Classification (NCBI taxonomy): domain Eukaryota; kingdom Metazoa; phylum Chordata; class Mammalia; order Carnivora; family Felidae; genus Panthera; species Panthera leo. The sequence continues at coordinate 164,431,065 of NC_056686.1, forward strand.
GGAGAATAATATGATAACAGTCTAAACATGTCAAAGAAAAATAAACATTAACAAAAAGCTGCTTGGTGTTAAATGGTGGTTCAGCACAAGAAAAGGGAACCCCAGTCTCAGACCATCTATGTCAAGGAGGTTCCTGGTCTTTGCAGACACTCTGCAGAATTAGTCTTCATGTGAGAACCTGGGTCCTTCCTTGCCCTCTAAACTTACCTACTGTGCTGTGAGGGCACAGATACTATGCACTGAGAAGCTCCAGAGGAACAGGAAAGAGGATGCTGGTTTTCCTCTCCTGTTCTGGTACCATGGGAATCTTTACTGCCGGCTCTCCTAGCTACTATTTTATTTTTCGCCCTATCTGTTTTGCATTCTACTAACCCTTGCACATTTCCACTGCTGTCTGAATTTTTTGCTGTCTTTGGAAAGACAACCCTGCGTATATGCTTCAAATGTGTCAGAACTGTAATACTTGGTTATAGAGTTCTCACAAAAAAATAAAAATCATTAATTAAGCCTTCTGAGTACACAAAATTTGGATAATGGGGATGCAATGGCCAGTTTATTTCACGTTGCTCTCTCTGATCTAATCTGCCAGGTTTGCAAGGACAAGGAAACACCTACTGTTTCAAAATCCTTCATCACCTTGAGACTTCTTATCTCTTCTTTTCATTCCTTTAATTGTACTCTGTTTGAGCCAGAAAATATCCAGATTTTTGGAATTATAGTTGGAATTCTAAATTTGTCCTGTTTATAGTTGGAGAATATTGGGTTACTAGTTTCCAAAAATGGCACCCAATGAACCACTGCTCCTCATACTGATGTGCTTGTATAGTCCCCCCACATTGAATCAAGGCTAGCCCTGAGTTGTTTTATCCTATGGAAAGAGGCTGAAAGTGATACTATGCCAGGCCTCTGCCTCTGCCTTAAAAAGGCAGGCCTCTGACTTAAAAAGTCCTGGGAGCTTTTAATTTTACACTCATAGAGGTCAGTCATGTAAGAAGTCTATCTTCATGGGAAGAGAGGTCATGGAGAAACCCTGGGGGAAGAGGCTCCAGGTGGAGAGGGAGGCTATGTGAACCAAAGCACCGGACATGTGAGTGAAGAAAACACCTTGGAACCTTCCAGTCCACCTAGTCAAGCCCCCAGAGAATTCTAGCCCCAGCTGCTATCTAACACCATCAATGAGAGACTCCAAGCAAGACAGGTAGAAGACTACCTGGCTGTGTCTAATCAGCCCAAAGAATTGCAAGAGATTATAATCAATTGTTTTCAGGCACTAAATTTTGGGGGTGGCTTGTTTCTCAGCAATAGATAACAAAGACAAGGTTTCTCCTGGCTGCTTTTTGTTTGTTAACCATCATTGGGGGGGTACATATAGGGATGATATTTTGCAATGTAATAGTCTCAAACCCTTAGAGGCATATTGACTTCCCTGTGAGTGAGGAAGGTATCTTTCCTATAATATATATATATATATATATATATATATATATATATATATATATATATATTTTTTTTTTTTTTTTTTTTTTTTTTGCTACATACAAAATAAGTCACCTTATCACAGCATGCATACCATTAGATAGATGATGTTAGATGATGAGATATTCTTGTCAAAATACACTGAAGGAACACAGACATTTCATCAATTATGTAGATGCAGATAAAATTTGTATCGAAATTCTAGCCGTGACATGACTTCATTTATACTAGTTATGTAAGATACTTGCTGAATATCTGCTGAGGGAATTTAAACTTCAGGAGCAGCATACCCAGTGGATAAACTGAACTCCCATACATCAGTGTTCAAAGTAATTTGTGTATTAATTTCAAAACACACCCATAACCTTGGGTCCTTGGTGTGCATACGTCACTATGCAAACTACTGATACAAAGAAGTGTATGTCTCCAAAGCCAGTTTTAACTTGTATGGTTTCTGCTCATAATAGAAATAATGCTCTGCAGAAACTGCAGTGCAGTGAGCAAAGAAAAAAACCCAGAAGTTTAAGAGTGCTTTTGAATTATGTGTTTATACTTCCATAAATATATATGCATTGAAAAAAAAGACTGAACATATATGCTCCAAAATATTAATCATAATCATTCTGATTAGATTGCTTATGATTTTATTTTTCTCATTTTTGCCTGTGTTTTCCTAAATAAACATATATTACTTTATATTATAATAATAAGCAAAAAAAAAGTGGGGGTGAGGTATGGGGTAAAGGAGGAACATTTGCTTTCTCCCAAGCCACTGGGTCCATTTCATTTTCAAACTGAATTTTAACCACAAGCTTTGCAAATTGTTCCATTCTGTATTTACTAGAGTGGAGCCTGGAGAATTCAACCATATCTTTAAGTGCAGTTGTGGTAAGGGTCTAAAGATCCTTTGCGCTTTCAATCTACTGCTATATTTGCAATGTTCACTCAGCCGAATAGGAGCCCCCAGTCAAAGATGGAATTTTTTGAGTACATTGAGTAGAGACTAAGAATCACAGCTTCAGAATGATACTCAAAGTTGCCTATACATAACATTGCAATATAAAGAAAATAAACAGAGTACAGAAACATGCACCTAGAGCTATGTCTGCAAGGCCAGTTACCAAATATTAATAATGGGTGTTGAATATCAGATAATTTTCACTTTTATTTGTACTTTTCTGTACTGTTCAAATTTTTATAGTAAGCATTTTTAGAATTAGGGGGAAAATCAATTAAACTATTTTCATTTTGAAAAAACAAAAAGCTGAATTCAATCATGGAAGAGCAAAGTATCCTCATGGACAGGCCTTGCAGACAGAGTCTTTAATACTCTCAGAGGTTGGAATGTGAAAAGAGAAGAATTGCCAAGGTATTTATCTTTTGACATTTGCTATTCCATGGACTCTCATTTTGGCCTCTGCATAATATGAGAATTAAAAGAATCTTTAAAGATTTACTGACCCAAAGATGGCCAGAAAGTTTTATTTTGATTGCCAACTCTACAATGCTTTGTTGAGAATTCAGAAGCAGCTTCCCAATTTGGTAGAAAAATTTCAGCGATTGATTAATAATGTCTGCCATGGACACAGAATAGTAGGAGTAGTGGCATATATCATGTGTTTTCCCTTCCTGATCTAGTCCAACTCTCTACTTTTACATTTGAGGAAACTGAGGGGTGAAGTGGTTACCACTGATCACAGAGCTAGCTATTGGCACAGCGAGGAGTAGAACAACATTTCCTGATCCTGGTATTATGTTCTTCCCACACAACAAATTGACCAGGGCTTTGGAAGGCAAATTAAGTACTGGACCAGATCTAAAGGGTTAGTTATAAATTTTACTTACATGCCAGCACCTTATTTTTGGAGGAGATTAATAACCCAGTTTATTAATGATGACAATTATTTCATATATTTTATAAATATTCCTACAAATCATAGAGACGTGGTTAGGCCCAGTATTATAAATCAGAAGATGACAAAACAATGACTTGAGTTGCTCAAAACTCAAGAAAATTATTCTCTGAAACTGTCCAGTTCTAAAGCCCAGGCTCGGTCCACTCTAGGTCAGGTCTCTGTAGAGTCCCTTGGTTGTGCTGTATTTACTGAGGGAACTGACAGCAAGGCACCCTGGAGATTACATTTTTCCACATTCTGTTTAATTAATTCCCCACAGACAGAATGATAAAGTAGTTTTCACTAGAGAGAAAACTTGCAAACAAATATGAGAACAGGATTTCTACATGTAAGAACCTCAAAGTAAAGGGCAGGAAAAAACTAAATGGACTGTTTGCAATTTCAGCCTCTCTACCTAATGGTAGAGTTTTTATTTTTCTGTTTTAATGAAAAGGTCTAAGAGCCTTGGTATAAAATACACTGACAAGATTATAAGCTATTATAACCGTTGCATTTCTTCCAATAAACTAAATTCCTCTCGTTGTGTGGTTCTAAAAAGCCTAACATGTAGGTAACTTTATTTTATTTTATTTTTTTTAATTTACATCCAAGTTAGTTAGCATATAGTGCAACAATGATTTCAGGAGTAGATTCCTTAATGCCCCTTACCCTTTTAGCCCATCTCCCCTCCCACACCTCTCCCGTAACCCTTGTTTGTTCTCCATACTTAAGAGTCTCTTATGTTCTGTCCCCCTCCCTGTTTTTGTATTATTTTTGCTTCCCTTCCCTGATGTTCATCTATTCTGTGTCTTAAAGTCCTCATATGAGTGAAGTCATATGATATTTGTCTTTCTGTGACTAATTTCGCTTAGCATAATACCCTCTAGTTCCGTCCACGTAGTTGCAAATGTAACGCCAGTTTTAAAAAAAATGTTTATTTATTAACTATTTGGAGAGAGAGAGAGAAACCAACCAACCAAACATTTAAAAAAAAAAGCTATCTTTCCTGGTGAGGTTTAGGTACCTGTTCATCACATTTCTTTCTCCTGATGAAAGATGAAATATTTCAATCTTTGAGGTTCATAAACTTTGAAAGGCTTTGTGATAGTAAATGTATGAATTCATTTGCATTTTTAAAATTGAGTTTTGACTATGGACCATGCACTTTACATGGATTATTTTATCTAATCCTCTCAGAAAACCAATGACATAAGTATATTATAATCTCCTTTAACAATGAGGAAACAGGGCACTTGGCTGGCTCAGACAGTGGAGCATGATGGGACTCTTGATCTCGGGGTTGTGGGTTCAAGCCCCACATTGGGTGTAGAGATGACTTAAAAATCAAATATTTATGGCACAAAAACAGACACTCAGATCAATGGAACAGAATAGAGAACTCAGAAATGGACCCACAAACATATGGCCAACTAATCTTTGACAGAGCAGTTAAGGATATCCAATAGAATAAAGACAGTCTCTTCATCAAGTGGTGCTGGGAAAACTGGACAGTGACATGCAGAAAAATAACCCGGACCACTTTCTTTCACCATACACAAAAATAAACTCAAAATGGGTACATAAACTCAAAATAATAAACTCCAAAAAACAAACTCAAAATAAACTCAAAGCAGACCTAACTGTAAGACAGGAAGCCATCAAAATCCTCGAGGAGAAAGCAGACAAAAACCTCTTTGACCTCGGCTGCAGCAACTTCTTACTCAACACGTCTCCAGAGGCAAGGGAAACCAAAGCAAAAATGAACTATTGGGACCTCATCAAAATAAAAAGCTTCTGCACAGCAAAGGAAACAATAAGCAAAACTAAAAGGCAACAGATGAAATGGGAGAAGATATTTGCAAACAACAAATCAGACAAAGGGTTAGTATCCAAAATCTATAAAGAACTTATCAGACTCAACACCCAAAAAACAAATCATCCAGTGAAGAAATGGGCAAAAGCCGTGAATAGACACTTCTCCAAAAAAGACCTCCAGATGGCCAACCAACGCATGAAAAAAAGCTCAACATCACTCATCATCAGGGAAATACAAATCAAAACCACACTGAGATACCACCTCACACCTGTCAGAATGGCTAACATTAACAACTCAGGCAACAACAGATGTTGGTGAGGATGCAGAGAGACAGGATCTCTTTTCCACTGCTGGTGGGAATGCAAACTGGTGCAGCCACTCTGGAAAACAGTATAAAGGTTCCTCAAAAAATTAAAAATAGAACTACCCTATGACCCAGCAATTGTACTACTAGGTATTTATCTAAGGGATACATGTATGCTGTTCTGAAGGGACACATGCACCCCAATGTTTATAGCAGCACTATCAACAATAGCCAAAGTATGGAAAGAGCCCAAATGTCCATCGATGGATGAATGGATAAAGGAGATGTGGTACACACACACACACACACACACACACACACACACACACACAAATGGAGTATTACTCAGCAATCAAAAAGAATGAAATCTTGCCATTTGCAACTACGTGGATGGAACTAGAGGGTATTATGCTAAGTGAAATTAGTCAGTCAGAGAAATACACATATCGACTTCACTCATATGAAGACTTTAAGACACAGAATAGATGAACATCAGGGAAGGGAAGCAAAAATAATACAAAAACAGGGAGGGGGACAGAACATAAGAGACTCTTAAATATGGAGAACAAACAAGGATTACTGGAGGGGTGTGGGAGGGGGGATGGGCTAAAAGGGTAAGGGGCATTAAGGAATCTACTCCTGAAATCATTGTTGCACTATATGCTAACTAACTTGGATGTAAATTACAAATTAATTCATTAATTAAAATAAAATATTTATTTATTTATTTATTTTTTATTTATTTATTTATTTTTTTTAACGTTTATTTTTGAGACAGAGAGAGACAGAGCGTGAACAGGGGAGGGGCAGAGAGAGAGGGAGACACAGAATCTGAAACAGGCTCCAGGCTCTGAGCAGTCAGCACAGAGCCCGATGCGGGGCTCGAACTCACGGACAGTGAGATCATGACCTGAGCCAAAGTCGGACGCTTACCCGACCAAGCCACCCAGGCGCCCCTAAAATAAAATATTTAAATAATAATAAATAAATAAAAATGAGGAAAGAGAGGCCTGGAGTGGCTAGCTGATTCTAACTATGGCTGAATAGTTAGTAGGTAGCTGATCAGTTTACTCTGGCACTAAAGTTCTTAAGCATGAAGACTTGCTGCCTCACTTGGATGTTAAAAAAAATAGCAAGAGTTAGTTAGGGAATTTGGGTAGAACAGTTTCCTGAAATGTTTTGCCAAAAAGTATCCAGGTAATTTATTCATTTAAAAAATAACAGTTGATGAGGGTTACCATGCTGGGCATTTGAAGGAAGGCCAAAATGAATTAAACATGGATTCTACCCTTAAGGTCAATGTCCAGTAGTAAAACATCACCATTGCCCAGAGCCAGGAAATGGTGGATGCCACAGAAAAGAGGCAGTGGATCCAGCCAACCTGATGGCACAAGGTCAGGGTTGTCTCTTCATTTTTATGAAAAATTGACACAGTGTTTGTTTGTTTTTCTAAAACAGCTTTAGGTATAGCTGACATACAATAATTGAATAAGTTTTGATGTTTTTGTGTGAAGCCATCAAAACGATAAAGATAATAAATATGTCCATCACTCCCAGAAGTTTGCCTGTGTCTCATTTTAATTCTGCTTCTCCCTATCCCCTATCCCATCCCCTAGGATGGGCAACTAGTGATCTACTTTCCCCTATCCCCTATCCCCTAGGTAACTAGTGATCTACTTTCTGGAACTATGGATTCGTTTGCATGTTCTAGAATATTATAAATGGAATCATTCAATGTATACTCTTTTTAAATCTGGCTTCTTTCACTCCACATAATTGAGATTCATATATGTTTTTGCAAGTATCACTAGTTAATTGTTTTTTATTGTTGAGTAGTATTCACTGTGTGGATATACCACAACTTATTTATTCATTCACATGTTGATAGACATTGGGTTGTTTCCATTTTTTAGCTATGAATAACGCTGCTGGACATTCACATATAAGTCTTTGTAAGAATATACATTTCATTTCTCTTGGGTAAATACCTAGGAGTAGAATGCATGGGTCATATGGTAGGAGTATGTTTTAACTTCATAAGAATCAGCTAGATATTTTCATAAGTGGCCATACCATTTTATATTCCCACTAGCAATCTATTAGAGTTCCTTCACATTCTTGCCAAGACTGCTTGGTATAGCCATTCGTGTGTGTGTGTGTGACTGTGGTTTTAATTTGCATTTAATTTGAATTCCTCTAATGACTAAAGATGTGGATTATCTTTTCAGAGCTCAGCAGTTTTAATGTGTGATATAATGTTTTCTATACATTGACTGAAAGGAAGGGGATATATCTCTACACTATGCTTCATTGTTAGAAACTTTGCTGTTAGATAATCAAAGAGAAATTATGGGAAACCAATATCATTAACTATTGATTTAAATGACATAAAATTCCAAAAAATATAAAATATGCATCTTAATGCAAATTTGAGTTTGTAAAAAAAGATACTACAAAATACTACATATACTATGCATTGATGGACCTACTTACTCGTACTTCCTGAACTGTGCTGAGAAGCAACAGCTATTACCTGTTTCTTTTATCTCCTTGATTCCTCTCTCTTTGAAACCCTAGTTGTTACCATAAACAATTTGAACCAAGTTGGTTAAAATCATTTATTAAGTACCCTAACAAGGTCACTGCAGATTTATTAATAACAACATCAACAAGCCCTAAACACTGAGTAAACAGATATTTTGTGACAATACTTATTTATAAGATAAAGGAAGTTTTTGTGTATACTATAGACTTCTCCATAAAGGAACATTATGGGGACATTTTTTGCTAAAGTTAGTCTGTTCTAGTCTCCTGGGGAAGTAAGTACTGCATTGTCAGCAGCAAGAAATACGCCCTTTCAATTTCAATTGTCCATTCCAGGAGGAAGGTCACATAATACGAACACTTAATTTCCTTGCAATCAATTCGATAAAAAATTGTTGTGTAATTATTCAATAAAAAATTATTACTTCGTGAAATATCCCATGTGAGACTTGAGTTTATTGAGTGCCTACTATGTAAGAACCTCTACTTCCAAACCTTTTATCAGTCATTACTAATCCTCACAACAACCATTTTACACATGATAAAGCTTAGTTCAATCCAATACAGTAACTTGGCCAAGGTCACAACTCTATGATTCAGTAACTTAGCCAAGCTTCCACGGCAGAGTTCACATGATATCCTAGGGTTAGCTCATTCTAAAACCTTTGCCTTTTCACTGGGCCAAGCTAGGTCCCAAGATACCACCCAGTTATTATTTACAATAATTTATTCATAATAAATTAATTATTTGTGAATAATTAAACAAAGTAGGGACTATGATCTGTACCATAACTTTTGCCATGGATCCCATTTAAGCGTATGACACACTTTGAAGGGTGTAGTGTAATTTTATGCTATCGGCATATAATAAAGCCATATAAACTATGCTATAATTTTCATGTTGAAATTCAGTTTCAGATTTCCAAATATTTGTTTTTCTCTCTTGATTGCTGCTTGCCAGCCCTTTACTATTGACCCTAATCTGTAAATACATAAGAAGAAAGAAAGAAAGAAAGAAAGAAAGAAAGAAAGAAAGAAAGATTACAAGGGCCCCTAGAAACCTGTATCTGATTGCTAGTTGCTCACAGGTGAATTTGAAGAATATCACTCCAAAGAACATGGTTCAGATTTTATGGTCTGATTCCAAGGTCCAAGGTCTTCAAAGCTAACTGCCAATCAGTGCCAGATTCAATCATGAGATTTTACCCAAATTATTTCTTTTACTATATAGATCACCTTCATTGCAAAAATCCAAACCCTGCTCTGAGCGAGCTGTGCATCAACAATTTATTGTAAAGTGAATGTCCTGCTCCTTGAAGACTTAAAAGTAGAGAAGCATGTATGTTAGGAGGTGAGTCACACCAGTGTGGTTAAAAGAAGAAAAATCAGGCACCTTTTAAAAAACATAATAATAATAATAATAATAATAATAATAATAATAAAATGTAAAAATATTATAGTAACTTAAAAAATATAATAGACTCGATGTGGATATTCAAAAGACGTAGAGCAAAGCAGTTCAAATGAACAAAAGATAAGGCTACAGGCAGGTTTATGGATAAAAAGGTAAAGGAATATGTGGGGAAAAAACAGTAATTTCATTTATACACTGATCATTTTAATGCAGAGTATTGTAATGATTGAAACAAATAGTTATCCAATGTCATTTCATGTTCTTCTTGAAACGACATTACGGCGCTCACAAATACATTGTTTAGTTATAGTGTGCTTTTCCGTAAGAAATTCTCTGTGACGGGCGCCTGTGTGGTTCAGGTGGTTAAGTGTCCAACTCTTGATTTTGGCTTAGGTCATGATCTCACAGTTTGTGAGTTCAAGCTCCGCATCAGGATCTGTGCTCACAGTGCAGAGCCTGCTTAGTATTCTCTGTTTTTTCCCTCTCTCTCTGCCCTTCTCTCTCTCTCTTTTGAAAATAAACAAACATTAAAAAAAGAAAATCTCTGTAAAGCAGCAGCAGATTTATCAATCAAATTACAATCATATACTCTGCAAGTATTAATATTATTACAATTTCTGCAGCTTACATTTTGACAAATCCTGCTGGATACTACAGTAGAGAGAATATAATTGCTAGAGACAGATCTGGATTCACTTACTAGCTGTGTGATGCAGGGAAAGTTGATTAATCTCACTGACATCAGTTTCCTCATCTGTGAAATGAAAGTTTTGTGAGGTAACTGTCATAATGTATATAAAATTACTTGTGAAGACAAAGAGAAGTTAGATCCTCTAAATGGTAATCCAAAAATTACTATGTGAAAAGCATTAATAATAGATAATTGCCATTCTTTTAGATTTAGTTCTTTTCATAAATGCTTGATGTTTGGTGTAATCAAAAGAAGCACTGGTCTGAACTTGAGAGGCCTGGAGATTCTTCAAAATAAAAATAAAGGAGTTAGCTGAGGTAAGCTTCTCAAGGGCCAGGAACTGTGTTATTCATCTTCTTATGCTATTGCTTTTTACTTTGCCTGAGACATGGGGACACTTGATAACTATTTGTTAAATGAATGAATGATTGCATGAGAGGACTTGTTGATTTCTAAGGTTTCTTCCAACATCAACACACTACTTTTATAAGAAGAGAGGAAAGAGAGTGTATTGTATAAACATTGTTTTGTTGTGTTGTATTAAGGCACATGTATTAAAAATATCAACTGCTGGTTTGGCTAGAGACACTGCAATTTATTTTGAAACAGGGAGGCGATATGTATGTTTTTTGTCACAGGTATTTATAACATTCATTTCCTACTCATCAAGGAGTTTTTTGAATCAAAGGAACATGATTTCGAGGGGGGGGGCTTGTAACATGATATTTGCTTCATTGCATAGTGGAATGTCAGATTCCAGTTAGAAAATATTTTAAAATAATTTTTAATAATGGCAGTGGAAAATTAGGAATAATTTTTAGTGTTCTTTGCAACTCTTTTACATTTGTAATTTAGATGCCCTTGCTAGCTGAATTCTGTGGTTCCAGTGCCAAGAATTTTCAGACTACATAAACATTTTCATTTGCTGAAATGTTAATGTCTTAATTTCACATACACATGATACTTAGCCCATTAGAGCTAATGGTCTCTACCATTCACTTTTACATTGCTACCTAATTCAGAATTATTTTCTAGTTCTAATTTTACATATACCTGAACTCACATAGGATTGAATGTGCTATGTAAGTCCAGTGGCTCACTCTGAGCATGCAGAAAGAGGTCAATATTTATTTCAGCTGTTTATCTTTGGTCTAAGCAGATTTGGCAACACCACAACAACATTTCAGAGACTCAGAAAATAATGTTTTCCTTGCCTAATACATAATTTTTAAAAAAGTATCCTATCTCCTTCTCAATGACTAAATCTCTTAAGGTCAATGGCCGTCTGTTGGCATTGGTTTTCTCTGAGTGGTAGGTTTAGAGGTAGGGGACCATTCATTTCCTACCTTAGGCATTTCTGTATTGTTTGATCTTTTTTACAAGCACTTTAAAAATATTTAATATTTTAATAAGCAATATATGCCCATGACTCAAATATTTACAAAATATGAAAGGCGAAAATTTCTCTCCCTTCCTATCTCCCATTCACTAGATCTCCTCCTAATTCATGGTTACTGGTTTCTTGGATATCATTTCAGAGTAGTTTATGGGTATACAAGCAAATACATACATACATACATTACATTATATATACATTACATAATATATATGTGTGTGTGTGTGTGTGTGTGTGTGTGTGTATATTACATTTTTTCTTTTATCACACAGAAGATAGTGCATACTGCATTTTTCATTAAAAATATCTTGGAGGGGCACCTGAGTGGCTCAGTCTGTTGAGTGCCCAACTCTTGATTTTGGTTCGGGTTATGATCCCAGGGTTGTGCGATTGAGCCCCACGCCATACAGCATACCCTTTCTTTTTTATGTATTTCTTATGTTTATGGCTGCATAATATTCCATTATATGGATACATTATGATTTACTTAACCAGTTTCGTATTGATGGACATTGGGTTGTTTCCAATTTTGCTATTACAAGTAATGCTACAAGGAATAAACTTGTACCTAGGTCATTTTATATGTCAAATGTATTTAAAGGATATATTTGATTAGAAGGAATTGTTGGCTCAAAGGATATGTGCATGTGTAAGATTGATGGATTTTGCCAAATTGCCCTCCATGGAATTGTACCAATTTACAATCCCACAAAGATAATCAAATTTTTAAATATTTGAAAATCTGATATATGAAAAATGATATATCAGCATAGCTTTAATTTGCATTTCTCTTATGAGTGAAGTTGAATATCTTTTCATATATTTATGAAATTTTCTGTGAGTTGTGACTTTGTGATTTATAATAAGAAATATGTATTTGGCCTCCTTAAGTTTATGGCAGAGCTCCTAAAACTCTTGGAATTCTTAAGTGATAGGCACAATAAAGATATCTTTTGTTATGTCAATGAGGTGACTTTTGGAAAGGACTTAAGGATGGGGGTGGGTTGCTAGGGGAGCCAACCTTTTGATTAGAGGCTTGGAACTTTCAGTCACACCCCCCTGACCTCCTGGGGTGTGAGAGGAACTGGATATTGCATTCAATCACCAATGGCCAATGATGGAATCAATCATGCCCAGGAAATGAAGCCTCCAAAAAAAACAGAGGGATTCAGAGAACTTCCCCGTTGGTGAACGTGTGGAGACTGGAGCTGTCAGAGAGCATGGAAACTCCGTAACTTTCTTCATACCTTGCCCTATGCATCTCTTCCATCTAGCTGTTCCTGAGTTATATCCTTTTATAATAAAAAGGTAATCTAGGAAATAAAATGTTTCTTTGAGTTCTGTGGGCTGCTCTAGCAAATTAATCAAACCCAAGAAGGGGATTGTTGGAACCTCTAATCTATAATCCACCCAGGTGACGACCTGGACTTGCTGTTGGCATCTGAAGTGGAGAACAGGCAGTGTTGTACGACTGAGTCCTTAACTTATGGGATCTGGGCCAATCTCCAGGTTAAATAGTTTCAGAATGGAGTACAATTGTAGGACACCCAGCTTGGTCTGAGAATTGCTTGTTAGAACTGGTACCAGAAGCCATTGGTTGCTTATTCATTTCCATTGCCCATTTCTCTCTTGGGATGTCAACTTTTTGTCTTACTTATTTCTAGTAGTGCTTTGTATATAAGGAGTAATAGTACTTTTTATATAAGTTGAAAATGCTTTTCCCAGCTTGTGATATGTCTTTTAACTTTAATTATGGTGAAAGAATTTTTTTTTACATAATCAACTTTATCAATTTTTAAATGGCTTTTGGATTTTCAGTCACATTTACAAAGACCTTCCAAAGTTATAAAGAAATCCTCCCATTGTTTTCTTCTAGTGATTTTATTATTATTATTATTATTATTATTATTATTATTTAAATACCATAAATTCTTTTTTTAAAGTTTATTTATTTTTAGCAATGTCTACACCCAATGTGGGGCTCAAACTCATGACCCTGAGATCAAGTGTCACTTGTTCTTCCCACTAAGCTATCCAGGTGCCCCTCTTTAGTGATTTTAGTTATAATTTTTTACATTTAAATACTTATCTTTGATGAGCACTGGGTGTTGTATGGAAACCAATTTGACAATAAACTTCATATATTGAAAAAAAATACTTATATCTTTGTAATTTACTTTATTGAATAGTGTGAAATATGGACCTACTTTCATTCCAGATGGCTATTTAAGTTATACCAACGCTATTTATTCAATATTCTCTTTCTCCTGGTGATTTGCAACATCCCCTTTATCATATACTAATTCCTGCATCTATTTGGGTCTGTATCAGGACATTCTCATTTATTCCACTCATTTGTATGTTCCTTTATGGACTAGGTCCACATTATTTTAATTACTGAGGCTTTATTATGTGTTCTAATATCTAGTAGGGCTAACCATTCCACCTTCTGCCACACACAGACATACATATTTCTCTTCTTTTTAGACTTTCCTGGCTATTCTCTTCCTGTCCCCAGTACAAATCTGAGAAATTTTTGTCATGTAGAAAGAATAAGAGTTGGTATTTTTATTGGGATTGTGCTAAAATTTTAAATGAAGTTAGGGAAAGTGACATTATAACAATTTAGAATTTTCCTCCAGGTATGTCTTTCCACTCGTTCAAATCTTTTTTAGGTCCTCTGGTTTTGTTTTGAATTTTCTACATATAGAGCTTGTACATTTCTTATTAAATTTATTCCTAGGTACTTCCTCTTTTTTGTTGCTACATTAAATAAGGTCTCTCATCCTTCTATCTTCTTTTTTTCTAGTTTTTATTTTTATTTTTTAATTTATTTTGAGAGAGAGATAGAGAGCAAGTGGGGGAAGGGCAGAGAGAGAAGGACAGAGAGAATCCCAGGTAGGCTCCAGGCTGTCAGCACAGAGCCCAATGCAGGGCTCAAACTCATGAACCATGAGATCATGACCTGAGCTAAAATTAAGAGTCGGATGCTTAATTGACTGGGCCATCCAGGTGCCACCCCCCTAATCCTTCTATTTTCTAATAAGATATTGCTTGTATATGTTAGATTGATTGGTTTGTGTATATTAATTTTGCATCCTTCTACTTTACTGAATTTTCTCATTGTTTACAGTAATTTATCACTTGAATTTCTAGGGTTTAAAGGCATACAATCATATCAACTGCAAATAGTGAGTATTTTTCTTCCTTTCCCATTTTTATACTTGAAATCTTTATCATGTCTAATTGTGACTGTCAGTGCAATCAGTAAAATTTTAAATAATAATGGTGGCAGTGAGCACTCCTGTCTTATTCCTAACTTCAGTGGGGCTGCCCCTAATGTTTCTCTATCAAGCAGAATGCTGGGCTTTGTGATGACGTAGGTTTAATCGTATTAAAGTATTCAGCTATGGGGCGCCTGGGTGGCTCGTCGGTTGAGTGTCTGACTTCGGCTCAGGTCATGATCTCACGGTCTGTGAGTTCGAGCCCCACATCAGGCTCTGTGCTGACAGCTCAGGGCTGGAGTCTGCTTTGGATTCTGTGTCTCCCCCTCTTTCTGCCCCTCCCATGCTCATGCACTCTCTCTCTCTGTCTCTCAATAATAAATACACGTTAAAAAATAAAAAAAAAGACTTAAAAAAAAAAAAAGTATTCAGCTATTTCGATTTCAAGTGCTTTTTATCAGATTGTTGAAACCAGGAGCATTTTAATAAGCCCTACCCACAATAAAGCTATTCTTCTGACCATTTGTCCTCCCAACCTCCAATCTCTTGCTGATATCTCCTGTTGGCTGGTCCTAACCAGAAGACAGAGGAGAAGTGAGTCTCTAAGTGTTTTCCCAGAAAATGGAGCAGGGTAGAGAAGAAGGACTGTAGGTAGATCTGGAAGAGCAGACAGGGTATACCCAGTGCAGAAATCAAAACCAGATAACAAAACAGTTATCACTCTTCAATAGTTGGAAAGACAAAAGATTATTACAGGTGGTAAGAGGAATTTTCTTGAAGCTAGTAGCATCACCTTTGTTTACAAGGGAAGTGTGGAGTCTCAGTCTTAGTCATTTTTACATGGAAAGCTGCTGGTACCAATCTTTTCCAGGTCTAGTGCTAGCAGGCCCATGGCCTGCATTTCCTGGTCAGGATTAAGGTTCTCAAATAAATTCTCCCTACATCTAGTACTTTATTTTTAAAACCCTGCCACTCCTTCCTCAGATCTAAAAATAATGTCTTAGTGTGATGGATATCAGATGGGCTAGTTGTCAGCACCGGAAGCAGACACAGTATCTTCTGCGAAGGATCCAGTGGACCTTGCCCTTTTCACTGACACCTTGGCCAGTCTCCAGGGGTTTTTGGTTCGGGCCTACTTCAGATTCCCCCATATGTCACCAGGCTTGGCTTTGAGGGCGGAGAGTTCACCTAACTGTACCACGTGATGCTCTCTCAGATGGACTGGTTCTCTTCTGCCAGACATTTGGAAAGTGTTCCAAACTCCGTAGCAGTCCTGCCCTTCTACTTCACAGGCTGCGTATTTGGGCGACATCATGGGTCACAGGGTTGCCAGATAAAATATAGGATACTGAGTTAAATTTGAATTTCAGATAAACAACGAATAATTTTTAGTATAAATATATCACAAATATTGCAAGGGATACCCTTATACTAAAAAATTATGTATTGTTTTATGGGCAATTCAAATTCAACTGGGCATCTTGAATTTTTCTTTGCTGAATCTGGCAACCCTTACCACAGAACTCTTCCCCAAATAATCCTCCACTATGCTGACACTTCCTCCCCCAATTTCAAATCCCTTCACTGGAATTAGGTTCACTAAAGTGTCAAGACAACCTAGAAGGAGTATTAACTGTACAGGTCACAGTTAAGATTTACTTTTCAGGCCTTGACCTCTGACTTCAAATCCCATTAATAGCAATTAGTTTATCCGATCAATAAGTTTGTTGGGCACTAAGAAGGACATTTTATGAGTGGCTGAGGACATGACAAATTTAGAGTCCAGCAGGTGTGAATGGGGGTGGGGGTGTTGGGGCATAGCTTCAAGGAATGCTTGCAGAGAAAAGAATATTAAAGAGAACTTGTTTTGGGGCACCTGGGTGGCTCAGTTGGCTAAGTGTCCCATTTTTGGCTCAGGTCATAATCTCGAGGGTCATGATGTCAAGGGTCATGAGTCTAAGCCCGGCATTGGGCTCTGTGCTGTCAGGGCAGAGCCAGCCTCAGATCCTCTGTCCTCATCTCTCTGCCCCACCCCTGCTCGCATTCCCCCCACCTCTCAAAAATAAACATAAAAAAAAAAAAAAATAAGAGAGAACTTGTATTGTCTGACAATTTTGCCTGACTAGGATCCTCGCATTGTTCCTTCCTTTCTTCCCCCTTTCCATCCCTTCTCTATTCAATACATACTTGCTCCCACATACAGGGCATGAACTAGAGGCTGGGTCCCGGCAGAACAGAAAGCAGGAGACCTAGTGGGGGAGACAACCGCCAAGCAACCAAGGGCTGGGGACAAAATAGACCAGGAGGAGAAGTAAAACCAAGATCTATTTAAAAATTAGGTGCATGACATCTGAGGAAAAAAGTCCAAAGTTAGCCAAGAACGTCTGCTTATTGCAGGATTCAAAACCTCTGAGTGACAAAACTTCTGAAAAAGGAAGCGATGGTAGCATGGGGCACCCTGCTGACCCTTCTCCCTGCCTGAGTACTTCTCCATTCCCTTCTCCCTGCAGCTGCAGGGAGCAGACGGACCAGAGCAGCCCTCTCCTCGCGAGCTCTGTACACTGCGTGGCTGCAGCTCACACAGCAGCTCATCTCTATGAAGCGAATAAACCAGACCGCAGCCTAATTTTCAGAGACTGACTCCATCAACAGCTTTCCCAAATGCGATGGCCCCGGAGCGTGAGGGTTTGGTCACGAGGCAGATACAACCTTACCTCGCATGGCTGTTTCCTTGGGGCATCCAAGTTCATGCCTAGAGACTGACCACTTAGCTAGCCTTGATTCAACCGTGCCATGTGAATACGGGTTTGCTGTCATCTCCTACCTGGAGTTGTTGAGCTCTACCAAGCAGCTCTGGAGCCCTTGCTGCAAGGCTCTGCTCAAGTCTGACCTCTCCAGAAAAGCAGTAGAGTTTGAAGCTCCTAAAGGAGTAGAGTGGCCAACTGCTCCTGGTTTGTCTTAGAATTTCCCAGTCTGAGCACTGAAAGTGCAGGAAATCTCTCAGTCCCAGGCAAACTGGGGTGATTCGTCACCGTAAAAATTAAGATGCCAAGGCTCTGGCACTGGACTATGTTTCTGCAGCTATAAAATGTTGGGACTGGCCGATATAGCTTCTAAAGTTACTGCCACATCTAACAGCCCATGATTCATCTTCATGCTCCTGACCTTACCCGTCAGCTCCCAAATCAAATTCACTTGATCCAAGTCCTTGAGTTCATGTAATCTGATGATAAACTGATCATTGGTATGTTAACAGGAAAGGGTGATAGGGTTCCCAGAGGGATTTTAACAATGGCTCTGGGAGGAAGGCGTGCAGCTGTAGCTAAGTGGCTTGAACGGTAGGAGCTCAGCTGGGGAGATGGGGTATGTGGCTCTGTGCCATCCTGCAAGGAAAATGTTTTTAGACAGGCATTTCAAGGCAGCCAGCCTGAGAGAGCTGGTTTGATGGGCTGATTTCAGCTGCACGGCAGGAACGGTAGCCACGGGCAGGGCATTCTTATCTGACTTGAGCCAACTTTCACAGTATGACATGAATAAAGTCAGTAGCTGAAACCAGAGGCTGCAGAAGAAAGGAAGTACAGCACTGATCACACCATTCATTTATTTTTAAATGAATTTGCCCTGAGCCCTGGTCTGTCATCTGAAATACAGATACGCAGCTATCATTTTGGGGTACTTGAGAGTTCAAACTCCGAAATCACCACCTACTAACTGTAATATCGGGCAAGTATTAGGTTGAGTCATATGAACTTGCCACTATTAGACCCTCTTGGGCCTGCGAAAACAGGAATTCCACATGGTTAAGCCTAATAACTTACTCTCTTTTCCTGGCTCCTCATGTATGAAAGGCAGACAGGCATTCACCTCGAGAGCATGCAGAGAGGACTAGGTGAGAGAAGCCGCATGTGCTCAGAATGGTCCCTGTCACACCCCCGATCAGTGGTGTCCATTATACCGCTGCCTCCTCTGCCACTGTTGGCAAGGAAGCACAGAGGGCCCACGAGCATGGGGATGCCCACACTGCTTCGGGATGTGGAGCACTGACAAGCCAACAAGGATCGGCCACCTTAACTGAATGGAGAACTTCATTCTCATCCCAGGGTTAGGAAAGGAGAATCAGGTTTACACCTCAGATTTTTCAGTTGTTCTGAGAACTGAGGTTCTCTCAGGACAGAACAACCAATTCTAAAGCATAGCAAAGGGCTTTTATAATGGGGTCTTGCTCTTGCAAAACTGGGCCCCATTTGTAGCCTTACATCTGTGTTTGTAGCAACCACACAAAGTGGCCACCTTATTCAATTGGGTTACATACACGCAAACACACATATATCGTGAAGCAGGAACAAAACAAATGAGAGAGCCTCATCATTAGCAGAATGCAAAAAAGTTACGACGGATTTCTTCTCTCAATAACTAACAGGAAGCAATAAAAAGAGAGGAAACACAACATTTTGCTGCAGTACTGTCATTATATAATTAAATAAAATTTATTAACTTAAGCAAATTCACTTGGTTTTTTATAGCTCAAGGAATCCAGGAAATGGTTTCCTTACGTATAATGAGGAAGTACATCATTAGGTCTCTTAATACACTTCTTCCCTATAACACTTCTGTGTTTTGTCTGTTTTCTGCGCTTTCATTCCCTTGACACTAAAGTGATCTGTTCACAGAACTGGAAATACTACCATTCTTAGGTCAAATGATAGTTGGAGGAGCCCTTGGACTCCGAAGCCAACAGTTCCCTACCCTACACATCCCATAGATATGTCATCAGAAATCTAAAAAAACAAAACAAAACAAAACAAAACAAAAAACAACCTTGAACTGAGCTTGTCTAAATTCTCTCTCAAGTAGGCCTCTTTCAAATGTGAGAAAGTTTAGCTCTCAAGATGTATTAAGAATAAGGTGTTTACAACAAAATGCCTGGTTGTGCCTATTAACGGTTTTGCTCTTTGAATGAATTCCTTCCTGGTGACAAAGGCTGAGCTTTTGAACTTCTGGGTATGGCTAGGCAGGGCATTTTTGCTTGGCCTGGCTCTCTTAAGTGGGTAGAAAGACTTGTTTGAACACCTGGTATTTTGTGGCCAGTAATTATACTACAATTGTTACTGTGATTACTGAACTTCATTTTTTGACCCAAAGCCAACTGTACTCTTTGAAACAAACATCTCTTGAAAGCCTAGTGTGCTTTGAAATGATTTTAAAATCCACTTCACAAATAGAATTTGGTACAAATCAGATTTTTTAAATGATGTTTTGCTTTGACGCAGCCATCTCTTTGCCTGTTGTTTGGTCTGAGTTCTTCAGCTCTCACTAGGAGTAGGTGATCTTTCCACTTACACGGTCTTAACACTTTCTTATCCCTTCAGCACTGTCTACTGTACAGTGACCTGTCCCCTGGCAGCAGATTTCCTCTAGGGTGTGTGCTCATAACTGAGGTAGGGGAAGGGATAAACACTAAACACTCAGAGAAACAAATCACCTTTTCCACACTGAGAACACTAGTAAATCATCCACAGACAGGCTTTCACAGCTGTGAGTCTTCCTTTGGGAAGACCAGGTTCCCAATTTTGTTTTGTTTTGTTTTGTCTTGTTTTGAGAGAGAGAGAAAGAGAGAGAGAGAAGTCTTAAGCAGGTTCCACACCCAGTGCCCATCTAGATTTCACAACCGACCATGAGATCATGACCTGAGCCGAAATCAAGAGTCGACACTTAATGGACTGAGCCACCCAGGGGCCCCCAGTTCTTAAGTGAAAATTTGATTGCCAAGATTGTAGCATCAAACCGTCAAGGATGCAGCCATTGGGGTTGAAGTGGGAGACAGAGACTAGTACATTCAATGACCAGTCAGGAAGAAAGGGACTTAATTTGCTAGTTCCCCCTGATAGAAGAGCTCCTATCAATGCCTCTTTGCCTCACTGTTAGTTTTTTTTTTTTTTAATGTTTATTTATTTTTGAGAAAGAGAGAGAGAGTCAGAGTGTGAGCCGGAGAAGGGCAGAGAGAGAGGAAAACACAGAATCTAAAGCAGGCTCCAGGCTCCCAGATATCAGAACACAGCCCGATGCAGAGCTCAAACTTGTGAACCGCAAGATCATGACCTGAGCCAAAATCGGACTCTTAACCAACTGAGCCACCCAGGCACCCCTCCTCACTGTTAGTTTTGGGAAAATGACACTTCACCTCACAAGGACTTGATGAAGCTAAATGTTATACACATGTGATCAAGAAATGTTTTTTTTTTTCTTTGGTATTCCCCTATCCCCACCTCCATGCCTTGGACAGCATGCCCTTGTCTCATTGCCTTAAGGTGCAGGAATGATGTAACAGGGTAACAAGCAAAACAAGAACAAAACTTCTGTGAATTATGTTTTGTGTTATAAAAGCCCTCAGAGGACTGGAGAGATTTGGAGTACAGCCAGAGTTTGGAAGAAAAATATTTGAGGAGAGTGGGGCTTTCTTGGAAGACTAGAAACACTTCCCTTCACTACGGTGGGAGGAGAGATGGATGAAAAGTGAGATAGCAAAGGCATGAATGGTTCCTTCCTTCCTACCTTACCCTTCTACCTCAGGAAGGCAACAAGCCTGGGGAGAAGAATGGCTGTGTGGTGTGGGCCTACAGAACTTCCCAGATCCTGGAGTGGCTCCAAAGTAGCAGGGAGCTGCTGGATACAAATGGGCCATGTGAACAGGAAGGAGGCACAGATGTATGAGTATCAGCAGGAAGACTAGAAGGAACTGTAGACATCTTGGTTGGTGCCTCCTCAAACACTTGACTCGAGGAATGAATGGATCTCCCAATACCTTACACTAATCTGCGCACCCCTGCCATGTCCCACTCCAAACTAAGACATACCCTCAAAGATAGAAAAATACCAAAATGGTGGAAGTCGATGCTGACACCTTCCAACATAGAACCGTAGCTTAAAAGATAAACTAGGTTGATTATAATGGAGTAAAGATACACTTCTTACATACTTGCATTTGTATACTGAGGTCTGTGCCTCATCTAGTTTGAGTTTCTGTGGAAGACAGTGTGGTATAGTGGAGAGGCACTAACCTGAGAGAGAGAGAGAGAGAGAGCTCTGTCACTTAGTAGTGACTTTAGACAAGTCATGTAACTATTCTGGGCCTCAGGGTCCTCAGTCTATAAAATGCATATAAGAACACCTGTCCTCACAACTCATAGTGCTATTGTGAGGAATGGGATGCTACATGTGGATGTCATTACATATAGCACAAGGCAAGGAGTCAGCCTAAATCGTATCAAGTGCAAATCATATAATTAGAAGAAAAATCTAGAAAAATACATACGTTTGCAGCTTAACTTCTGCTCAAGCCTCCAGAGCAACTGGTACTATTGACTGTGCTCAGAGACCAAAACCTCACTGCAGTCCTGGAGGCTGTCCAACTTGCACTTGTAGAAGCTTGTAGGACTCATCAACTTCATTTTTTTTTCCTGGCACACAAAAGATAACATTCCCCAGCCTCTCTTGCAGTTAGGAGGGGCCATGTGATTGGGTTCTGCCACTGGGACGTGGCAGAAGAAACAAACGGTGCTTGTAGACCTAGCCACAGATCCCCCTGTGTGGTCTTCTACATTCCCTTCTCCCACTGTGGCAACTGCTGAGGTCATATGTTGAAGTTGATGGCATTCTAAGATGAACTGCCAAATCACCACTTGGAGGAGATGCCCAAGACAGCCCCCTACCTACATTGGATTGTGATGTAAGATGTAAACTTTTGTCGTGTTAGGTCAATAATATTTTGGGGTTATGTGTTCATGCAACCTATCTAGCCTATCCTGGCTGGCATAGTACTATAATAGTAAGATAACATATTATTATAATATATATGCCTATTTCATATCATATATGTACCATATATGATATGATATTTAACATATATATATATATATATATATATATATATATATATATATATATGAAATGAGATGTCTCAAGGTATGAAGAAGTGTTTTGGTCAATATCTTTTGTTCCATATTAATGAAGAACACAGAAGTTCAGTTCGTGCTACTCTTGGGCAAAGATATCACAAGTGCAGGTTATGAGGACATTCAAGTCCCTATCTGCCTTGCTCCATGGAAGCACAGTCGCCTATAACCCGGGCTCTGCCACGCACCAGGCCCTCTGTACTACCTCACTGCAGTTGCTGCAGTTGTGGTGCCTTGCACGATCACTGCACCGTCTCCGCAGAAGACAACCTCTCTCCTCATCTCAAACTCTCCATAGACACTCAGCATTCTAACAGGGAGGACCCAGGAGATTCTCTTGGATCTAGGCAATGAGGAAATCCATTCTGTAGGGAGCACAGCTGTTACTAAACATCTCAAACCAGTAGGTTTTGCATGTTTGCTTATTGCCACCTCCATTCCCCAAACAGTTCCAACATACATACGTTTGCAGCTTAACTTCTGCTCAAGCCTCCAGAGCAACTGGTACTATTGACTGTGCTCAGAGACCAAAACCTCACTGCAGTCCTGGAGGCCGTCCAACTCTGCACAGAAGGACAGTATGTTTTCCCCAAAAACTACACTCTCTTTGTCCAGGACTGGCAAGAGAGCCCAGTTATCTTCAAGGCCCTGGGCTTTAAATTTCCTCTGCCACATGCCTGGTCATGACTGGTCACCACCTTCTCTCTGGGTAAACCTTTATTCTTTTTTTTTTTTTTTTTAATTTTTTTAATGTTTGTTTATTTTTGAGAGAGAGACAGAGCTTGAGCAGGGGAGAGGTAGAGAGAGGGAGACAGAGACTCTGAAGCAGGCTCCAAGCTCCTAGCTGTCAGCACAGAGCCCGATGTGGGGCTTGAACTCACAAACCGAGAGATCATGACCTGAGCCGAAGTCGACACTTAACCGACTGAGCCACCCAGGTGCCCCTAAATCTTTATTCTTAATGCTTTGGACCATTGGGAAGGATCCCAAAGGAGGCCTGGTCATTTCATTCTATATCAAAGACTACCCTCTTTTGGACCAGTTGGCTGGCTTTGATCCGTGGTAGAGAATCCTGCCCAGTGGGCATACAGACTTGAGCCACTGGTCACACAGGGTGAATGAGAAACCATGAATACAGTGAGAAATCTGTCAGCAAAAATGAATGAAATCTCAAAGTCCTTGTCTTTCTGAAGGCCACAAGTGCAATTGTACCATCATCCTTGAATGAATGTTACTGACCTTCAAAAAAAAAAAAAGCATTAATATACTTTTGTTAGATATTATTACTATTTTTTTTTAAGTAAGCTCTATACCCAACATGGGGCTTGAAATCATGATCCTGAGATCAAGAGTCACATGCTCTTTGACTGAGTCAGCCAGCACCCCTATTATTATTGTTATACTGAGAATTGATCAACTGAGGAGTAAAGATACTTTAAATGTTTTCATTGTTGCTTTCTAAAATAAATGCTTTTAGAATCATAAAAGTAATTTTTGCTTACTGTGATAAATTTGCCAAGTACAGAAAAGTATATAAAATGTTTTAATAACATCTATCTGCTTCTGTTTTGTGATATAGTTGGTATACTCCCCTCTACATTATATGTTTCTTGAGAAAAGAAATAGCAGCATTTCTTCATCCTTGTGTAACCCATAACACTGAGGCAGAAAGCCTTTAATACAGTAGGGTAGAATCACTGTTTGTAGAATGAACACCATTCAATGAATTTAGCAAAGTTGGTATTTTCACCTACCTTTGTGGACCAGGGTTTCCAAAGGCTGAAAACAAAATTTAAAAAGATACCTGCAATAAAGACTGGGTAGAGTGGTGCATGACTACGGACCCTGAACTCAGACGGATGTGGTCTGAAATCCATCCCTGATCTTACTCACTAAATGTGTCTGTGGGTAAGTTATTTTAGCGTTCCTAGTCTCTGGTTTGATAGGGCTCTGCTTCAAACTGCTCCCACCCCTGGACTGGACCCAAGTTGGTGGAATGATTTCTGTCTGAAATGTTGATGCCTGGAACTGTCCTGATTTTAGCACTAAAAATCCCACATCTCAGGAAATTCTTCAATCTCAGGCAAACCAGAAAGTTTGGTCACCCTACAGAGAAGGAAGACAGATCACACGCTGGCTCTTAAAGCAAAGAAAGGACAACACTTCAGATGTTTTCAGTGACCCCAGCAAGTCACATGGCCACAGAGACCTCCGAGGGGTGGTGCAAAGGAAAAACTCAAGTTTTTTCTTTCCTGAGTAGGAAAAAAAAGCCCAGTTCTTCCCTATTCTTTCTTCCCTGCTTATGTCCTTTACTCTCAGAGGACACTTCTGACACTTCTGGTCACCAAATGTGTGGACGTGTTTTCCCCACCAACAAATTCTCTGATGCCAGATGGATATCCTACAATTTAATTCAATCCTTACCCTGTCTACCTGGAGATAGTGTCAGATCCCAAAGGCTCAGTCCCATAAGACTGCCTCCCCACTTCAGACTCTAGTTGCAAACCCAGGTTGCCGCCTGTGCTTCTGACCAACTAGCTATAGAATGGAGGTTCCAACGACCCCCTCCTTGGGTTCAATTAATTTGCTAGAGTGGCTCACAGAACTGAGGGAAACATTTACTTACGTTTGCCAGCTTATAATAATAGGATATGATAAGGGATACAGATGTAATCCAAATGGAAGAGATGCATAGGGCAAGGTCTGTGGGGAGGGGTGTGGCTTCCATGCCCTCTCCAGGTATGCCACTCTCCCAGTACCCCCACGTGTTTATTAACCTGGTAGTTCTCTGAACCCAGTTCTTTTTGGGTTTTTATAAAGGATTCATTACATAGGCATGACTGATTACATCATTGGCCATTGGAGATGGATTCAACTTCCTGGCTTTGTCCTCTCCTCAGAGGTTGGGGGCAGGGGAAGTGGAACTGAAAGTTCCAACCCTCCAATCACAGGGTTGGCTCTCCTGTCAACCAGCCCCCAACCATACAGTAAGGTCCAAAAATCACTTCATTAACATAACAAGAGACACCTCTGTAGCTTGCATCACTTAGCAAATTCCAAGGGTTTTGGGAGCTGTGAGTCAGGAACTGTGGACAAAGATCAGATACATGAGAAATATATTTTAGGCATCTGAATGACCAAATATATATTACTTATAAATCCCAATATCACAGGTGGGGATGTGCCATCCCCACTATATCAGGGGGAGAAAACCTAGACATATTTGGTTGCCAGCTCTTAGGACCACCATACCTGCTTCGCCCTTTCCTCCGCTATCTGGGTTTACAGTCTTCCTCGAGTGACATTCAGCTCTCTCACCTGATCCTAGCCCATTTATTGTCAATGACTTTTGTTTCCCATGTTCCACTCCCAGAACAGTATTGGTAGTAACTTGGGCAGTAGATGTCAAAGACGGAATCAGCCTCTCCTTCAACTGTAAGCATTCATTCATTTATTAATTAGTAGATTCATTTATTAGACAAATGCCAATTGAACGCCTAGTGTGCTGGAGATATACTATGTGATATGATGTGACCTTCAGTACAAAATAGTTAAGTCCAAGAAATAGTGAGCTGCTATATTAGGCTTTTACTATGCCATATAGATAGATAGATAGATAGATAGATAGATAGATAGATCTCATTTCCTCTATTCAATTATTTTGTGGACAATTTGATATTTTCTCTCCTGCCTCTTTTCAACATTCACTAAAGACTGCATTTATATAGGGTCAAAGTAAATAACATTACTAAAGTACTCACACTAAGCTCATATCTGCTTAGCCAAACAGCACTGCCCACCTATGGCTCTGTCTCCTGGGTTAGGTGCTGGGTTTGGAGAAGGGAATAGGACTTAAAGTGGGGAAGTTGTGATGCTCTTACGTATTTGCAAATCCCTGCAGCTTGATTTTTATGCTGTAAGTGTGCCATCAGCCATTCCCAGATGCCAGTGGCTGCTTCAAATGTCTAGGTCACAGTAGTTTCCCATCATCCAGGAGACTTGGAAAAACCCGTGTTCAGGCCACATGGTGAATCAATTAGGTCATAATCTCTGGGGTAGGGTAAGACTCAGACATTGGTTATTTTTTACATTTGCCAGGTGAAGCCCTAGGCCTAGGACTGTGGTTTTCACATTCTAATCTATATCAGAATCACCTGGAGGGCTCAGAGATTCCTGGGTCCCACCTCTGGAGTTTTGTGATTTAATAGGTCTGGGGCAGGGCATTTGCATTTCTAACAAGTTCCCAGATAACGATGCTGCTGGTCTGGAGACCACAATTTGAGAATCACTGGTCTAGGAGACCCTCCATATCCCTAACAACTGAGTAGAATGGGGATGGGATAGGGGTGAGGAGGCCTATTCAAGATTTTTATTACCTCTGGAGGATCTGTTCAGGGTGCATGGCAGACTCAGATCTGCTTGAGAGTAATCTGTATGACAGTGGTAAAATAAAATGACCTGTATAGTTGTGTGGTTTAACTGCAAAAAGGCACACAAAGCCCTTAGCACAAAAGTGGCCACAAAGCGAACCCACAAACAATGCTAGTCCACAATGCTAAACTATGTTTCACCAGAAAACCAGAAATGAACTGGAACCTCAGAGAAGGGGGTGAAACCTCCATACCTCAGAGTCTTTCTTCTTTTTTTGCGCCCTCTCAAATAATTATTGAAATAATTATTGAAAAGGCAATAAACATTTAGGATTTAAAATATGTATTTGTACAAAAGGGTGAGAAGTAATTTTGCCTCTCCCAGGAGATCTCCAGTCCTGTTCTGCTCATCAGAGACAAGCCCTAGCTCCAATTTCTTATAGATGCCTCTAGAGATATTTGTTGTAGATACAACTGCAATTGTGTGTGTATACGTATGTGTGTGTCCATCTCTTTTTCAAAAGTAAAAATGATAGCATGCTACATATACTGTTTTACAATCTTTTTAAAATATACATAATTGTGCAAATTATGGGGTTTTTTTCCACTCAAGATTGTATCTTGTGGATAGTTTCATATTGATGCATACAAAGCTGCATTACTTTTTTTCATGAGTCTGCATCACCCTATTGCAGTTAGGTAGCATAAATTACTTAACAAGTCTCCTATAAATAGATGTTTACTTTTCTCTTTTGTTATTATAGGCATTCAAACAACAAGTCAAACCAATCTATCAGATAAATTCGTTAAGGTTAAATGGCTGGATTAAAGATCATGGCCAGGGGCACCTGGGAGGTCAGTAGGTTAAGAGTCCGACTTCAGCTCAGGGCATGATCTTACGGTTTGTGAGTTCGAGCCCCGCGTCAGGCTCTGTGCTGAGAGCTCAGAGCCTGGAGCCTGCTTTCGGATTCTGTGTCTCTCTCTCACTCTCTCTGCCCCTCCCCCACTTGTGCGTGTGAGCTCTCTTTCTCAAAAATAAACATTAAAAAAAAAAAAAAAGATCACGTCCAGTTTTCATTTTGACCCAAACTGCCAAACTCCCTAAGAATTATTAAGAGGCTGTACAGAAGCCGGGTTCTGCTGCAATCTGCTTGGGATCAGCTACTAGATTAGCCACTTAACTAGCTGTGTAACCTGGGGTAAATTACTCAAAATCACTGTGCCTTATTTTCCTCATCCACAAAATGGTAAGGAGGACAGTTCACAGTGTTGTTAAAAAGACTAAATGAGAGAATACATGTGAAGTAGTACCTGACACAAAGCAAGTCTGGGGTAACTCTGACACAAAATAGAAAATACAAAGTCAGAACAAGATAAGTAGAATCCCTGAGACAAGGGTGGGTGACCCAGATTATCCCATCTCGATTGGGCCTCTGTTTCCATGTAACACCGACAGTTCCCAATGACCCCATATTTGGGTGACACATTGTAGGCTGCATTGATGGGGTTTGTGTTATAGGGCACGGATGCCTAAGGGGCCTGGCAAAGTCACCAAGGTGACTTCCTTGAGGGTCTTGGCTTTCGGTCCTGTCACAATAATTAACATGAACTAAGAGTGGGGGTTCCAAAGGAGCCTCCAAAGGAGTGATGGGCCAAGAGTGAGATTTAATGCTGGTGGCAGGTATGGGAAGCTTGTTTGGGGAGGCTGGCACTGAAATAAGTGACTTGCCTAATATTACACAAACGGAAATGCTGGAGGTAGAATTAGTATAAGAGAAAGCATTGTCTTTTCATTGTGGAAAACCATCTCTAGCTATCTCTCTTACTAAACGAATGGTGTTGGCCATGTAAGGAAATGATGGTGATGAGAATTAGGATGACTATGGGCCGGATGTTGTGCTAAGCACTTCATATGGATTATTTTACTTAATTCTCACATTCCTTGATCCCTAGTACCCTCTCCTCATCAGTCTCTGCAAGGCCCCCATTGTTTTTATCTATCTATCTAATAATAGAAAAATGAGATTTTTATTTGAACCTCATTTTATTTAAACCTCCTCCCATTCTCCTCCCTCTGCCTAGAAGCAACCATTCTAGTATACTTAATTTAACGTATATCTTGTTTTCATAAGATGTTGCAAATATGTGTTGTAACACAGGTTGTGTTGTTATGTTCTGTACAGTTTTTCATCCACTTTCCAAGGGTAGCAAGGCCTGTGTCACCATTATGCAAGACTGCGGCTGTTACAGGCTGTCCCACGATGCTTGAACTACTGTACTAGAAAAGTTAACTCACACAGTGCTCTCTCTCTCTCTGTTGATGTGCAAGGACCCAGCAAGAGAGTCTGAGAATATGAAAATCATGTAGTCTTGGTTCCATTTCCAACTAACAGATTTGGGTTCATTTAGTTACAATAGATCTTGAAAGGTCAGCAAAACGAAAGGATAAACTAGAGATCAGTGGAAGTCCGCAGGTTGGCTGGAAGTATGGTCCGCTTTCCCTCCATCAGCTCTTCTAACCCCAGGTCACCTCAAATAACAACAAACTATGTAGATATGACCCATTTGCCATAAAACATAGCTTTAAGACAAGTCTCCTAGCCTCCCGCTTCCAACCAGAGTAGCATCCCAAGCCTCTGCAGAGGACCAGGTCCAGGTACACTGGTAATTTGGTAAAGCACCTAACTCACATATCCAAGTCAATTCCTGGTGGTTAAAAAAGTGATGCTCTTTTTATTTTCATTTTTTGTTTTTTTCTTTATTTTAAAGAAAGAGAGAGAAAGCATGAGTGGGGAGAGGGGCAGAGGGAGAGAGAGAGAGAGAGAGAGAGAGAGAGAGAGAGAGAGAGGATCTCAAGCAGGATCGATGCTTAGTGTGGAGCCCAATGTGGGGCTGAATCCCATGACCTTGGGATCATGACCTTAGCCAAAATCAAGAGTTGGACACTCAACTGACTAAGCCATGCAGGCACCCCTAAAAAATGATATTCTAAAGCTAGAGGTAGAATTAAAACTGTATAAACCAATATAGTCATACCAAACTAAAGACCCATTTGAGGCCAAAAGCCCCTCCATCATCCCCTAGTGTTTAAAAATTCTACCTGTACCTCTGCCCCACACTAGGCCCCATTCTCCCCCTCACCCCTACCTCACATTATTCTTCTTTCCCAGGTTGAACTGTGTCCCCTCAAAAAGATATGTTGAAGTCCTAATCCCTAGTACCTCAGAAGGTGACCTTATTCATAAAATAGGACAATTGCAGATGTAATCAGTTAAGATGAGGTCATACTAGAGTACGGTGGGACCTTAATCCAACATGACTAGTGTCTTTACACAAAGGCCATGTGTAGACAGAGAGACGTACATGAAGGTGGAGGCAGAGATTGGAGTGATGCATCTACAAGCCAAAGAACACCAAGGAATGCAAGCCATCACCAGAAGCTGGGAGAAATGCATGAACAGATTCCTCCTCACAGTCCTCAGAAGGAACTAACCCTTCCAACACCTTGATTTGGGACTTCAGCCTCCAGAACTGGAGGAGTATAAGCTTCTATTGTTTTAAGCCATCTATCCTATGGCAGTCCTATCAAACCAGTACAAGGCTGGACGATGCTTTCTGGGCTTCATAGGGAGACATTTTAACAAGGCTTTGACCAACATCTCTCATTCCATCACCCCTGCCCTCCCTGTATAGCCAATCCTGCCAATCCCAACTCTGATAGATCGCATCATCTAATTTCTCTGCTCCTGTTCACAGGCTAATAAGGTGATAGTGAAATTTGATGACTCGGTTATGTTGCAAATTCATTGTCTCCAACAATAACTTGCCCCTCTCTGAGCCTGAGCAATCTTTCATCACACTGAACTAAGCACCATAGAGATTCTCCACTGGACAAGGGAGGAGTGGTGGTTAGAGCTCATAGTTTGAAATCAAAACTTTGCCTCATTGCTTTACTTCATTTAAAATTTATTTTAGGGGTGCCTGGGTGGCTCAGTTGAGCATCTGACTCTTGATTTTGGCTTGGGTCATGGGTCATGGGATTGAGCCCCGCACTAGGCTCGGTGCTGAGCATGGAGTCTGCTTAAGATTCTCTCTCTCTCTCTCTCTCTCTCTCTCTCTCTCTCTCTCTCTTTCTCTCCCCCTCTGCCCCTCTCCCCTGCTTGCACATGCTCTTTATATCTAAAATAAAAATAAACAAATAAACAATAAATAATAAACAAACAAACAAACAAATAAAATGTATTTTAAATTTCTTGGGGCACCTGGCTGGCTCAGGAGGTAAACAATGCAACTCTTGATCTTGGGGTCTTGAGTTCAAGCTCCACGCTGGACATAGAGCTTACTTTAAAAAAATAAATAACACAGGGCGCCTGGGTGGCTCAGTCGATTGAGCATCCGACTTTAGCTGAGGTCATGATCTCACGGTCCGTGAGTTCGAGCCCCGCGTCGGACTCTGTGTTGACAGCTCAGAGCCTGGAGCCTGCTTCAGATTCTGTGTCTCCCTCTCTCTCTGACCCTCCCCCATTCATGCTCTGTCTCTCTCTGTCTCAAAAATAAATAAATATTAATAAATAAATAAATAAATAAATAAATAAATAAATAACATGATTAAAACCTGTATTTTAAATTTCTAAAAACATTACAGGAGGTAGGTGATTTTTTATGTTTTGCAAAGGATTGTAAAGGTCTGTAGCATTTCCCTTTGTGCAGTGTCACCTGTTTGAGGTTAATAAGTAGGAAAACCTGGGGTGCCTGGGTGGCTCAGTCAGTTGAATGTCTGACTTTGGCTCAGGTCATGATCTTGCGGGTTCGTGAGTTTGAGCCCCACATCGGGCTCACTGCTGTCATCCTGTCAGCTCAGAGCCTGCTTCAGATCCTCTGTCTCCCTATCTTTGCCCCTCCCCCCCCCCCCCCCCCCCCCCCGCTTGTATTCTCCCCACAAATAAAAACAAAACAAAATAAGTAGGAAAACTTGGATTTGAATCCAGGTCTGCCTGATTCTACCCTACTCTACAACCCAGCTGCTTTTCTCTCTACTCCAATAAAATTGTTCACTGAAAGATCACCAGTAGCCATTTGGTTGCCAAATCTAAATATCTTTTTTCTCATTCTTTGTTCTTAGCTTCTCTGTAGCATTTGAAACTGGTGACTTCCTCCTCTCTCTTGAAATGATCTGTTCTGCATCTGCTTCTCTTCTAGAACTTTCATCTCTCAACAACTGTCTCTCCTCCCGCTCTACTTCCTTCTCTCTTTCCCCAACAGGAGTGTACCCCAAGCACTCACCTAGGTCACCTTTTGCCCCTGGGTCTACCCCCTCTTGGTAATTTGATCCAATCTCCTGTTTTGCCATCTACTGGCATAACCTTGCAAGGCATCTGAAAATCTTTCCAGACCTGGCCTTTTCTCTCAAGGTCCACATTTCTAGCAGCTTCCTGGACACACTGCCTGTCTCTCTACTTTAAACTCAATACGACAACAAACGAACTCACTAAGCTTCTCCCTCCAGACCTGCTAGGTCCTTACTTTTACTTTCCCAAGCCAAACACTTCTCTCTGACTTGTCTTCCACATGCAATACATGTCAAATTTAGCAAATTCTAACTGCTCCAATATCTCCTATCTCTTTTCTCTCTCAGTTCCCAACCACCTTTGGCTTCCTTACTATCAGTAAGGATTAGCACTTTATGGATTGTACATTAGCACTCAGCAGATGTCAACTATTGCCACACACCCATCTCTCTTCCTTCCAAGGCACGTCAAGCATGGATGCCAACTCAGTTGTGAATGCACGGTTGTGAGCATGCCACTTTTCTGCTCAAAAAAGCTTCAGTGGCTTCCTATGGCCCAAAGTATAAAGTCCAGCCTCCCCTGCCTGACATATGCACTGCACATGACTCCAACCTATCATCACAGCTAACTTTTTCACCATTCGCTTTTCTTTCATGTGCCCTCCCACCAGCTAAACTGAACTACTATTTCTGTTATGAACACTTCCCTTTCTCACCTCCTTTCCCTACCATCTTTGTCTATAGTCCGTCTTCTGGGACCCTCCTTTCTCCCAACTCTTCATTGGCAAATACTACTTATTTTTCGACGCTCAGTTACAATGCCACTTTCATAAAGCCATCAATGAATGCTTTGCTCTGCTTTGGCCCCTGAAAACTTATTGCTCCAGCCTCTGAGGTTTTGTAGCTCTTTATTTAGACCTCTGACACTTAACGTTTCCTTTTGTATTGAAGTTACTTGTATTAACAACAGGCATCCCTTGTTAAAATCTTAATGCATTATTTCATTTAATCCTCCTAATGGCTCTATGAGGTAACTACATTATCTCCGCTTTGCAGGTTGGGAAAACGGAGGGATGGAGGGACTAAATGATTTACTCAACAATGCATAAGTGGGGAAGCCAGGGTTCAAATGAATAGAGCCCCAGAGCCTACTTCTCACCGCTGCTATACAAGACACTTTTGTGGTTTGCTGGACAAGGAGCTCTTGGATGGCAAAAATCCTTGTGTGCCCTATCTTTGCATCTCCCAATGTAGTTAATGACATTCACCGCACTTTAAAGAAGTTTAGCGAAAAGAGGAACAGACTTGGTCAAATGTTCCCTTTCTCTCATCTATAGGGGGGTAAATTAGTGACTATGATAATGGTGTTTCATACAAAGACTGCAGTTCCAAATACTGCATTTCCCTGCTGAGCCCTCCTCCTTGTTTCTTTTTGCTCCTTTTCTGTGTTCAGACTGTGGACAAGGCAATGTTTTGGGGAGAGCGTAAGGGACCTGTTTCTACTCTGAGACAACCTTACACGAGTTCTCTGGGGACTAGAGACTCCCTGAGCAGTTCTCAGGCAGCAGCCCTCTCTAGCTGGCATATGGCTACAGTTTGCAACCTCAGGCAATTCCAGAGAATGAACCTTTTGAAATGAAATAAACAGAGAGGAATGGGACCTTTTATTATCTCCAGATGGGACTGTGCTGCCTTGGAAGCTGTAGAAATAATTCTGTAATGCCTGGATCATACTTCTCTTATCTCCCAAAAGGAAAGAAAAGTTCCTTTCACTGAGAAGTGGTAAATTGTGTTAATTAAAAAGCCAAGATGGATTAAATGCTGCAGATTGAATCCCCATACCCCCCCATCCAGATTTTTCTGGTTTGCTTTATAGTTACCTTTGCATTACTCTCCCTCGTTTTAAATAAGATATTAGGTTGAGTTGGAACACACACACACACACAATTGTAAAACTGTTGTTTATGAGTCATTACCCAAGACTTAGATGTTATTTTTAAAATGAGGATGAAATCTGGCAGTGAAATATCAGAAAAGGAAATATGAAAAGTGTATCTATAGTGGTTTTTGTTTTTGTTTTTACTGTTGGTGGTGGCCAGCTGGGCAGCCTACTCATAGAAGGTGCCAATAAACATTTACTGAATGAATTCCATACTTAAGAATTTTGGGCTATAACGAGATAAAATGTAACTTTAAAATTGATGGTGCCACCTATTGGTGAAGATATAAAATGTAAAATGATCACTTACATAAGAAATTAATGTTTCCCAGTCTTTTGTTACTTATTCCCACAGAGATTCTAAGAGATATCGAGGAGCTGGAAGGAATAGTTTGCTTGATCTGTGCAGACAAGAGGCACTAACGTTTTCAATTAGTTTGCTCTCTGCTGGCACCTACTAAAAGCTCAATATTTTGGAAGGTGCCAGAGAAGTAAAGACATGGCCCTTGACTTCAAGGAGCATCTTATCTAGCTGGAAAGAGAAGACCTACCTCCTGAAAACAATCAACAAATACAAAAAAAACAATAAATACCCTGACATTAAAATGCACGATGTTCATTCCATGCCTATGGTTATATCTTGTATATTGTAGAAGTATGGTAGTCAGACTTTTTGGACAGTCCAGGAAGAAATCTGTTTTGCTTACCACTTACTCCAGGCCTAGCATACCACTCCCTGGCACTTAATAGACAACGATAAACACTATAAATACACATCACTTATAGAATATTTTAAATGCAGACTGGCAAACAGATCAGAAAATACATGTGAACACAGGAAGTCCTATGGAGGAAGTGGGGTTTGAGTTGTGTTCTGGAAAAGTCCTCAAGGGATTTATAACCTAATACAGATGAAGCCATCTGTGCAGGCAGCCCTCTTGTAGTCATGGATTTGTGTTTGCACTTGAGATTTCTGTAGTTTGCTGTGCCAACCCACATTTTTTCCTGAGTCAGTGACTAGGTTTTTACTCAATATTGGTGAAGTCCAAAAGCAAAGGAGAAGAGGGCAGATGGTGGGTAGTTGCAAGACTGTAAACACACATTTTACTCCTGAAATCTTATGGGCAGGAGTAGTTCCTGGAATACACAGGTAGCCTAGTTAGGTTCCTCCAACTATGTGTTCCAAAGTATTTCTATAATATTCGACAATATGTATCAAGCGTCTTAAGATGATGAATCTTTTGATCTAGTACTTTTTCTTCTAAGAAAGCATGCTAAGGAAATAACCAGAAATGTGAACAAGTACTTTCTGGAACTAAGGAAAAATCTGTCCTCAAAATGGAAACAGTTAAGTAAGTTTTTTTGTTTGTTTGTTTGTTTGTTTGTTTGTTTTTAGTTAGGTTAAGTTTGCTACAGATATAAGACAATTCTCACATGATCTTAAAAAATATGGCACAAAATTTGTATATGTTATCCCTGACTAGAAGGAATATAGGTTGTTTTGGTTTTACTGTATTGTAAGAAAATCTTTGAAATTTAGTGAGTGAAATTTAGTTCATCCATTCTGGTTATTTCTGCTTTCATTGTTCTTGGCTAGATTATTTTACAACTTTGTAGAGAAAGAAATTAACATGTAGAAAATAGATAGTAATGCAAATATATCCTGTTGTAGCTGTGTAAATGATTCTTATTAATGTAATGCAAATGAATTTTGTCTGGTAGATAATATAAATCTCCATAAATCAAATCCATTTGAACTTGTTATAACATCTTATTGGTTGTAACACATTAATTAATGTGTTAAATAAAATCTTTGATGTGGGCTCATTTTATATTGATATGAGTCATGATTTTACCTTTCTTGAAAGCTATATTTAACATTATATATTTTCTATATTCTAGATTTTATACAGTAAATGTGTGTTGCTAATTTTTAAATAAACTTTTAACACATGCTATACTTACATTTAAGTATAACATGTATGCATACTAAATTAAAACATGCATGTTTAATTTACATATGTATTCGTGCATACATAGATTTATAGCTCAGTGAATCACAAAATCTATACAACTATGTAACCAATCCTTAGATCAAGCAACAGAACATCATTACCATGAACACCGTTACCACCTCAGAAGTTTACCTTGTGTCTCCTGCCTAGTCACTATCACCTCCCCACGAAATGGGTGAACAGTCCTGAATTCTAACATCAGAGATTCCTTTTGTCTCACCTTTTAACTTTATATAAATGCAATCATGTGGTGTGTACTCATCTGTGCCTGGCTTCCTTTACTCACTATCATGCTTGTAAGATTTGTCCACGTTGCTGTGTAAAGTTTTAGTTCCCTCATTTTCATTGCTATGTTGTATTCCATTCTGTGACTCAATTACGTGTTATCTGTTCTGCTGATGAGCATTCAGGCTGTTTCTGGTTTGGGCTATTGTGAATAATGTGCCTGTGAACATTTTTGCACATATTTTTTGGTGAAAATATGAATATGTTTCTGCTGACTAGTGCATGTATTAATTTAAAATCTGAAAAAATAAACCTAAACTACATAAAAAGTCATGTTCTCTTTTTTCCTCTACAGACTATTCCAACAATATGAAATTCTTTCAATTAACAAATTCTTTTAATATATAAATATATTCCAGAAGAATTAATCCTCATTCATGCCTTATTGTGAATTTCTATAATTCACAATAGTGAATTAGTGGAGCTAGTGGAGAAGTCTCCCCTGGTGCTGGAGGGTGGGTGGAAACTTGCGTGAGGAAAAAGGAGTGGGAGATTTGGGTGTGACAGAAGGCAGTGAGTGTTGGAACTTGATGAGTGCGGCCAGGGAGAAGGAGGCAGGAGAGGGGAGATGTACTGACTTTTCCTCAAGGAAAAGATGTACTTGACTTTTCACTCAAGGTCTTGGCTGTTTCCCTTTGAAAAGAATCACTACAATTATTAATGTGATTTATCTGTTTCAAATAGTTTAGTTGGCAAAGTGCTTTCATATCCATGACCTTGTTTGATCTCGCTCTCACAAGAAGGCTAGTATTTTCACAACTGTTCTTGCTTTAGATGCTTAAAGCTTAAAATTGGATATCACAGCTGGAGGGGTAGGTTAGGATTCCATGTCCTTTCATGGAGGCCAGGCTCCATAAGCTGAGCATATCTAGTTCATCCTCTCCAGATCAATTTGGTATCTCCCTAGTCAGTCCCCATCTCAGAAGTAGGGGAAGAAGGAGGAATTAAAGATCAGGAGGCGTAGAAACTATGCCTCCGGCATCTCTTTTATTACCAAGTATTGTAGACGCTAAGGGACACGCCGGAGGTCTATCATATGTGATTAAGGGGAAAGAAGAGTGGTATAGACTCGCAGAGTTTACACTCTGGCCTCCTTCAAGTGGGCACTGACTGGATGAAGCCAGTGGGGTAGGGAGAAGTGGCTGATGGGGGAGCATGGAGATCCAGGATAGGCTCATCCCAGTAGGCTTGGTAGGGATGGGACACTGGACTAGTGGTGAGAATGGCAGTGGAGCTGCTGAGCACGGTCTGAGCTGGAAAGAAATTTTAGCATATCTTAAGTTTTAGGTGAAATGGTGCAATAGATGGTATGTCCTAGACAGGATGTATTGAGTATGGGGGTGTGGGTGGGTACTAGGTAAGTGGTTTAGCAGCAAGTCTGAGATCTTGAAGGTGACGAACAAAGAGGCCCAGGTTGGGGTGTGGTCAGGAATCTCAGTAAATCTGAGGAGAGAGACTTTTGTCTCAAGAAGGATTTTCAGAACTTTTATTTGGACTTGTAGCTGTTTGAGATTCCTAGAATATGGTTCAGTTGAGCTTACTGTAAAGCACTCCCCATAGTCCTAACATCAGATGACAGGGGAGGTGGCTGTGGTGCAGGCCTCCTGTGGACCGTCAGGCAGAATGGGATTCACCTGCACACCCCTGACAGCTATTCCCCTGTGTCTTTTGCTTCAATGCCCTGAGAAAGAATTAAGGCTGATCCGTACCAACACTGTCAATGGGTTCACTCTACCTGGTAAGCAAATCGTTGTTAACAGTTTCTAGGTGTACGTTTTCTTAGAGATGGATTCTATGCAAGAAAAATGAGATTGTTGTTGCCAAGGTATTAATTTAACAAGCAAACAAGTTGCAAAATGCTAAAGAGGAACATGAAAATGTTTCCAGGCTTGCTTCCCACTGGGCTCATCAGGAACTGCTTGTCTGCTACCTCCCACACTACAAAAGCCCAATAACTTTGCTATAGAATGTTCTATCCTTTTTCTAAAATATGTATTTTAAAGCTTATGGTACCTTGGGACTCCAGCACTATATACCCATAAGGAGCCTCTCAATATGCAAAATAAGTAAAGAGTATGCTTTCCATTTTAAATCTATAAAAATAAAGGGAGTCCGGGAGATTAAAGCAAAGTGTTTTGCATCACAGAATAAGGATTAAAACTGGATCCTTGATTTGCGATTAGGTACCTATCCAAGTACCTATCCTCCACAGAGAACATGCAGTCTTGGAGTCTTGCTTTCTACAGACCCGAACCATTAACCCTGAAGCCTGGCCAGGCTATCAGTTTGGACAGATTTCATCAGGGCTTGGCCCCCCAAAAGAGCAGACAGTGCTCAGCTGCTTCTTCCTCTCTAACTTCTAAAGTATCCAAAGGATTTGGCAATCCCATAGGCCTCTGAGATAAGTGCTTGATTGCCCTTCCAGGATTTCAAAGTTGTTCTTTGGGGACAGCCCAACCCTGATTGCTCAATGTTGTAGGCAGAAGCAACAGATTAATCATCGGTATGTGAGTTCCTCTTCTATGCTATCTGAAGTTTCTTGGATGACTTTTTAACTTATAAAATAAAGTAGTAGCCTCTTGAATGTTTCTGCTAAAAATGCCGTTCTCTATGTTTTTTTTCAAATTCCCCCCCAAAAACAATTTTCCTACTGATGAATATAAATTTGAGTTTCTTAGAATTTCATGAAGCACTTTATATAAGGAAAAAGAAATTGAGGGACTAGTTACATATACCATTGATGCAGATTGCAGTTGAGTGAGTTTTGTAAGGCATAAAATTAGTATGTTATAGCATCTTATTACTAAAAAAGGGCTCCATTTGGGGCAGCAGGAGGAAAGGAGATAGCTCTTCAAGTTGGGTCATGAAACCTGTTGCCTTTGGGAAAGAGGAGCCACTGGATGCCCACCAGCCAGGTGAGGGTGGGATGAGAGCGCTAGGTACTGTTACAATTTTTTTCAAATACAGTTTCCTTATTAAAAAGGAAGACTTTCTCATATTTCAAATAGAAAATATTACAAAAGAGGGGGAGAAAACAAAATACACCTTACTACCACCACTGATTACTAATTTCTGCAGTAGCTTTCCATAGTTTTGGGAATTGACTTCTAAATTCAGGGAGGAATGATAATTATCCTTGAAAAATACCCTAAGTCGTTCAGTGATGGAACAGAATGTTGCTTCCTCAGCTGAGCAGCTAATGAAGTAGTTGTGTTTATAAGCCATGTTATTTAAATGCAAACAAACAAATATAAAAGGTTCTGTTAACACTAGAATCACACTCAGCATGACTAGATCCTCAATGCATGAAAAGCACATGAGACCAGAAATGGATCAAATTCATATTACTTCCTTCATATTTACTTTGGGTTAAGTTTGAGCTAACTGAAAGGAAGGTAAGGCAGAAATCACCGTACCACTTAAAAGGTTCTCACTTACTCTCCCCTCCTCTTTTCCTTCTCTCCTTTCCCCCTTTCCTTTATTCTTTCTCTTTTACCACCAACTCTACTAAGTTTAGGTGAATCCTAGCTGAGGTAAATGCTAAATGTGATGCTACTGTATTAATACATTTGCATCTATCCTTCAGTAATTTTGAGTTATAAAAATACACACATATTAATGAAAACATTCAAATAGTACAGAAAGTATGAAATGAAAAGTAAGAATCTTTTTCAATCTTCTCGTCTCATTGCTTGGATTCTTTCCACTTTGAGAGAAGGAGTAAGCCCATTGGAAATGAAGCTGGGGGCAGGGGGTACTTTTTGCACTCTTATAAACTGTGTTCTTTGTGAATGTGTGTTTTAAAATTATTTTAATGGGGTGCGCGCTCTCTCTCTCTCAAAATACATAAATAAACTTAAAAAAAAAAGTGCACCTGGGTGGCTCAGTTGGTTAAGCATCCAACTTCAACTCAGGTCATGATCTTGCCGTTTGTAAATTTGAGCCCCTCAAGGAGAGAGGGATTCTCTCTCCCCCTCTCCTTCTGCCCCTCCCCTACTTGTACACGTGCTCTTTCTCTCTCAAAATAAATAAATAAGCTTAAAATAAAATAAAACAATTTTAGTGGGATTTGGAGAGCAAAAGGGGATTAAATGCATATTCTCAGTCTACTATCTTGAACCAGAAGCCCTTTAAGAGCTTTTAAAACCATACTTATATTCACACATTATTTATTTTATAAAATTGGAACCATTGAGTACATATTGGTTGTCACTTGTGTTTGTCTTTAAAAAATTTTAGAAATCTTTATCACATTAATAAATATTTATCTATAACATTACATTAAATACAAATAGTACACATCATCTGGATGTATTTAACTAAACTCTTATTATTGGATATGTAGTTGCTTTTACTATTCCTGTATGATGCATATTGCTTCGATGTGTTCCAGGTAGTTTCACTATAAACATCTTTGCTGGAGACATCTTTGCATTACCACAAACATTTTCACTGCATAACTAATTGACTATAAGGCAATTCTGTCATAAAATATAAAATAATGAAAAAGAAAAAAGGGATATTGAAAAGGACATAATGAAACATGAAAAAACTATAAAATTATGTATTAATTTCTTCCTTCTTTAAGAGAGGTATCGGTTTTCCAAATACTAAGATGTATATTTGTAACTGAGCTTTGTATTGGGTTGTGAAAGCCTTCTACATGGATGTTCATTCTTCACCTATTGTCACACGTCCCTTGATGGATGTTCCAAAGTTCCATGGGAAATGTGGAAGAAATGCTAACTCTGGGATGCATTTGTAACTGAACTTTGTTATCATTGTAACTGATATGTAATCATTTCCTAGTAGTGTAGTGTGCAGTCTGGCTTTCTACTCTCTTATTTCACACTTCTAGTAAGTTTTGTTACCATATTTTCTAATAAGGCGATGTATGTATTTATCATCTACTATCTTAAGACCACTATGTCTACTCATCACTCTTCAGACCATTATGAGAGCTAGCCAGGATTTATATAATATAAAAATGGAAACTTTGCCAATGGAGAAATGAAACCAAACTGTCAACCAGTTATTTTATTTTTCATGGCAAAATTGCCTTATAGCCAATTATTACAGGGCAAAAATGTTGGTGGCAAAGATGTCTTTGGCAAAGATGCTTATGGCAAAAAATACTGGACATAATTGAGATGATCTGCCTGGTAGTTCAATCTTTGCATATATGCTTAATTATTTCTTTTTCTTTTCTTTTCTTTCTTTCTTTCTTTCTTTCTTTCTTTCTTTCTTTCTTCTGAAAGAGAGAGAGAGGGCACGTGTGCGTGTGTGGGTGGGGAAGGAGCAAAGACAGAAGGAGAGAGAATCTTAAGCAGGCTCTAGGCCCAGTGCTGAGCCCAATGCAGGGCTCAAACTCACCAATGGTGAGATCATGACCTGAGCCGAAATCAAGAATCTGACATTTAACCGACTGAGCCCCCAGCACCCCAATTTCTAAAGATAGAGTTCTGAAATTTAAATTGCTCCCCAAGAGATATGTGCATTTCTAAAGCCTTTGACTGTGCTAGGTATTTACTGTTTTTACATCTTAACTGTGTACTCTAAGAAGTTAATTTAGCTTATTTTCTAGGGTGGGACACTACTTCAAACTTTTTTCATGTCAAGATCTGCCTCATCTTCCAAAATGGGGAGTTCCCAACACTAGCCTTGTGGGAGTGGAAGCATGATCTACCTCCTTCCAAAAACTGGAGGGAGTGATTTATCAGCTTTCTTTTCTCCACCTTTATATCCCCTCCTTTTTTTTTTTTTTTTTTTTTTTTAAGAGGTAGAATTCAGCCTAAGGGTTCCATTGGATTGGAATTGGACAGATGTATCTGTTCTAGGTCACTCTTGGTTCCAGATTGGAACTTATCTCATCTCTTAAAACAGCATTCTTAAGGTAAACTCTTATCTAACGGCTAATTTAAGATATCTTAACCAATTTAACAAAGCAAAATGAAATCTCCACAAGTCTATGCAACTATTAGCAATAAAAATGGCTATTTCAGAAAATAATAATGACCCTTTCTCACTCCCAGCCATCTTGGCTGCTGCTCTCGGTTGGGGCCATCCCACACCTAAAGCAGGAAGATGGTGGCCACCAAGAAGACAAAAAGTCAGTGGAGGTGATTAACTCTAGGCTTCAATTCATTATGGAAAGTGGAAAGTATGTGCTGGGGTACAAGCAGACTCTGAATAGTCAGACATGGCAAAGCGAAACTGGTCATCCTCACTAACAACTGCCCGGCCTTGAGGAAATCTGAAATAGAATATTATGCCATGTTGGCCACAAATACAGTAGGAATAATGTTGAATTGGGCACAACATGTGGGAAATACTACAGAGTATGCACACTGGCTATCATTGATCCAGGTGATTGTATTATCATTAGAAGCATGCCAGAACAGTCTGGTGGAAAGTAAATCCTGTAAAATTTTTCTTTAATAAAACCAGCCAGAGCTTGTTTTTTTCAAAAAAAAAAAAAAAAAAAAAGTGAACTGAACTTGCAATGGACAGTTATTTTGGTGGTAAGATTAATGTGAATTCTGATAGCTGAGTAGATTGCCCATCTAATTTGTGTTCATTTCCCTTTGAACACAGGACAGCTTTCACAGAAAGTCTTGCGACACAAAGAAAATCCAGCACAGGGGACAGCACACACACATACCCCACCACTCATACTCCTCTTTCTGTTTTTCTTGCTATTGCTACTATCATCCCACCATCATCAAAGTCTAGCAATGCTTTTAAAATAGGTAATGGGGTCATTATGGCTGATCAGTGCATTTTCTAGGTTAAAAAGCAAAGGAAATATAAAAATGAATTTTCAAAATCTGTAGTGGTTTATACTGTTTTAAATTTCATAGAGGAGTTTCACATAACTCTTTTGATCTTATAATATTCCTGTTAAATAGGTATCAAGACCCCCTTTCACAGATAACAAAACTGAGGTGGATGGAGACTTAAAAATTCCTCAGGACAAAGTTTAAGGTTATCCTCCATTTCAGTACTCTCCCCTTCCTGCAGATTCTATGCTCAGGGATCTCATCTTACTGAAATTGTTCTTCATCTGAGGAGGAAGCAATAAGATGAACTGATCACTCTCTGGGATCAGGAATTTTATGTTTCTTCTTATAAAGCCCTGACATTCTGCTTTCCATCAGGATCATGGACTATTTGAGCAGGCTCCTGAACCAGACCTACATGACGGAGAGAAGCAAATGGTTCTGAGTTTCCTTTCCCTAGGACTAAACTCATGGTCACAGAAATACAGAATAAAATGTTCCAGTAAAACTAGTTTCCACCGTAGGTCACCTTACATTCAGCTAACTGGGGATTACTTTTGAGATAAATAAGTGTAATTAGAACTCTGTAAAACACTTCTGTAAAGTCTTAAATGATTCCTACCAGAGAGCTCTGTTTTCCCTCAAGTAGCTAGAAGCACTAATTTGCTTAAGTTGAGAATTGGTGTCCAGAATGAAACATCTATTTCTGTCTGAGAATAGAGAAAATATCAGAAGTTTCCTTTTAAAGTGGCCAGGTTTAGGGGCGCCTGGGTGGCTCAGTAGATTAAGTGTCCAACTTGAGCTCAGGTTGTGATGTTACGG
Organism: Panthera leo; assembly: GCF_018350215.1. Taxonomy (NCBI): domain Eukaryota; kingdom Metazoa; phylum Chordata; class Mammalia; order Carnivora; family Felidae; genus Panthera; species Panthera leo. The sequence continues at coordinate 164,475,274 of NC_056686.1, forward strand.
TTCACGAGTTTGAGCTCTGCACTGGGCTCTGTGCTGACAGCTCAGAGCTTGGAGCCTGCTTCAGATTCTGTCTCCCTCTTTCTCTAACCCTCGCCTGCTCACACTCTGTCTCTCTGTCTCTCAGAAATAAACAAACATTAAAAAAAACAATTTAAAAAAATAAAGTGGCCAGGTTTACAACTTAAGGTATCTGAGAAATGTGAAGAATTTAACATGGTTTATAATCAAGAAGTGTAACCAGATTGGATTCCAAATTTGTTTTGGGGGAATATGTTCCTATTTTTCCATAAAGAGCTTATATTTAGTGGTTAGGTTCCAGAGTCATCCCTAAAACCTATCAAAACTACATTGACTCTAAAATGGCACTTGGAATTTCTTAAAGATTTCATCCTCATTCTAATCCCTATGGAAACCTTGAGCATATTAGAGAGATGGGAAATTGAGACTTGAGACCCACTGGACCCTGAGGAGGACTGTGGGTGGAGGTGGGCCCTTTGGGGTTTAGTAGCTCTCAAATGAGCATAAGAGAGTTATGCTACATCTGGGACATGACCCAGAAGAAAGAACCATCAAAAACAACAATAGCTGTTTGTAAGTTTGAGTCCCAAGTGTCAAATTAACAGTTAACGATTGAAGAGCTAAGGTTTCTTTCTAATTAAATTAAATTACATTTGTATTTCCTATGAAAGGGACTCTTGTATTTCTTTTGCACATTAGTCATCAGAATTTATGTTGAACATATAGCTGCTGCCTAGAAATACTTGCTTCGTGAGTTGAATAAGGAGATTAACTAAGATGACTAGCGTGTCTTGCTATGCTGGGTCTTCGCAAAGATAAATTTGAAAGCAAGTGGAAATGATAGCAAGGGGTTTCTCTAAGATCTGAGAGGCAGAACAAGAGTGGAAAAATGAATTATTAATGAGAATTCACACAAAAGAGTAAAGGGAATCAATCCACAGAGAAAGCTTTACCCCTAACGAGATAGGAGAGCTTTGAGCATATTACCTAACCTCAAAGTCCTCATCTATAAAATGTGAATAAAAATAGGTACTATCATATTAGATTATTGTGAGGATTAAATAGGACAATGCATATAGAGTAATTAGAGGAGTGCCTGGCAAATGGGAATTGGAAGAACCTAGAATGGCTGTCAGGTGCATCTATACAGTTGGTTAAAACTCTAGGGGACCCAGAAACAACAGAAGCTTCTTAGACATAAAGGGGCCATGGGACACCTACAACATATATCAGTCTTGGACATATCATTGTGAACTAATTAAGCACCAGCTAAGATACCCATCCCATTCTAGGGGCCACGGCAATATGTAAGATCTTGAAACTGTGTAGTCTGGTTTGGAAATGACCATTTCAGTGTGTTTTGAAATGACCAGTGTTAATTTTCCTAATGGTCCAGAGATATTAGGACATGAAATAGAAGTTGAGCTGAATAATAAAAGAGTCGTATTTCACAAGCCACTTCACCTGATATTATTAGGGAACAAAGGATATATACAAACGTCAAAGGGAAGAGCAGGGATTCAGGCACAAGGTAATTGAGAATTTTGCGTTAGACATATTTTATTGTTCTAGTGGCCACCCATAATTTCCAGAGAAGGACCCCACAGGGAGAAGTCTGACTGTACGAAAGCTAGGGAACTGGTTTTAAAACCTCCTTTGTATAATACCGTATATCAGATTGAGACATCAATTGCTCTACATGAAAAAACAAACTTCAAGAGTGGTTGTGCCTATAAGCAGGGAGAGGTAATAGCATTAAGGAGCTTGTTTAACCCACTTGGGAGAACCCACTTTTCCTCAAGTCTTTTATTTATTTTTTCTCAGTATTTTTGAGATATAATTGACATACATCATTGTTTAAGGTGTACAGCGTGATGGTTAGACTTACACACATTGTGAAATGATCACACAATAAGTTTAGTTAGCATTCATCATCTCATATAGATGTAATAAAAAGCAAAAATATAAAAATAAAAATATTTTTTCCTTGTGATGAGTCCTCTTAAGATTTACTCTCTTTAAAACTTTTATATGCATCATACAGGGTGTTAACTATAGTCATCATGTTGTACATTACATTCCTAGTACTTATGATCTTATAACTGAAAGCTTCTACTTTTTGACCACCTTCCTCCAATTCCCCTCTCCTCCCTCTCTGCCTCTGGTAACCACAAGTCTGATCTCTTTTTCTTTTCTTTTTTTTTTTTTTTAATTTTTTAATGTTTATTTTTGAGAGAGAGAGAGACAGAGAGCAAGGGAGGGTCAGAGAGAGAGGGAGACACAGAACCCAAAGCAGGCTCCAGGCTCTGAACTGTCAACACAGAGCCCGATGCGGGGCTGGAACCCACTAACTGCAAGACCATGACCTGAGCCAAAGTCGGACACTTAACCAACTGAGCCACCCAGGTGCCCCCTCTGATCTCTTTTTCTATGAGGTCTTTTTTTTTTTTTTTTAATGTTTATTTATTTTGAGAGAGAAGGAGGGAGGGAGAACACAAGTGGGGGAGGAGCAGAGAGAGAGGGAGAGAGGGAGAGAGAGAATCCCAAGCAGGCTCTGTGCTGTCTGTGCAAAGCCCAATATGGGGCCTGATCCCATGAACCGAGAGATCATGACCTGAGCCAAAATCAAGACCTGGATGTTTAACCAACTGAGCCACCCAGGCACCCCCTGGCCTTTTTTTTAAAGATTGTACATGTGAGATCATACAGTGTTTGTCTTTCTCTGACTTTTTTATAGATGTTTTTATTTATTTTTGAGAGACACAGAGACAGAGTGTGAGTGGAGGAGGGCAGGGAGAGAGGGAGACACAGAATCTGAAGCAGGCTCCAGGCTCTGAGCTGTCAGCACAGAGCCCTACGCGGGGCTGGAACTCACGAACTATGATATCATGACTTGAGCTGAAGTCACACACTTAACTGACTGAGCCACCCAGGCTTCCTGTTTCTCCGACTTATTTCACTTAGCATAATGCCCTCTAGGTCCATCTGTATCTGTCACAAGTGGTAGGATTTCTCAGTTTTTATGGCTGAATAATATTCCATTGTATATTTATACCACAACTTTTTTTTTATCTATTCATCTGTTCATGAACTCTTAAGTTGTTTCCATGTCCCCAAACCATTTAGAACAATGACCTGTACTTGACCACACTTTCTTAGAATGGCTAGTAAAACTACATTTCTTTACAAGTATACTGACATTCACATTTACCCACCAAGTCTAACTCTGGTCTTCTTTTCATTTGTTTGAAAGCAGATCAAGTCTTGCTACAATTTCTGAAAAAGACCACAGTGCTCTGACCACAGTAATGACATTCCAAGAGGAGGGGTAAGAAAGGAGAGGCAAAGCAACTGCCTGAGGTGGATCGCTAACATTGGGGAAGGGTGGAATGTGGGAAATCACTATCATAAAAGATCACATTTGAAAAGAGGTTCAGGAAAAGTCACAGTCTGGAGATACCTATTTTACAGTGTAAAAACTCACCAGCTCACTGTGTCAGACATGGTCTCTTGGCACTCATCATTCATTTTCACCACCTTCCACAGATAACCCATTCCCATTCTGCAATATTACAGGAGATGGAAGGCTTAAAACTACATTTCTTACTTTTCTTTCTTTTTTTTTTTAAGTTTTATTTATTCATTTTGAGAGAGAGAGGGAGAGAGAGAGAGACAGCAGGGGGCGGGGCAGAGAGAGGAAGACAGAGGATTCCAAGCAGGCCCTGAAACCAATGCGGGGCTTGATCTCATGAACCATGAGATCATGACCTGAGCTGAAATCAAGAGTCGGACACTTAACTGACTGAGACACCCAGGCACCCCTTCCTTTTCATCATACACAAAAATCAATACCAGATGAATTGTAAATCTAAATGTGAACAGTAAAACAATAAAGTTTTCACAAAAACACATAGGAAAATACTAGAGTGATCTTGGAGTCAGCAAAGATTCTTAAATTGGATACATATAAAATAAATGATCCATAAAAGAAAACATCTGGTAAACTGAACTACATCAACATTATGAATGTCTTCATCAAAAGACACTACTGAAGGGATGGAAAAAACAAGCCATGGAGTGACAAAAGGAGTTCAACAAAGGACTCCTAGAATAAAGAACTACAAAGAAGAAGAAAAAGTCAGACAAGCCAATAAGAAATTGGGTGAAAAACAAGCATTTCATAGAAGAAGACACCCATATGGCCCATAAACATATGAAAAGGTGCTTCACTTGTTAGCCATCAAGAAAATAAAAACCAAAACCACAATACAATTTCAATACATTGCATTAGACTTTCAACAGAATAGCTAAAATGTAAAAGAAGAAAACACAAAGTTTTGGTGAGGATATGGCATATCTATCACTTTGGAAAATTGTTTGCCAGTGTCCAATCAAGCTAAACATACGCATCCCCCATAACCCAGAAATCCCATTCTTATATATCTATCTGAAGTGTATACATATATTCACCAGTGTTCATAACAACACTATTTGTAATAATCTGCAAATAGAAATGACCCAAATGTCCATGTGCAGTAAAATGTACAACCAATGTTATAGTTATCCAAAAGAATGCAATATAGCAATAAAAATGAAGATGCTATCACTATATATAATGTATGAATCACACAATTATAATGTTGAGTGAAAAAAGCCAGTCATAAAAGAGTGCATACTGCATCATCCCATTTTGTCTAAGGCTCGAAAACAGGCAAAATTGCTCTATGGTGTGAGAGACCAAGATTGCAGCTACCTTCTGGAAATATAATGCCCAGAAACGAGTATGAGGAAGGCTTTCTGGTGTGTAAGTGATTTCTGTTGTCCAATCTGGGTTATAGTTACATGGGTACATCTGCTTTAGAAAAATTCATCAAGCTGTACCTGATTGTGATTTGTGCATTTTTCTGTAATTATGTTATACTTCAATAAAAATTGACTTTGAAGGAGTGCTTGGGTAGCTCAGGCAGTTAAGCGTCTGACTCTCGATCTCAGCTCAGGTCTTGATCTCTGGGTCGTGAGTTCAAGTCCCACGTTGGACTCCATGCTGGGTGTAGAGCCTACTTTAAAAAATTGACTTTAGAAAACCCCAACAACGTTTCTTAGACTTCCCTGCTAATGGGATTCTGTATACAATTTACATTTTGCCAATCAGGTATAATGATGTGAGACTGGAAGGTAAAAGCAAAATGGAAGCTATTTTCCCTGCCTGTTAGTTTTCCTTTGTTAGTTTTTGATGAGCATGCTACATGAGGCGTGATTTTCAATGATCAGACTTTCTGCACCTCTGCAGTGACACCAATTCTATTGGTGAGAAGTGGCTATGATGCCAGCTGTGTGGTCTCCATAGGTTCCTGATCTCTATCTAGGTTGTTGCTGTGTGGTCTGACTTGGAAGCGGAAAGGCAGCCCTCTTAGCCTCTGTTTTTCCAGCCCATCTGTTTTGTAAGCATCTAATTCCTTGTATTCAATACCTAGAGTGGTGTCTGCGCCGAACCCCAGTTGATACATGAACTCATAACACAGCTGATAGGCAATGTAGGGTCCAGGTTGGTTTTATTTATTTTTTTTTTTTAATTTTTTTTTAATTTTTTAATATATGAAATTTACTGTCAAATTGGTTTCCATACAACACCCAGTGCTCATCCCAAAAGGTTCCCTCCTCAATACCCATCACCCACCCTGCCCTCCCTCCCACCCCCCATCAACCCTCAGTTTGTTCTCAGTTTTTAACAGTCTCTTATGCTTTGGCCCTCTCCCACTCTAACCTCTTTTTTTTTTTTTTTTTTTTTCCCTTCCCCTCCCCCATGGGTTTCTGTTATGTTTCTCAGGATCCACATAAGAGTGAAACCATATGGTATCTGTCTTTCTCTGTATGGCTTATTTCACTTAGCATCACACTCTCCAGTTCCATCCATGTTGCTACAAAAGGCTATATTTCATTTTTTCTCATTGTCACGTAGTATTCCATTGTGTATATAAACCACAATTTCTTTATCCATTCATCAGTTGATGGACATTTAGGCTCTTTCCATAATTTGGCTATTGTTGAGAGTGCCACTATAAACATTGGGGTACAGGTGCCCCTATGCATCAGTACTCCTGTATCCCTTGGATAAATTCCTAGCAGTGCTATTGCTGGGTCATAGGGTAGGTCTATTTTTAATTTTCTGAGGAACCTCCACACTGCTTTCCAGAGCGGCTGCACCAATTTGCATTCCCACCAACAGTGCAAGAGGGTTCCTGTTTCTCCACATCCTCTCCAGCATCTATAGTCTCCTGATTTCTTCATTTTGGCCACTCTGACTGGCGTGAGGTGGTATCTGAGTGTGGTTTTGATTTGTATTTCCCTGATAAGGAGCGACGTTGAACATCTTTTCATGTGCCTGTTGGCCATCCGGATGTCTTCTTTAGAGAAGTGTCTATTCATGTTTTCTGCCCATTTCTTCACTGGGTTATTTGTTTTTCGGGTGTGGAGTTTGATGAGCTCTTTATAGATTTTGGATACTAGCCCTTTGTCCGATGTGTCATTTGCAAATATCTTTTCCCATTCCGTTGGTTGCCTTTTAGTTTTGTTGGTTGTTTCCTTTGCTGTGCAGAAGCTTTTTATCTTCATAAGGTCCCAGTAATTCACTTTTGCTTTTAATTCCCTTGCCTTTGGGGATGTGCCGAGTAAGAGATTGCTACGGCTGAGGTCAGAGAGGTCTTTCCCTGCTTTCTCCTCTACGGTTTGGATGGTTTCCTGTCTCACATTCAGGCCCTTTATCCATTTTGAGTTTATTTTTGTGAATGGTGTGAGAAAGTGGTCTAATTTCAACCTTCTGCATGTTGTTGTCCAGTTCTCCCAGCACCATTTGTTAAAGAGACTGTCTTTTTTCCATTGGATGTTCTTTCCTGCTTTGTCAAAGATGAGTTGGCCATACGTTTGTGGGTCTAGTTCTGGGGTTTCTATTCTATTCCATTGGTCTATGTGTCTGTTTTTATGCCAATACCATGCTGTCTTGATGATGACAGCTTTGTAGTAGAGGCTAAAGTCTGGGATTGTGATGCCTCCTGCTTTGGTCTTCTTCTTCAAAATTACTTTGGCTATTCGGGGCCTTTTGTGGTTCCATATGAATTTTAGGATTGCTTGTTCTAGTTTCGAGAAGAATGCTGGTGCAATTTTGATTGGGATTGCATTGAATGTGTAGATAGCTTTGGGTAGTATTGACATTTTGACAATATTTATTCTTCCAATCCATGAGCAGGGAATGTCTTTCCATTTCTTTATATCTTCTTCAATTACCTGCATAAGCTTTCTATAGTTTTCAGCATACAGATCTTTTACATCTTTGGTTAGATTTATTCCTAGGTATTTTATGCTTCTTGGTGCAATTGTGAATGGGATCAGTTTCTTCATTTGTCTTTCTGTTGCTTCATTGTTAGTGTATAAGAATGCAACTGATTTCTGCACATTGATTTTGTATCCTGCAACTTTGCTGAATTCATGTATCAGTTCTAGCAGACTTTTGGTGGAGTCTATCGGATTTTCCATGTATAATATCATGTCATCTGCAAAAAGCGAAAGCTTGACTTCATCTTTGCCAATTTTGATGCCTTTGATTTCCTTTTGTTGTCTGATTGCTGATGCTAGAACTTCCAGCACTATATTAAACAACAGCGGTGACAGTGGGCATCCCTGTCGTGTTCCTGATCTCAGGGAAAAAGCTCTCAGTTTTTCCCCGTTGAGGATGATGTTAGCTGTGGGCTTTTCATAAATGGCCTTTATGATCTTTAAGTATGTTCCTTCTATCCCGACTTTCCCAAGGGTTTTTATTAAGAAAGGGTGCTGGATTTTGTCAAAGACCTTTTCTGCATCGATTGACAGGATCATATGGTTCTTCTCTTTTTTTTTGTTAATGTGATGTATCACGTTGATCGATTTGCGAATGTTGAACCAGCCCTGCAGCCCAGGAATGAATCCCACTTGATCATGGTGAATAATTCTTTTTACATGCTGTTGAATTCGATTTGCTAGTATCTTATTAAGAATTTTTGCATCCATATTCATCAGGGATATTGGCCTGTAGTTCTCTTTTTTTACTGGGTCTCTGTCTGGTTTAGGAATCAAAGTAATACTGGCTTCATAGAATGAGTCTGGAAGTTTTCCTTCCCTTTCTATTTCTTGGAATAGCTTGAGAAGGATAGGTATTATCTCTGCTTTAAATGTCTGGTAGAACTCCCCTGGGAAGCCATCTGGTCCTGGACTCTTATTTGTTGGGAGATTTTTGATAACCGATTCAATTTCTTCGCTGGTTATGGGTCTGTTCAAGCTTTCTATTTCCTCCTGATTGAGTTTTGGAAGAGTGTGGGTGTTTAGAAATTTGTCCATTTCTTCCAGGTTGTCCAATTTGCTGGCATATAATTTTTCATAGTATTCCCTGATAATTGTTTGTATCTCTGAGGGATTGGTTGTAATCATTCCATTTTCATTCATGATTTTATCTATTTGGGTCATCTCCCTTTTCTTTTTGAGAAGCCTGGCTAGAGGTTTGTCAATTTTGTTTATTTTTTCAAAAAACCAACTCTTGGTTTCGTTGATCTGCTCTACAGTTTTTTTAGATTCTATATTGTTTATTTCTGCTCTGATCTTTATTATTTCTCTCCTTCTGCTGGGTTTAGGCTGCCTTTGCTGTTCTGCTTCTGTTTCCTTTAGGTGTGCTGTTAGATTTTGTATTTGGGATTTTTCTTGTTTCTTGAGATAGGCCTGGATTGCAATGTATTTTCCTCTCAGGACTGCCTTCGCTGCATCCCAAAGCGTTTGGATTGTTGTATTTTCATTTTCGTTTGTTTCCATATATGTTTTAATTTCTTCTCTAATTGCCTGGTTGACCCACTCATTCGTTAGTAGGGTGTTCTTTAACCTCCATGCTTTTGGAGGTTTTCCAGACTTTTTCCTGTGGTTGATTTCAAGCTTCATAGCATTGTGGTCTGAAAGTATGCATGGTATAATTTCAATTCTTGTAAACTTATGAAGGGCTGTTTTGTGACCCAGTATATGATCTATCTTGGAGAATGTTCCATGTGCACTCGAGAAGAAAGTATATTCTGTTGCTTTGGGATGCAGAGTTCTAAATATATCTGTCAAGTCCATCTGATCCAATGTATCATTCAGGGCCCTTGTTTCTTTATTGACTGTGTGTCTAGATGATCTATCCATTTCTGTAAGTGGGGTGTTAAAGTCCCCTGCAATGACCACATTCTTATCAATAAGGTTGCTTATGTTTATGAGTAATTGTTTTATATATCTGGGGGCTCGGGTATTTGGCACATAGACATTTATAATAGTTAGCACTTCCTGGTGGATAGACCCTGTGATTATTATATAATGCCCTTCTTCATCTCTTGTTACAGCCTTTAATTTAAAGTCTAGTTTGTCTGATATAAGTATGGCTACTCCAGCTTTCTTTTGGCTTCCAGGAGCATGATAGATAGTTCTCCATCCCCTCACTCTCAATCTAAAGGTGTCCTCAGATCTAAAATGAGTCTCTTGTAGACAGCAAATAGATGGGTCTTGTTTTTTTATCCATTCTGATACCCTATGTCTTTTAGTTGGCGCATTTAATCCATTTACATTCAGTGTTATTATAGAAAGATATGGGTTTAGAGTCATTGTGATGTCTGTATGTTTTATGCTTGTAGTGATGTCTCTGGTACTTTGTCTCACAGGATCCCCCTTAGGATCTCTTGTAGGGCTGGTTTCGTGGTGACAAATTCCTTCAGTTTTTGTTTGTTTGGGAAGACCTTTATCTCTCCTTCTATTCTAAATGACAGACTTGCTGGATAAAGGATTCTCGGCTGCATATTTTTTCTGTTTAGCACACTGTAGATATCGTGCCAAGCCTTTCTGGCCTGCCAAGTTTCAAAGGAGAGATCAGTCACGAGTCTTATAGGTCTCCCTTTATATGTGAGGGCACGTTTATCCCTTGCTGCTTTCAGAATTTTCTCTTTATCCTTGTATTTTGCCAGTTTCACTATGATGTGTCGTGCAGAAGATCGATTCAAGTTACGTCTGAAGGGAGTTCTCTGTGCCTCTTGGATTTCAATGCCTTTTTCCTTCCCCAGTTCAGGGAAGTTCTCAGCTATAATTTGTTCAAGTACCCCTTCAGCACCTTTCCCTCTCTCTTCCTCCTCTGGGATACCAATTATGCGTATATTATTTTTTTTTAGTGTATCACTTAGTTCTCTAATTTTCCCCTCATACTCCTGGATTTTTTTATCTCTCTTTCTTTCAGCTTCCTCTTTCTCCATAACTTTATCTTCTAGTTCACCTATTCTCTCCTCTGCCTCTTCAAGCCGAGCTACCGTGGTTTCCATTTTGTTTTGAATTTCGTTTAAAGCGTTTTTCAGCTCCTCGTGACTGTTCCTTAGTCCCTCGATCTTTGTGGCAAGAGATTCTCTGCTGTCCTGTATACTGTTTTCAAGCCCAGCGATTAATTTTATGACTATTATTCTAAATTCACTTTCTGTTATATTATTTAAATCCTTTTTGATCAGTTCATTAACTGTTGTTATTTCCTGGAGATTCTTCTGAGGGGAATTCTTCCGTTTGGTCATTTTGGAGAGTCCCTGGAGTGGTGAGGACCTGCAGGGCACTTCCCCTGTGCTGTGGTGTATAACTGGAGTTAGTGGGCGGGGCCGCAGTCCGACCGATGTCTGCCCCCAGCCCACTGCTGGGGCCACAGTCAGACTGGTGTGTGCCTTCTCTTCCCCTCTCCTAGGGGCGGGATTCACTGTGGGGCGGCGTGGCCCGTCTGGGCTACTTGCACACTGCCAGGCTTGTGGTGCTGGGGATCTGGCGTATTAGCTGGGGTGGGTAGGCAAGGTGCCCGGGGGCAGGAGGGGCAGGCTTAGCTTGCTTCTCCTTAGGTGATCCACTTCAGGAGGGGCCCTGTGGCAGCGGGAGGGAGTCAGATCCGCTGCCGGAGGTTTGGCTCCGCAGAAGCACAGAGTTGGGTGTTTGCGCGGAGCGAGCAAGTTCCCTGGCAGGAACTGGTTCCCTTTGGGATTTTGGCTGGGGGATGGGCGGGGGAGATGGCGCTGGCGCCTTTGTTCCCCGCCAAGCTGAGCTCTGCCGTCCGGGGGCTCAGCAGCTCTCCCTCCCTTTGTCCTCCAGCCTTCCCGCTTTCCGAGCAGAGCCGTTAACTTATGACCTCCCAGATGCTAAGTCGCGCTTGCTGTCGGAACACAGTCCGTCCGGCCCCTCCGCTTTTGCCAGCCAGACTCGGGGGCTCTGCTTGGCCGGCGAGCCGCCCCTCCGCCCCGGCTCCCTCCCGCCAGTCCGTGGAGCGCGCACCGCCTCGCCGCCCTTCCTACCCTCTTCCGTGGGCCTCTAGTCTGCGCTTGACTCCGGAGACTCCCTTCTGCTAATCCTCTGGCGGTTTTCTGGGTTCTTTAGGCAGGTGTAGGTGGAATCTAAGTGATCGGCAGGACGCGCTGTGAGCCCCGCGTCCTCCTACGCCGCCATCTTCCCAATACTCCCTTACTCAGGTTGGTTTTAAAGATGTTTGAAAAACGAAATTTCCTTGGCAATCCTACCACCTAGGATCATCATTATCATAGGATCTGCTTTATTTTTTTAAGTGTTTGTTTATTTTTGAGAAAGAGAAAGAGCGTGAATGGGGGAGGGTAAGAAAGAGGGGGGACAGAGGATCCGAAGCAGGCTCTGTGCTGAGAGCAGAGAGCCCAGTGTGGGGCTCAAATTTATGAATCATGTGATCATTACCTGAGCTGAAGTCAGACGCTTAATTGACTGAGCCACCCAGGCGCCCCATAAGATCTGCTTTAGAGCTAACCTAAATCCATTCTGATGCCTTGATATGCTGCTTTATGCTGCCATTCGAAAATGATTCTTAAGGTATCCTTTGTCCCCTTTCCACAAGCTAAATAATGCCAGTTCTTTGAACTTTTCTTTGTACATTCTGCAGCTCTTTCCAGTGGTGGCTATTTGAATTAAGTATTCATATAAGGACTGCCTATTCTGGTAGAATGAGCTGTTGTTTTCTTTTTCTTTCTTTTTTAAAAATTGAAGTATAATTTATATACACTATATTAGTTTTAGGCATACAGTATAATGATTTACTAGTTGTATATATTGTGAAAGTGTCACCACAATAATTCTAGTTAACATCTGTCACCATACACAGTTACAGATTTTTTTTCTTGTAATGAGAACTTTCAAGATTTACTCTCTTAGCAAATTTCAAATATGCAATACAATATTAACTATAGATAATGCTGTACATTATATCCCCCTGATTTACTTATTTTATAGCTGGAAGTCTGTACCTTTTGATTCCCTTCACCTATTTCCCTTCTCATACCCCCCATCTCTGTGTTCTTCTATCTCAAGATTGCTTTGGCTATTCAGGGTCTTTTGTGTTTCCACACAAATTGGAGAATTGTTTGTTCTATTTCTGTGAAAAATGCCATTGGAATTTTGATAGGGATTGCATTGAATCTGTAGATTGCTTTGGGTAATATGGACATTTTAACAATATTAATCTTCTCATCCATAGGCATAGCATATCCTTCTATTTATTTGTGTCTTGTTAAATTTCTTTCATCAGTGTCTTACAGTTTTCAGTGTACAGGTCCTTCACCTCCTTGGTTAAATTTATTCCTAATTGTTTTCCTCTTTTTGATGCAATTGTAAATGGGATTGTTTTTTAAATTTCTCTTTCTGTTACTTTGTTATTAGCGTACATAAATGCAACAAATTTCTGGATACTGATTTTGTATCCTGAAACTTCAGTGACTTCATTTATTAGCTCTAACAGGTTTTTTGGTGGCATCTTAGGGTTTTCTATATATAGTATCATGTCTTCTGCAAATAGTGATGGTTTTACTCTTCCTTTCCAACTTGGATGTCCTTTCTTCTTCTTGACTAATTACTCTGGTGAGGATTTCCAGTACTATGTTGAATGAAAGTGGTGAGAATGGGCATTCTTGTATTGTTCCTGATCTTAGAAAAAAAACTTTCCTCTTTTCATTGGTGAATATGATGTTAGCTGTGGGCTTGCCATGTATGATGTTTATCATGTTGAGGGATATTCCTTTATACTCACTTTACTGAGATTTTTTTTAGAATTTTTATCACAAATGGATGCTGAATTTTGCCAAATGCTTTTCTGCATATATTGACATGATCATATGATTTTTCCCTTCATTTTAAAAAAAGGTTTTATTTAAATTCCAGTTAGTTAACACACAGTGTAATATTAGTTTCAGGTGTATAATATAGTAATTCAATACTTCCATATAACATCTGGTGTTCATCGCAAACATGCTCTTTAATCCCCATCACCTATTTAACACATCCCCCCACCCACCTCCCCTCTGGTTCTCTATAATTAAGAGTCTATTTCTTCTTGGGCACCTGGGTGGCTCAGTCAGTTAAGCATCTGACTTAGGCTCAGATCACGACCTCACTGTTCGAGCCCCATGTTGGATTCTGTGCCAACATCTCAGAGCCAGCAGCTTGCTTCAGATTCTGTGCCTCCCTCTCTCTCTGCCCGTCCCCCACTTATTCTCTTTCTGTCTCTCTCTCAAAAAATGAATAAACGTTCAAAAAAATAAAACAAAAAGTGTCTGTTTCTTCTCCTTCATTTTTTAAATGTAATGTATCTTGCTGATTGATTTTGGGATGTTAAACCATCCTTGTATCCTGGAATAAATCCCACTTGATCATGGTGTATGATCCTTTTAATGTATTGTTGAATTTAATTTGTTAATATTTTCATGAAGATTTTTGCATTTATGTCCATCAGGGATATTGACCTCTAATTTTCCTTGTGAGACCCAGGAATGTAAGCCCCCCTGGCATCTAGATCCAGACAATCAAAGGGTGTCCCCTGGGTGGTAGCTGCAAAAACCAGGTCACTGGATATAAAAACTGGGGCATCAGATGTGTGTAGTATCTCCCTGCTGGGAGATACTGGCACTCTGGAGAATGGCAGAGGGAGAGTGCCAAGTGGTGCTCACTGGTTGGAGCAGGGCAGATGGAAAATGCAAAGATGGCACCTGCCAAAAAAAGGGCAAGCAAAGAAAATAAAAAAGAAATAGAAAAAAAAAAAAAGGAAAGAAAAAAAAAAAGATGGCACCACTGGTTTTAGCAAGGTAGAGGGAGAGCGTGCAAGATGGCACTTGCCTCCAACCATGGAGAGTAACCCAGAAGGCCCCTGTCCCTTAGACCAGTGCTTTAAAATTAGGAAATAAGTCTCTTTCACATAAAGTCTGGGCCCTTTTTAACGGGCTGTTTCTGCCATGGGCCCTGGGAAGGGAAGCCTGCATGTAGGGCCTTTAATAGATGTTTCTTAGTTTACCACAGATCCATGGGCCTCCTGAGCATGAACCCCAGTGGTCTTCAAAGCCAGGTGTTTTGGACGCTCATCTCTCAGGTGCCGTCTAAAAGGTCGGAGTGCCTCTTGTGGGGTTTGAACTCTTTGCTCCTCAGGGAGAAGCTCTGGGTTTTAGTTCACTCCCAGTTGTGGGTTGCTATAGCAGGGATGGGGTTTATGGCAAGATTGTGTTTCAGCCTTTCCTAACCCCCTTTGATGTGGTTTCCCTCTTGTTTGCCTGATGTGAAGGGGTTGCTCTGCCAATTTTTCCATATACAGCTGTAGATTTGGTGTGTCCCTGGGAAGAGGTGGGTTCAGGATCTTCTTATGTCATCACCTTGAACTGGAACTAGCTGTCCCTTTCTTTTGGTTATACTCTCAGGTTCATTCTTGCTTATCGGACCAAAGTCTTACACTGCTGACTCAAGTTTAGGTTCTGGTCTATAGTAAGTTACTGCTAGCCAAAATTTTCCATGGATTGATATAGACTTGTAGAAGGTTGAAAAATAAAACCTGTCAACCTTAAGCAAGAGTGTTTTTCTGGCTTTCCAATACAGAACAATATCCAACATAACCACTTATAAACAATGAGAATCAGGAGTCTAAAGAAAAATTAGCTAACAGGCAAAGACGGATTATTTAATTGTGGATTCATACATTTAGAAGGGACCTTAGAAATAGTCTGTATATACTAGGAAACTGAAGCTCAGATATGTATTCAGGCTTCTAGTCAGTGCTTATTCTGAATACTCTTGTGACTCAGAGTGTAGTCCTCAGACCAGCAGCATCAGCACCATCTGGGAGCTTGTTAGAAATGCGGAATCTCAGGCCTGAAGCCCCACCAAATAAGAATCTGCATTTTAATAAGACCCCCATGTAATTTGTGTGCATGTGAGTATTTGAGAAGATACTGTATAGGCAAAGACACCCCAGATTTTTGTCCTGCTATTTAAAATCTTGCCTAAATCATATTACATACAAAATGTGATCTCTTTTGGGCAAGACCTGTATTATTACAGGTCCTGGTCCAATACATTATTTGAAAAGCTGGATTAAATAAAAAGAAAAACTAATGATCTCTGGAAAAAGAGGCATCTATTTGAGCTGTGCTTGTTTTTAATGTACCCATTCAGATTTTAATTCCCTAGAAAAATTAATAGCCTATTTGGTGGTAGCATGTCCTGCAAAAAATAAGTGCAATAAAATGAAAGTATTTAAATGGATATTTAAACTATGCAGTCATCAGTGATTTAGTTTTCAATTACACAAAGGTAATTACGCTAGAATCCACCTCATTCACCCTTCCGTGAGAAAATGCTGGAGTGTTGTAATAAGCTGATGCTTTCAGGCAATGACTGATCTCCACTCCTTGTTGGCCAGGATCTGAATTCATTTACTTTAAACAGTTTAGGGTGTATGCTAGGAATATAAATGATGGAAACACCCTTTGTGACCCTTCTTACAAAGAAAGTCACATTACTAGTAAGGGGGCATGTGAGGCCACAGGCCCAGCCTCTCAGATTGGGAAGGGCTCACACAGCATGCAGATTGGGTCCACGAGAGAAAGGTGGGACTGTGGTAAAGAGGGCTGCATTGCTGGGCTTTTCTAACAGTGGTTCTGAAAGTTCATGTGTGGAGGAGGGTTTCTGGGGTGCTGGTAATGTTCTGTTTCTTGATCTGGGTGCTGGTTACATGGGTGTGTTCAGCTTATGAAAAGTTGCTGAGCTGTTCACTTCTAATAAAAATAATTTTCTAGGGGCATCTGGGCGGCTCAGTCGGTTGAGCGACCGACTTCGGTTCAGGTCATGGTCTCACGGTTTGTGAGTTCGAGCCCCACGTCGGGCTCTGTGCTGACAGCTCAGAGCCTGGAGCCTGCTTTGGATTCTGTGTCTCCCTTTTTCTCTCTGCCCCTCCCCTGCTCATGCTCTGTCTCTCTATGTCTCAGAAATAAATAAACATTAAAAAAATTTTTTGAAAAAAATAATTTTCTAAGTGTGTGTTATACTGCAATAAAAAATTTTAAAGAGCTGAAAGTTAGGGGCACTGAGGCAGCTCAGTTGGTTAAGCATCCAACTCTCAATTTTGGCTCAGGTTGCAGTCGTGAAATGGAGCCCCATGTCGTCAAGTCCCATTGTCAGCACAGAGCCTGCTTGGGATTCTCTCTCCTCTTCCCTCTGCCCCTCCCCTCAAAAATAAATGAATAAATAAAGTGCAGAAAGTTAGAGTTGCATAAGAGTAACTTTCTGTCCTCTCTCCCTCCTATTCAGATGCAGCTAGTCTGTGTCCCTTACTTTGAGAAATACTGCTTAGGGCAATCTAGGGGGCTACAATCAGGGAAAACTAATGAGCAAGCTTCATTAAGCCACCATATTCATAGAGGGGGACAAGTAAAACGAAACAAATAATAATGCATAACGCAAGGTGCACTATGTTCTAGGTGGTATGTAAATATATTCTTTTGGTCTTCATAACATCCTTGAGAAGATGATATTATCTTCATTTCACAGATGAGGCAAATGGTGTTCACAAGAGGCGGGGCCAAAAGTCCATGGCAGATTTATCAGGACCAAAGTTTATTATCTTGTTTCCACTAATGCCACTACCAGGCAGCTTGAAGGAGCAAATAAGTCACAAGGACAGTCTGAGGGAAGTGAGAGTGGACAGAGAAGGAACACAGGACTCTTTGACAAAGTAGGAGATAGTCATTAAGTAGGCATCCCTGATCATTTTAGAATCTTCTGGGAAATAGATGGCTACCTCTCAGAGGCCAAACCCATGGGACCTCCAACCTCCTGGAGAGAATCCTGGACTGTATCCCAAACTTGGTTGAATATCAGTATCACCTTGGTAAGGTTTGAAACATACAGATTCACCAGCTCTACCCTAAAGTTCCAGATTCAGTACCTTTGCAGCAAAGCCTGAAGACTCTTTAAAAACCACCCCAGGAAATTCTGATGATCAGCTAGGCTTAGGAACCACTACTACAGTTATGCCGACTACATGAAAGAGTAGTAGTCAGACCTGGACTGACCTTGGTAGTTGTTCATCACAAGCCAACCAGGGGAGAGCAAAGGGCACATATGGGGCGCCCTCAAATTGTGTAACTACAACCAGATGTCAGGCCAAGAAACAAAGCAGAATAAAAGGAAACTTGCTATTGTGAGAGGGAAACTCGTGACTAGTTTACGTCTGCAGATAAAAAGCCTGTTCCTGTTGTGTCTTAGGCATTTACACTGAACTAGAGTTTTTCCTCTGCCTTGTTCATAAGGAGAGCATCTAAAGGGTTAACTTTTTAAAAAAAAATTTACCTGTTGAAAAATTAAGATACAATTGACATAGCATTTAATAGTTTTTAAAAAGATTATATGAGGATTTTAAAAAGTATTATAAAAAGGAGTCAAAAGGTACAAACTTCCAGTTATAAAATAAATTAGTCATGGGGATACAATGCACAGCATGGAGATTATAGTTAAAACTGTAAAAAAAAATGTAAACAGTAAGGAAACTTAATATCTCACATCTCAATATGAAATCCTTGGTCTAGGCTGTTTTTATTTTAGAAGTTTGAGGAATTGAACAGAGCAAAAATGGACTTTGCAAAATTTAAGGAGACAGTATTGCAAAGGAAACAAGATCCAAGGGCACCCTCTTCCATCCCCATCAACCTGAACTGGTTTATTCTAGATTTAAACGAGGACCTTGAACAACCTAGACTTCCATTTGACCCTACTGTTAAGTGGTAAAAGTACAAGGTGATTATGTACAGTCAATAACTTCCCTATCTCATCTGTCAACTAGAATAAATAGCTAAAACTGATAAGTTGATAAAGTACTTTTTTTTTTTTATTGGAGAGTTAATAACTTACTCTGAAGTAGACTTTAATTACTGGACCTTGCTAACCACTGACATATGAATTAATTACCTTAAATCATCGCCAAGTTTAATCCCTGAGCAAGTTTAAAGGAGAACTTCACAGTACTCAAACCTAGAGGAAATATTTATGATATAAATGATAGAAAACAATTCAATCCATTATTCATCAGTATAAATGGGAACAAAATACAGTAAACAATAACATAAGCCTAGAATTGAAGCTAACTGGGTTTAAGAAAACCATCTCAATCCAAAAATGTTCTCATCCCAAACCCTGTCTCATTGGAGGAAACAACTCTAGTTGCTCATGTAGGAGAGTAGAGGCCCATGTTTAATTTCTTCCAACATATGAAAGTGTGGGAAAGGGACGCCTGGGTGGCTCAGTTGGTTGAGCATCTGACTTTGGCTCAGGTCATGAGTTCAAGCCCCACATTGGGCTCTGTGCTGACAGCATGGGGCCTGGAACCTACTTCGAGTTCTGTGTCTCCCTCTCTCTCTCTCTGCCCCTACCCTGCTCTCTCTCTCTCTCTCTCACATACACACACACACACACACACACACACACACACACACACACACACAAATAAACATTAAAAAAAAAGTGTGGGGAAGAGATCTTTGAGCCAAGAAATATATTCTGGCCCCAAACACTAGAGAGATGATCAATCTCCATGAATTTTGTAAATGGTTAATATTACTCTTCTGGATATAAGAAAAACAAGGACAAAAAGGAGAAAATAAGATCCTTAGTGTGTCCTCAGTTTCCAGGTTTAAAAGATCTCTGTTTCCTGTCTGGGTAAAATGCCTCTAAAGAGAAAGAATGTTTTAGCTGCAAGTAGACTTTTCTAAATAGCTCTAGGGGAGTGAAAACAATTGTTAAAGTAGTTTCTTTCTTTCTTTTTAAAGAGATTTTATTTTTAAGTAATCTCTACACCCAACATGGGGCTTAAACTCAGAATGCCAGGATCCAGAGTCACATGCTCCACCAACTGAGCCAGCCAGGCACCTCCCAGGTAGTTTTTAGTGCAAACCTTCTGATGTAAAAGAGTCATAGAAATCTGAGATATGACCTATTGCATATCTCCTTAGAAAAGAAATTATAGATCTCAGAAAAGGGGTATTTTAAAAACTCATACATCCTCATACTTAGGGTCAATTGATTTTTGTCAAGGGTTCCAAGATAATCCAATGGGGAAAGAACAGTCTTTTCAACAAATGGTTTGGGATAACTGAATATTATATGCAAAAAAGAAAGTTGGACCTTTACCTCCTCTCAAATATGAAAATTAACACAAAATGGAGCAAAGATCAAAATGTAAGATCTAAAACTCTAAAACTTTAGCAGAAAGCATAGGTATAAATCTTTGCGACTTTAGATTAGTCAATAGTTGGTTAGATATGACACCAAAAGCACAAGCAACAAAAGAAAGCATAGATAAATTTGACTTTATCAAAATTAAAAAACTGTGTTTCAAGGGACACCAACAAGAAATTTACAGAATGGGAGAAAATATTTGTAAATCATGTATCTGACATGAGGTTTGTATCTAGAATACATTAAGAATTTTTACAATTCAATAATAAGAAGACAAACCAATTTAAAAATGGGCAAAACATGGGGCACCTGGGTGGCTCAGTATGTTAAGCATCTGACTCTTGATTTCAGCTCAGGTCATGATCTCATGGTTTGTGAGTTTGAGCCCCGCGTTGGGCTCTATGCTGACAGTGCAGAACCTGCTTAGGATTCTATCTCTCCCTCTCTCTTTGCTCCTCCCCTGCTCTCTCCCTCTCAAAATAAGTAAATAAATAAACATTTAAAAAATGGGCAAAAGATCTGAATAGAAATTTGTCCAAAGAAGATATATAAATGGTCAATAAGCATATGAAAAGATGCACAATATCATTAACCTTCAGGAAAATGGCAGTAAAAATCACAATGAGATACCACTTCATACCCACTAAAATGGCTAGAATAAAAAAGACAGCTAATAACAAGTGTTGATGAGGAAGTACAGAATTTGGAACCCTCATACATTGCTAGAGGGAATGTAAAATGATGCAGCCACTTAGGAAAACAATCTGGCAGTTTCTCAAAAGGCTAAAACACTGAGTTGCCATATGATCCAGCAATTCCCTTTTTAGGTATAAAACCCAACATAAATGAGAACATATGTCCATATGAAACTGGCCTACAAATGTTCACAGTAGCATTATTCATAACATCTAAAAAGTGGAAACGGCCCAAATTCCATCAGCTGATAAATGGAAAAATTAAATGTGTTATATCCATACAATGGAATATTATTTGGCAATAAAAAGGAAGTGCCGATACATGCTGAAGCACGGGTGCACCTTGAAAACATTATGGTAAGTGAAAGAAGCTAGTCATAAAGAACCACATATTATATAATTCCACTTATATGTAATGCCCAGAACTTGCAACTCTAAAGAGACAGGAAATAGATTAGTGGTTGCCTAAGGCTGGGGCAGAGGGTCTTAAACTAGGAGTTACTCCTAATGGGTACTTGTTTTCTTTTGGGTGTCAAGAGAATGTCCTAAAGTTGACTGTGGTGATGACTGCACATACCTGTAAATATACTAAAAACATTCACTGATTCTTTTTACAAAATTTACCCTAAATATGGACATTAGTAAATCAGGGAAAGATACTCTATCAAATGACTTCACTTGATATCAAACATTGGGAAAAGTGCTTAGGGTACCAAAACTTTTTAGAAATACAGACAGGATTTTTAATGGATTTCTATTTTTTACTATCTGGGATACATTTTGGACCTATCATGTCAAATAAACCTAGAATAATAATTTTGAAGAGCTATACTTCACAACAGGTACGTAATATATTGCAGGAGCCAGGACCGCCCCTAAAATTTGTGGGACCAAGGGCAAGAGTACAAATGGAGGTCCATATTCCATATGTCTAACTACATAAAAGTTATAAATAATTTATGTCCTGTTTTCCTAACTTGATAACTTTGTCTCCCTAATGACCTAAAGGCCAAATGTGAATATATAATTCTTGGACACCTTGGAATTCTGCACCAGGACATGAGGGCATGGGAAGAGCTGAAGCTGCTCCCCTTTTCTTCCCATCCCCAGCTCTGACTGAGAAAGGCCTGCCAGGCATGTGTGCGTGCCCTGGCCCACATATCCATACTCTGTGCATATCCCTGAGGCTTTGCTTGGCCGCCTTCAGGCTGGGGAGTGCATACACTAGTGGTATCCCTGGGGAGGATAAGACTGGAGAAGAGTAGGCAGGCCTTGCAAGTGGACTTGGGGCATTGAGGAATTCTAAGGTGGTCCAAGTTATCCAGACTGCGGTCTAGTAGTGATCAACATGAGTTCTGAGTGGGTACGTCCCCTTGGTCCTAGCCTCCTTGCTCTGTGGTGGGGAGCTCAGCCAGGAAGGGTCAGAGCAGGGCCCTCTAGAAGCTGAAAGGCAGTATCAGCAGGAGCTCCACATTGTGGAATGTGATAATTAGTCTAAGACACGGAATCCTGGCGCATACCTCAGGCCTGCTTCAGCAGGAGGAAGGAGGCCAGATCAAGCTTGTCCAGACAGGGAAGATGATCATGCCTCACTCACCCTGGAGGGTTCACAGAAGCTTATCAATTCTTGGCAAAACAGAACAACCCAACCTGGGAGAGTCTGCCCAGATTTGAATGCCAGTTTAGTTAATGATTCAAAGAGGCACTCACTTTTCATTTTATGGAGAAAATGTCTGGAAGATTCTGATGTTATTTTTGTAAGGGTCACTGAACTCTCTGTTTGTCCTTCTCCACGTTGTGACTTTTGCTCTCTCACCCACCACTGTTCTCATAGTGCCAAGAACCCATCAGCCCTTGTCTTCCTCTCAGCCCGATATTAGCTTTGATGATTTCTGCAGTGACCCTCATCCCTTTGGCCCTTCATTCATTCCTGTCTTCCTAATCCCTACCCTGGATGAAATCCACCATGTATTTTCTGTATTTGCTCCCAAGCAGAAGATATTACTGGAGAAAATTTAGAAATTTGATCCAAGCTATGTCAGGTGACTGCTCCCAGCTCAGCCCTTATAACTAACAGCGATTCTTCGAATTTTTAATCAAGGTGTGTGCCTTTCTACCACATTCTCCATTGCCCCTTTTCTAAATCTTTCCTACTTCCCTCAAGTGCCAATCCTACCTCTTGCATATCACTCTCCCATCTTGCTTAATGGAAGAAATTAAGATTCTACAACATAAGCCTCCTCTTTCTGTTTCTCTTCCCCTCCCTACTCCCTTCCTCTCTTTCTGCCTTCCTCCTTTCCTCCCTTCCTCCCTCCCTTTTTTTCTCCTTCCTTCTTCCCTTCCTTCCTTTCTTCCTTCCCTTCTTTTGCATTCACCAAAATCTGGAATGCACTCTATATTCCTCTCTTTATTTTCTACCCCAATCAAATTAGTAACCACATCCTGTTGAGCTTCCCTCCTAAACATTTCCTAAACCCATAATCCCCTCCTCATTTTGTCATTTTCTTAATTCAGGCCTTCATCAATTCTTCCTGGCCTCACTCAATTGTCTCCTAAATGGTCTCCTAAATGGTATACTGATACTAACCTCATCTCTCTCCAATTCATCCTGTAAAATCTCCCCAGAGGGATATTTCCTTAGAGAAGGAAGTAGAGGCTGAGTTGGGGGTGATGGAGCAGGGAGGAAGGGAGAGTCAAAAGGGAGGAAGACCCAACATGTGGAAATCAAAGAGAGACATTGAGCGGACACTAGAAATGCCTGCCATTTAAACCCACTCTGTCTCTTTATAAAATCTTCAGTCAAATCTACATAAATCTACATCGCTCACCTCTGCTTTGTGGGGTTGGCTTATGTTTAGAGAAATACAATGAAGTACCGAGTCCTGAAGCCAGCTGTTATCTGGGTTGCAAGTTCAATTTATTCTTCATTCATTCATTCATTCATTCATTTGTTATTTAACAAATATTTAATGAGCACCTACCATGTATCAGACACATGTTAGGGGTTGGAGTGTATACAGTGATCAAGATAGAAACAATCTTTCCTTGAAAGCATTTATAGTCTAGTCAGAGAGCAGAAAAATTAAAAAAAAATTAAAATATGATAAGCGCTATGACCTGACAAAGTTGTGGGAGTACACAGAAGTGACACATCAAAGTCAGGGGTGGGAGGAAGGTCAAGGAGGACTTCTGAGGAGCTGGCATTTAAGCAGAGGAATGCGTAGGAATTAACCAGGCATAGAGAAAAGTTGGAGAAAAACTTACAGAAATGTGAGAAAGTCCAGAGGCAAAAGAGAGCATGGTGAGCCCAGGGAACTGAAAGAAGAGGGAAAATTGTGGGAAATGAACTGGGAGAGGTAAGCTGGGAACGGATCTTAGCTTATAAGTCAAGTTTAAAAGTTGAGATTTTATCCTTAAGGCAATGGGAAGGTACAGACAGGCTTTTAGCAAGTGAATGACCTGATCAGATTTATGATTTTGAAAGAACACGTGATAGGATGATATGTGAAGTATTAATGGAATGTGCTCTCTCCGCTCATCTTCTTGGGTGCTGGGCTGCCAACCTGTACCCTGACACAAAACCAACACTCACACAAACACACACACCACCACCACCACTACCACCCACCAGACTCATACTAGTAAATTAATTCTTCTGGAGATAATCTGATGCTGAGAGAGACTCTACATAATAAAAATGAAATAACAAAGGACTCTCCTCTTAAACTCTGAGATTAAACTGAACTTGAGAGAGCTTTAAATAATCTTCTATTATTTGAGATTATCGCAATTCACACATGTGAGTTAGTGAGTTAGGAACACTTTATACAAATAGATAATTATAAATCGATTTTTCTTATCTGTGCTATGAGTGGAGAAGAAGTAACCTGATATGAAAGGGGATATGCTGGGCAAAAGGAAGAGATGTTTCTGGATTGCTTGCCGGGGTTGTGGGGAATGTGGCTGCCCCTCTGCCACATGTAGATGTGGCTACATCATGTAGATGAAGCTACATGGGGCCTGTATGTACACCCCACCAGCCCATCACCATCCACCAGAGCCAACAGGGTCAAAAACCTAGAGGGAAGGCCACCTGGGTGGCTTAGTCGGTTAAGGGTCCAACTCTTGATCTCAGCTCAGGTCTTGATCTCACAGACATGAGTGCAAGCCCTGCAATGGGCACTGGATGTGAAGCCTACTTAAAAAAAACCCACTTGTATATATGTATATATAAAACAAACAAAACAATCCCCCCCCCCCCCAAAAAAAACCCTAGAGGGCACACTGGGCCCTTCTGGTGCTCACAGAGTAGGCAACAGTGGCATTAACAACTCATGCCAGTATTCGGACCACCCAGATGAGACTAGATGAAGAGCTTAGACTTCATGACAATATGCAGCCAATCATACATGGACGTCCATCCTCTCTCCACCAGTCAGGGATGATACACAAGTTTCTGGCTGCATCAGTGAGTCTGTGCTCAGCACTCATAGGGGAAATTCAGGAAGAGGTACATGTTTGAAGAGAAAATGAATTCACTTTAAGATGCCAGTAGAACCTACAGGGTGAGCTGACTAAAAGGTAGCTCTTTGGGTTTGAAGCTCAAGGGAAAGGTCTGGGTTAAAAAGATATCCAGGAGCATGTAGGTGGTGTCACAGATGCCCAGGAAAGAGAAAGCACCAAGAACAAGAACATGTCAAATGCTGCATAGGGTCAAATAAAGAGAACTGACAAGTGTCCCTTGAGTTTAGCTACAGGGAGATCACTGGTTATCTTAGAGAAAGCAAATTGGGAGAGTGAATGGAAAGTGAGGAAGTTGAAACAGTGAGTGGAGATAACTTTTCCAAGAAGTTTAGCTGGCAAGGAGAGAGCAGGCTATATAGATGGAGGAGACTGTGGCTTTTCTTTTTTAACCTGAGGAGGAAGGAACCAGTAGAGAGGAAGTTGAATATATAGAAAAGAGTGAGAAGGAATAACTGAGAAATCAGAAGGAGATGGGACCCAGAGCATGGGCCAAGAGATGGGCCCTAGAGGGGGGAGGGCACATCTTTCATAAAGAGGCAAGGTTGAGGAAAGGGGTGAAGTGGGCAAAGATGCAAGTTGATAGGCTGTCATGGTACACTGAGGCTGCTCCCATCTCATAACTTCTACTTCACCCCCTTGGTAAGTGGAAAACAAAATCACCTGCAGAGAATAGTAAAGAAGGCAACATGGGGGTTTGGAAAGAGAGAGGAATTCTCAAAATAGCTGCTCTGGTGACTCAGAAAGAACGAGCAAGCAGGCCAGGGGAATGTGGTAGGATTGCAGGCAGTACTGAAGTCCCACTTAAGGTTGCTGAACATGAATTTAGGGCAGCCCGATCTGCGTGACCATGTGGTTTTCTCCAGCAGTGTCCAGCAGCCCAGGCAAAAGAATGGCCAAGGCAAACAACTAGATTCAAGTTTTGTCAGGAATATGAAACAAAACAATAATGGAGTAATGGACTGAGGCCATAGGGCTAAGATTAGAAAGCATGGAATATTTTCTGGATAGAGAAGGAAAAGGAGACAGCAAATGGATGACAGATAAAGAGAAAACAGAGTTCTTAGTAAGTTTCAAAAATCAATAGAGTAAAAATAACCAAAGGAGAAGAACTAGAGGAATAGAAAGTCATGGGTTCAGAGGTGCTATGGTTTCTTGATGACCAAGTCTGGAGTGGTCATGGGATTGGGTGACTGAAACAGAGTAGGGAAGGAAACCAGAGATGGAATCAAGGAATTGAAAGAGGTCAACTATGCCTCATGGACATACCAAATGTGCTAGACTGTTAGCAGAATTTGGAATGAAAAGGGATACTGGGGTTCGTTGCTAACGTCTCTAACAAACATAGGGCATGGCTAGGCAGTCAGTAGATGACAGGTGGGGTAGAGGGTGTGACCTGATAGCTATGCGGTCTGGGTCTCAGAGGGCAAAGAACTGAGACCCCTGGAAATGACAGTGTGTGACAGAAAGAACCCAACTCAGCAGCCTCCACTTGTAAGGGATGCAGGGGAAGCAGTGAGCTTGCAGAGAAAGCCAGGTTAGGGTTAGAAAGCTAAAGAATGTCCAGTGAAGAGGTTAGGAGTATCAGGGTTTTTGTTGATGATGAATGGGATTTCTGAGGTCACAGAAGAGAAGTTTAGGAGGAAAAGGAGGAGTTGGAAGCTGAATCAAGTATGAAGATGATGTTTCATAGAGGTTATAACTCCTCGAAAGGGCTTCCCTCTTGGGCACACATTAAGGATACCAAGGGTCTCAGGAATGGCGGGTTTGGCGGCTGTACAGATGCAACAGAATTAATGGGTCAGGACTCTCAGGATTCATCTTTGTGCTGGGTATGTGACACCTCCAAGAGTCCTGGGTCTCAGAAGGAGTAACCTGGGTCTTGGCTACACGGAAAGTCCCAGAGCTGAGGGCTGTTGGCCTGCAGCTCTGGATGGTGTGGGATGGTGTGGCCCTTGAGATGTATGCAGGCCAGTGACTGGGTCATACTCAATATGCCAACTTCCTTCACTCTCTCATATTCTGCATTACCTCAGTACCTCTCCATCTAGTCCTTTTAGGACTCAGTTTTGTCTCTAAACCTACAGCCCAGGGAAAAGCATTCAGTAGCCTTAGAGCACCAGGAGACTCATCATAACTGATTATAACCTGAAGAATATTAAAAGGTATTCCTTCAAGGAAAGATGTGGTGTTCAGAGTAATTTTCTGGAATGTTTGCTTTCATTAAGAAAGAAGAAAAAGAAGAAGGAGAAGGGGAAGAGGAAGGGGAAAGGGAAGGAGAAGGGGAAGGAGAAGAAGAAGGAGGAGGAGGAGGAGGAGGAGGAGGAGGAGGAGGAGGAGGAAGAATTTAAAAAGGACTCTGATACACTGCAAATAGATTTTTTCTTGGATGTGAATGACAATCTACTTGGCCTCAGGTTGGTTTATTTATGTACTATAGTTATGTTCACTCTCCATGGTGAGAGTTTTTTGTTGTTGTTTGTTTAAAATTTTTTAAATGTTTATTTATTTATTTATTTATTTATTTTTGAGAGAGAGGGAGAGAGAGGGGGAGAGAGAGAGAGGGAGAGAGAGACAGAGTGTGAGCTGGGGAAGGGCCAAGAGAGAGGGAGACACAGAATCTGAAGCAGGCTCCAGGCTCTGAGCTGTTAGCACAGACCTCAACACGGGGTTTGAACTTGTGAACCATGAGATCATGACCTGGGCCAAAGTCAGATGCTCAACCGACTGAGCCACCCAGGTGCCCCTGTTGTTGTTTGTTTAAAGGCACAGGTCACCTTTTAACTTCTATCCAGGTCATTGCACATGAACAATTTAGTGTTCTTTAGTGTACTCTTGAGCCCTTGAAATGCCATGTGTTGAAGGGGCACCTTCCCTGTGTTATGTTTTTTTGTTATCAACATCTTGCTGGTAGACCCCATTGTTAAAAAAAAGAAACAGCAGGCCCAAAATGGAGTCATTTGTGCTAAGCCTACATCACCAAACCAATACTTAATACCTAACCTAACTGCAGTTTCAGCCTCTCCCAGGAATGTAATCTTGAATCAATCAATCTGAAATTTCCTGGTTAGCAGTAGTGAGGTAATCCACCTGATAGGCCCCTCCCACCCCGCCAAAGAAAGATAAGGTAATCTGCCTTTTCCTCATCCCTGCCCCTACAAAAGCCTTCCATTTTGTATAGCTCCTCAGAGCTCCTTACTATTTGCTTAAATGGGATGCTGCCCATTCATGAATTGTCGAATAAAGCTAACTTGATCTTTAAATTTACTCAGTTGAATGTGAATGTTGTTTTTTTAACACCATGAGGAATAATGTTTCAAAAAACCTTAGTGGGGCTTTGATGTAAAGTATAAAGGTCTGTTCCACTCCTTTTCTCTTCCATTATTAATTCAACCATAAGTTGCATGCTTTTAATGAAGTGTTACCTTCTTGCTAACTTCTTAAGCTTCAGTGCAGCATCTGGTGACATGGTGATCACTTTACAGCAGATTCAAAGCATCGGTTGACAAAAGGGTCAGTAAATAGCACTGTTTATATCTTAAATGAATCCAGTACTCACAGCAAAGCAGGTGGCTTGGAGCTTGGCTGTATCAGATGCCCAGTGTCATGACACAAATGACCATGCTTATATGACATTCTGCATGACATAGGAACACTGATGACATTATTGCTGAGATACAGAAAATACAACTATATGGGAGAGATGTTGCTAAGTGGTCAGTTCCTCATTCACTGATATCAGTTGGTCATTAATTCTTTACATCCCCATGTCACTGATTATTTAAAAAGATTAAGTGTAATCATCATACCTTAGATTTCACTTTAAAAAAAAAAAAGAAGGGTGAGCTGAGGGTAGGCAGTTGATAGCTGCTTGTTGCTTTGGAAGTCAGTTGGCTCCAAGCTTTTCTGGCATTTTTTCATCTGTGCTGCCATCTAGAGAGGAGAATTAGAAATACACAAAGGTAAACTGGAAGTCCCAAGATGGAGTTGTAGGAAAATGGATTCTGTGTATTAATTTGTAGAAAACTGTAAGAAACATCAGTGACATTTGGGGGTGATAATTATATGTTTTTTTCCCTCTTTCTCTGTCCCTCCCACATACAAAACAGGACTTGGATATCTGTTGATTGTTTTTTATGACAACATTCCAGGCATTGCTGGGGAACCACTTCCTGGATTCAAAGTGACTTCTTACATAAGTAAAATTCAACTGTGTTAACTTTCTGGTACTTCCAGACTGGTGTCTTTAGTTAAAATATTCCCGAAAATGCTCACATTCTCAGTCCTGCGGGATTTAGAGATAAAATGCCAGGATTTTTGTATGTGTGTGAATCAACAAGGTAAGGAAGTCCTTTCAACACTGTGGGGCAGTTTCCTGAAGTCAGTGTGTTCCATAGAAACTACTAGTTCTGCTTATATGTGAAACGTTCGCCACATAAATTCAGGGGAATGGTAGGTAAACAATTTTAAACACTTTTCTTTATTATAGGCAGGACTTCTGGTAAGCTTTAATTTACCAATGTACACTGTGAACTTTCAAGACAGGAAAATGCTGGGCAAAATTTCCCAAAGTTATTTGACCTTGAAACCCTGGGCTTTTCCTAGAACTGGCATTGTGTGGAACAAACTTTAGGAAATATTCCAACAGAGAAAGGAAGTTGGCCTGCTGCATGCACACCATTTACAAACATACTCATTCTCTCCTGATCTGCCTTATTCCTTTTCTCTATGTCTAAATACTCTTGAGGCTTTGCTTTGGCTTGAGTAGAGATTGGGGAATTTAACTTTTTTTTTTTTTCCCTAGCAGAAATGTTATAGGAGTAGAATTTGTTTGATAATTGCTATTTCTAGGTGAAACAAAGTAAGTTTACCTAGAATTTAGGCCAGAGTTTCTCTTGCAGCTTATATATCAAATAGCACATGATAAGATATGGTCTTCTTAGCCACACTTAGCACGCTCTAAGTCTATGCAAAGTACCAGTGGGTGGAGAGAACAGGGAAAGCTGAGTTCAACATGATTCCTGTCTTTGTCAAACCATTACACAGGTGGAGTGATAAGGTTAGATACAATTTACTAAAAGATCCCTTATAAATAATGGTTATACCAGATTTATTCATCATAACTGAAATAACAGGGCTTTGTCTCTGTGGAGCAAGGACATGTTCCCCCATAGAAGAAAAGAGCCTTAAAGAAATACTGTTATAGTAGCATCCACTGTTAGAGGATTTTGCCTTATTATTATTATTTATTATTATTTTAAGTTTATTTATTTATTTTGAGAGAGTGTGTGGGAAGGACAGAGAGAGAGGAAGAGAGAAAATCACAAGCAGGCTCTACACTGTTAGCACTGAGCCCGACGTGGGGCCTGAACTCACAGAATTGTGAGATCATGACCTGAGCCAAAACCAGGAGTTGGATGCTTAACGAACTGAGTCACCCAGGTGCCCCTTTATTATTTTTTTTTTTCAGTTAAAATGTCAGTGGCCATGAGTGTATTTCTGTATTAATTCTGAAAAGTGACATTCTTGGTGAAACTAAGTGAACAATATTAATGTTTCTCTTCTGATAACTTTTCTGCACTTTGGGAAAATAAATATATAATTCATGCTTTTGACTTAAGAAGTAGTGCCTCTGTTTAGGTATTAATAAGGATAATGATAAACTGTCATCATTCACAAGGGATACTTATTATTTCATTTAATAGAAGAAACTGGGGCTCAGAAATCAGTTTGTCTAATTGCTTATAAATTGTGGGGTTGAGGTTCAATTCCAGTCCTGTTTGCCCCAAATTCTAATTGTTTATGTCCCTTATGGTGGGACGGAGTG
This sequence comes from Panthera leo, assembly GCF_018350215.1. Lineage (NCBI taxonomy): Eukaryota > Metazoa > Chordata > Mammalia > Carnivora > Felidae > Panthera > Panthera leo. The sequence goes on from NC_056686.1 coordinate 164,505,898, forward strand.
ATTTTAGAAAACGTTTACATATCCTGATTTCCATAACCTAAAAATATGGCTTGCCAAACTTAAATGGGAAAAAGTTTTCTTGTGATTTTAAAAATTACACACATACATATGTATGACACTGTAGGCTTTATGAGAGCAGAAACCACGGAATCATATCTGTTCTCTTTGCCATACTAAACGCAGTGCTCAGTACCTGCTTGGCATATAGGTCCTCAATAAAGATTTGCTCAATGAAGTACACACAAATGATAACGTTTGGGATTGGGTGGTAGACACACATGAACACCTTCAATATCTAATTGTCATTTTTTGCAAAAGAATTCACAGTGATGGGTCTGTAAAGTCTTCTCTTTTCATGCAATGATCTGAACCTGGTCAAGGGCAGTAAACACATTTGCAAATGTAATTTCCAATCAAATCTCAGTAATTGATTAATCACATTGTGAGTCAATTTGTGGATGACTGAGAACCTATCCTGGCATGGTTTACGGTCAGTCTAACAAATCCAGTCCCTGAAAATGAATAAAATTAGTGGGCTTGAAAGAAAACTAGATTTGAAGGCAAAGACTAAATATTTTTGTATTTGTATTCTTAGTGCCCTGCTACATAATAGGTGTATAGCACATGTTGAAAAAGAAGGAAGAGAGCAAGCAAGCACGTGACCGCCTTGCGGTGGGGAGGGGATAAAAGGATGTTGAAGAGAAAGAAAAATGAGAGTTAGGAATCTTGGATTTTGGCCTTGGTTTGGCCATGTAAACTTGGGCCAATCATTTCTCCTTTTTGTTTCTCAGTTTGCTTATCTGGAAGCTAGAGTGTTTACCTAAGTTGATCACTAAAGCCTCTTCAGATTGTTTCCTGGTATAAGCAAGACCATGTTTCTTTGTCCACTAGGGGGCACTGTAGTACTTGTGCAGTGGCCACCATCTTCCAATTTATCCAATTCTGGTAATTTTTTCTTGAATTTACTCCCCTTAGAAACATTCCTTACCTTTAACTTTCAAACTCAAATTTATACTACAAAGTATATGATTGAATTCAGTAATAGATGCTGGATAAACCTGGGAAGGATTTAGCTCAATGGTTCGTAATTTTGGTAGGAAAATTGGAATTATGCAAGGATTTGCATCATAAAATTATGAGATGTTGAGATTTTGCTCGAGCCAAAAGAAGGGCCTCGAAACTTTTAAAGGAAAATTAAATGGAACAAAGTCTAACCACCCTAACAACAAAGACATAAACTTAAGAATTGTGCCAAATCTGAGTTAAGACATCTATATAATTATCCAGGAGTATAAAAGAAGGCTTAAGAAAATAGAGACATACCATGTTCTTGGATAAGAAGATTCAACAGTGTAAAAATTTTAAATTATTCCCCAAATGTATTCAGAAAAATAATACAATTCCAATTCAAAATCCCAATGTGATATTCTTGGAAACTTGATAAAAGAGTTCCAAAATTCATTGAGAAATATTAAAATGAGAAGAGCCAAGAAAAGTTTTCTAACCTTTTGAGTTATCTGATGTTAAAACATATTATACAATGTCTGCAATTAAAGCAGTGTCATAGTGGCAACAAAATAAACAGCTCAATAAAACAGAATAGGAAGTCCAGAAATAAACCCAAGTATGGTGGCCTGGCCGCGTGTGTGCGCGCCCGCGCGCACGCGCCCGCACGCGCATGCGTGTGTCAGCTATCTACCATCCCAACACTTTTCCCAGTATGGAAACTGAAGAAGAGCAGATCTTTACTCTTCTAGACAGCAAAGGTATCAGGATGTAGCTGAGGTTTTTTGAATGGGATTCTGACACCGAATCCAAAAGGATTGATACAAAGGTTCAGGGACTAGCAAGTTATTTACAGAAATGATAGTGATCTCAATCATCCAGGAGAAGAGAGTGTCTCCCGGTGGCAGTGTCACTGAAAACATTCTGCCTAGCCTCTTCCTGTAACAACTCTTGGCCAAGCTTTGGCAGCATTCTAACCAGACTGTTCCTAGAGGTTCTTGGCTGAGTTTTCTGTTGCCAGCCTCTTTTAGCTTCTATCTGTTTTCTGAGCCTGGTTTTTAACTTTCTCATAGATTTTGTGAGCCCATGGTACTCTTCCATCACATTCCATTATGTTTCAGCTACCTAGAGTTGATTACTAATGCTTGCAAATATGAATCCTGACTTATAGAGAAACAGGTGATGGGGAGTTGGTTAAAAACAACAGACTCTTGAGGAAATGATGAGACACTAGTTATGCAGACTCATTATGTTTGAAGATAATAACCCAATCAAAATTCAGAGATGGGATGCTGGAAGTCCATGGCTTGCTATAGTGAAACAGCTAAGGAAATTAATGTCTGTTGACATTAGAACTAAGGTGGGCATTGAAGACAAGACCATGGAGGACCCAACTGTTGTTACCATAGAACAGCATGAAGAATATGAGGAATTCAAGAGCTGTGTGGTGAGGTTAGTTGTTTCCATTGAAGAGAATGACAAATGGAAACCTCAAGATGCTCATTTTTAAAACATGAACTGAGGGGCACCAAGCGTCTGACTCTTGATTTCAGCTCAGGTCATGATCTCATGGTTCATGAGTTCAAGCCCTGCATCAGGCTCTGCACTAATAGTGTGGATCCTGCTTGGAATTCTCTCTCTCTCCCTCCTTCTGCACCTCTTCTGCTTGTTCATGTGCTCTCTCTCTCTCAAAATAAAGAAATAAACATTAAAAAAAGAACATGAAATGAAACCCAAACTGTGAACTTGTTAAAGGAAATTCTTATAGCCCTAGGACTGAGATAGCTGTAAACCAATATTTGCTTTTGCTGATTGCTTACAAATCAGTTGAATTCACCTCCTTACCTGTGTTATATGAACATACGCTAAGGTGCCGATCCAGAAAGAGTTACAGCTTTAAAGTTAAAATGCTACGTAGGAGAGAATTCGGAGAACTTAGATTAACTGTCACCCCTAAACTCCACTGAGGCTCCCTTGCTGGCTGAAGCAGTTATCTCCTTTTGCTTATGAGGCTGTTTGTACTTTGTCTGATGATACTAAAGCACTCTAGCTTGAGGGAGTTACCTTTTAAGAGGAGGCCAGTTCTCTTATGTCCTACTCTTACTCTGCATATCTGCAGATCTTTAATTCGAGTTGAATTTTAGTTTAGTTTAGTTTAGTTTAGTTTCAAGAGGCCAATTACAAAGTGAAATTCAGGAAGAGGTGGCTCAAGCACCAAAGGAATTGGAAAAGTTTTGCTAATTAATCTGTGGAGTGTGGATTAGAATAGATTTTAAGAATGCGGAATGAGGAAGAGGACCCGATTGTAGCATGGATGGATTTTACAAATAGGGCTCACAAAAGATTCTGGATTAACTGTTTTAGCTTCAGAAGCTGGGGGTAATTCTATTTGTTCTGCTAAAGGTTAACTGAAATCTGGATATAAGGGTGACTCACGTAAAATGAAGTTGAGATGCAAATCTCTTCGATAAAATGTAAAAGAATGAGTTTAACAATTTCAGGAGACAGGAATGATGGCATGGATTGATCATTTCTGACCCAACCACTCACCTCACCTGTGTCTTTCAAAAAGGTCTAAAGCCATTCTTCACAAAGGCCTTTAGAAACAAATCTGTAAGGGGAGGTCAGCATTGTTGAATGGGCTTTGGAAAATGTTCCCTGTAGACCAGGAATGATGGTGAAAGAGGCTAGAGCTGAATTTGGCTTACAGAGTTACATGGGATAGGAGGATCCCAGAGCGGCATGGTCAAAGTAGCAGCATTTAATATTTGCATGTGGCTAACTTGAAAGTAGTAGAGTCAGTGTGAAAATCAGAATGATGTAAGCCATAGGTGACTAGCTGGTTATGGAGTTCCTAAGACGGAAGTAGATGGGCAGCCCACTAAGGTCCTTCTGGATTTATATATCAAAGAAGCAAACAAAACCCCTCAGGTCTAGAAAAGAGAGACATTATCCAATTTCCAGACATAAATCTGTTCTCAGGCACAGTTTAAAAAAAATCTGAGTATCCTTGAAGTGCCTACTTGAATCTTCCTTCTGCCATGCAAAGGGACATGTGGCTGTTTATTATGGTAATTGTAAATGATAAGGCAGAAAAAGTTTGCTTTCATCTGATATGGGCAATAATGTATGTAGTTTTACCTTCTTGCCACAGGATTATATCACCTTTGAGGCTCTGGGCCACAATTAAACAGAAAGCTTGCTTGTTTCCTCCTTACAGGACATCACACTGACTTACTATTAGATTGTTAATACTAGGCAGGCTGGGGGCAAAAGAGTAAAAGTATTATACATCTTTGAAATCTTGAAAAAACATGTAAGATCAAGAGAGTGGAAAATTTTCAAGGATCCAGTGGTATACAGAATATGTATGGTTGTGATTCTAACGTGAGAGAGAGGGGTGCCTGGGTGGCTCGGTCGGTTGAGTGTCTGACTTCAACTCAGGTCCTGATCTCACAGTTCATGGGTTCGGGTCCTGCACTGGGCTCTCTGCTGACAGCCCAGAGCCCAGAGCCTGGAGCCTGCTTGGATTCTTTGTCTCCTTCTTTCTCTGCCCTTCCTCTGCTCACGCTCTCTCTTTCACCCTCAAAAATAAAAACATTAAAAAAATAAAAATAAAATGAGGGAGAAAGCATTGCACCTGAGCCCTTGACCAATATGAAGAGGCACTATTTTGGTGGACCTCTTTGGATTTTTAGAGGCTTGCTACTGGGTCCCTGTGCAACAATTAACCTTGAGACACCAAGTGACTGCAATCTGAATTGCTCATCATGATCCAGGTGTTATCTGAGACTCCTGGCCCAAGTTGAAAACGTAAATATAGAACCAGGCCTGACTGGCCAGACTGACTCATGTCAGAATGCTGTCCCTTACATATATCACCTCATGGGAGTAGTCACAATGACCAATTAACTTAGGTGGAAAAAATTAAAACCATGGTTTACAAATGTTACTTACTGGCTTGAGGTGGATTACTCTAGCATTTACAGCTCACTCAGACACCAGAAGGATAAAGGAAAAGGATAATCTTCACAATGGGCAGAACTTGAACTAATATACTTCATTGTTCAATTTGCCTGGAATCATCAGTGGCTAATGGTTTGGTCACCTGACCAGCAACTTGGGAGGAGTAAGAGTAAGACTGGTGACAAGGAAGTTTGAGAAAAAGGTATGTGAAAGGACCTTTAGGAATGGGCCAGGAGATGTGAATATATCCTATATAGTTGAAAACAGAAGTAGAGATGACTAAATTCCCTGGTTATAATATGTAAAATTTTAATTAGCTTTGGAGCTTCTACTGAAGATTAATAATTGAAACAAACTTGATCCGGCAGTAGTTGACTGCGGGGGTGTGTGTGTATGTGTGTGGAAAATATCACTTATTTCCTCCTCACTCTTCTCTTATAATCCCCTAAACCAATCTAGTCCATCCTCATTTTAGAGATGAGAAAATGTCCAAAGAATTTGCTTGACCTGTCTCAGGCCATACATTAGTGGCATAGCCAAGATGAAACTCAGTCTGCCTTTTAAGTTAGTGCCTCTCCAGAACAGCATATTAATTCTGTAATTGGGAAAAGTCCCATTTAGTGACTGCTCCATTCTTCCCCATTACCTAATCTGTAACTCGTCATGACAGAAAAGCACCACCATTTACCATTCTTTAAAAACTGGAAAACAGAATGGCAGGGGCAGAATAAAAAAGATGAACTATTTGAATGCATATTTGTAATATGTATGTAAGCTTTTCCCCTCAGACTTGAAATGGCCTTCCAGCTATAAGTGGCAAACACTGTGAGAAGCATGTTGTAGTCCTCATGTAATTTAAAGGGAAGGCAGATTAAGTCTTTTAAAAGATGCTGTCTCCAGTTGTAACTTTTCTCTTACCTAAGATTGTACTGTCCAATATGATAGCCAGTAGCCACATGAGGCTACTGAGCACTTGAAATTTGGCTAGTGTGAACTAAGATATGCTGTAAATGTAAAACATACACCAGATTTTGAAGTATAAAAAAAAGAATGTAACACATTTCACTAGTAATTTAAAAATACTAATTGTAGGGGTGCCTAGGTGACTCAGTTGGTTAGGCATTGGACTTCGGCTCAGGTCATGATCTCACGGTCCATGAGTTTGAGCCCCATGTTGGGCTCTGTGCTGATAGCTCAGAGCCTGGAGCCTGTTTCTGATTCTGTGTCTCCCTCTCTCTCTCTCTGCCCCTCCCTGCACATGCTCTGTCTCCCTCCCTCTCTCTCTCTCTCTCTCTCAAAAATAAATAAAAACATTAAAAAAAATACTGATTGTATGTTCAAATGATAACATTTTGGGAAAATTGGTTAAATGAAATATATTATTAAAATTAATTTCACACTTTTTACTTTTTTCTTAATGTAACTACTAGAGAATTTAAAGTACAAACATAGCTTGCTTTAATTTCTCTTGATCAATGTTGATATAAGGAAATTAAACCAAACCGAGGGGAATTTGCCCGAAGTTCCTGGTAGTTCATTAGAGTTGTCAGAATTCTAAAGATATCAGTTTATTCCTGTGAGAAATAAGCCCACTGACCCAATCAAAGGAGAGAGGTGGAGATTCAGAGCACGTGAAACGAGGCTTTAACCTACATACTTGCAAGAGTGGGTGTCATATCCGGCAATTTATCTCCTAGTGTGCAAGTCCCTCCCCTGATTCCTCATTGGCTAAGTACTGCAGAGGTTACAGCCTTACCTGGAAGTCGCCTATGCCCATGTAGGGCAAAAAGTACATTCATTGAGGTGATGCAGACTTCAGTTCTTTGGCTCATGCTCATTGGCAAGCCGGAGAAAATAAGCGCTCGAAAACAAGCCTGCGAAATGGAGAGGGGAAGAAGAACCAGGAACTGAAGTGTCTAAGGACTTGGGACTCCATTTTGGGGGGTGGTGGTTCATACATATTTCCAGGAAGTTGTAAACCTATTGTTAACTAGACAGCACTGCTTTTATTTGTATTTCTGAAAATTAATCATCTCACTTACTTCTCACAATTCCCAAGTCTACGAGCTGCTGAGATTTTACTGTTGACAAAATTGCCATTCACAAATTGGAATCCTGCACTTTTCACAAAATATTGGAATGGCAGTGAGCAAGTCGGGGCAGTGTCTAATTCTGTTTTTAACACAGAACAGATTACATTGTTGGCATTTGATAATTTTGCTTTAGAAATCAGGTAGATAAGAGCTCTTTAGCTCTCCTGGGAAGGTATAGTGAAAATGTGCCTTCTGGTTAATTGCTTTGAACACAGAAATATTTACACTGAAAATTTGAGCCTCATATCAGTTTATTATATTCTTTCCAATTTTATTTCACTATAAAATTTTAATTTGTCTGCCTGTAACCATGAACGCAGAGTAGACAATTTATGGGATTCTTTATGATGTGTGATATACAAATTTTAGGTTGGCTATAATTATTCTTTTAGTTATATTCACTAAATAAAACCAATAAATAAATAGAATATACTATCTTAGATATATTACATATAAAATATATTATTCCAATACACACCAGCATGACAAGACCATGGTTAATGCCTTCCTTAACAGAGACCAAATAGGAATCCTAAATTTCCAGAATTTAATGACTTTCTTGGCCTCCTACCTTGTGGAGGGATTCCAATAAAGTACAAACAACCTGCCAAGATATAATCATACTATGATTGTCTTTGAAATGAGAGAGATTGTGAGTGTTACATAGGGACAGAGCAACCACATCTTCTAAAATGGACCATAAAGGTCAGTGGTGATGTTCTGTTAGATTAGTGTCTTCTCAAATCTGTTCCTCTGCCTTCTCCTGTGTTGATGGTATCTCCATTTACTCACAGTCCTTCTATACTTCCTCACTTTCATTCCCTGTGTCCAACTGGTCCTTCAGTAGTGCCATGTCTACTCCTGAAATTTCTCTTGAATTCTTCCCTTTTTCAACCAGGTGAGTCCCTTATCAACTTGGCCTCAGATATCTGGAATACCCTTTAAGTGATTAGGTTTCCAGAATAAGGACCTAGGAAACTACTTTCCCATTTTAAATGAAGTTGCACACTGCCACCAGGATAGCCCAAAGATCCAAATGCATCACTTCCCTGCTTGAAAACCTTCCAATTAGACTTCTAGTACTTACAAGTTGAAGTCCAAACTTCTTAGCATGGCATTTAAGGCCCTACATGTTCTAATTTCAGTCTCCTTTTCCAGACTTATGTCCTGCCTTTCTACCACATCCCAGACTAAGAAAACCTAAGTTTAAAAAAAATCACATAATCAAAAATCCATTAACATTCTGAATTTTTTAAATTGATGATAGTGGGGAACTGAGAGGATTTATATGTAGTGTAGTAAAACTGACATTACTCCAATATAAATCTATTACTTACAAAAAATGTATTCTATGTATTGCCTTTTGTCAAAGAAGTGAGAGTCCTTTTGATAGCAATTGACAGAAATCTAATTTCAATTAGCCTTGGTGAAAATTAGAAATAATTGGCTTATGGATGCCAAGGAAGCATTATGAAGCTAACCCAAGAGATGGGCAGGCTGCCGCTGGCCCCAGGAACAACTGCAGGAACTCCATTGCTGTCAAAATTCCTTTTCACAGTTGGTTCGGCTCTCCTCTGTGTGTCAGCTCCATCTGCTCTCATTGCAGACAGGATTTCCCCCCAAACCAGAAAACACGGACAACAGGTCTTTGGGTCAGTATCTTTTAAAAACCATATAACTGACTCTCTTTCTTGACTCCAGCTTGAAAAATCCACAGGAAAGCTTCTGAATGTACTGGCTGAGGCCAGCTGCCTATCCCTGGACCCATCAAGTGTGCCCAGGGGAGTGGTGTCAGGTAGCAAAAAAACTTCTGCTTATAGCCATGTGATGGTAGTGGGGAAGGGGGATACCGGGTCTTAGGAAAGAACTTTTGGGGAAGGCAGCATCACTGACATCCACTATGGTAATTCTTCAGTGCTTTGAGTGGAATTAAATCAAAACAGCTGAAAATCGTAGAATTAATTACATTGAACTTCAATTATAATTACTAACCGATCTAGGTCTGTAGCTGGCTCCACCATTTGTAGGCCTGCTTGCCTACAAATCTGTGTTCCTAATTTGCTTATTCTATCTAAGATTTTCTGTTTGTTTTGTTTAGGGTATCCAATCATAATGGTTTCAAATACTGTTCATTTTATTTCCTAATAGTTACAACTTGTGTTTCTGTTTTGTTGCTTCTTTTATAGGCCAGAGCTTCCAGAATCATATAAAATAATCATTTGTATAATCACTGTAAAAATTTGTAAAATTTTCAGATATATGTATAAAAGTCTAACAGGGTAAGGAAGCAGGAAAAGGGTATCTCAATTGAGTGATGTATAGTTTCCTGTTGGAGCTAGAAGGGAACTCAGATACAAGATACCAAAGCTTAACACAAGCCAGGATGCAGAATATGGCATTCCCAGTTTTTAAAGTGTTGGAACAATTTTATATGGGTTGGTGAATGGCTCATGCCCTGAGATATTATCCCTTTACCACCTCTCCACAGTCCAACAACTAAAGGCTTATATCATGGTATAGTAGGGGGATGACTGGTTCCAGCTGGTTGTTTAATATTTTGAATACAGTGATATTAAAACACAGTGTATAATATGACTCCTGGTGGGAATATAGTACCAAAACCCCCCACAAAACAACAACAACAACAACAACAACAAACACACCACCACAACAAAAAAACCTACAAAAAAATGTTTCAAATTATCTTTAAAAACCAAATTATCCATAAAAATTCTGAAAGTCTTAAAGTATTCTAAAAGGAGGGACCAACATTTTTAGAAAAAAGAAAGGAATACAACTGGAAAATCAAAGAAATAAAACTCTGTATTCCTAAATTTGAATTGAAAATATCAGTATGAACTCATAATGCATTTTCCTATCTCTGTTCACTGAAGAGGCCCAGAAGTGAACAACTCCATAGAAGTGAATATTATTACTGCCCAGATTGTGATCCTTAGGGATTCTTAGAGAAATGTATGATTTGAAATCTGGGGCAAGAAATGTATAAGATGAGGCTGGACATCTTGTCATACAAAAAGTGAACAAGCTGTCAAAGACTACTCCAGGCCAAAGGACTCTGGAGCCAACTTGAGGAGGTTCCTATAATTTGAGCATCAGTAAGAATAACTGCAACTGACCGAACAGATCAAATGTGTTAAACTCCTGAGATCATAATGGTATTTAAAAAAATAGTTTCACCAGTCACCTTTGGAAGATGATAATGAACCAACTCATTATTCTGAAAATTGGTTAGTAAAGGGAGAGAATCAAGCATTTAACCTGACTTTCTTTTATAAACTGTATCTCATGTTTATAAGTAGTAGAGTTCAGGAAAGGTATAGAAATAGATATTATAGAAATAGTATAGCTATTAAATGAAGAAGAAAAGATATAACTAGAACACTACCATTTTGCAAACCCCTGATGGAAATAGCGGAATTAGGCAATTAGCATCAAGGATTGTTAACAACAACAACAACAAAGACAATTAGACATCACTATATCCTGATGGAGATACTCATAACCCTTGTGAAGCATTTTTGTAAAGAAAAAAAAAAATCTAGTCTGAACCAAATCAAGCCTCTAGACTGCACTAGAAGGTTACAGGTGAGAAAGGGAACAGAGAAACATGTTAATCAATGCCACAAGAATGCAATCATCTCCAGATGTGGAAACTCTTTAGGATGAATACCCAGTTTCCTCAACAAATATATTGCAAGGGTAACAAAGATGGGGGACATGAGGAAACCACAGATTAAAAGAGACTTAAAACACACAGCAGCCACATACAATATGAGGACTTCAGTTTCTGATTTAAACAAACCAATCATTAAAAAATCAGGGAAATTTAAACACTAGGTATTTATGATATTAAGAAATCATTGGAGGGGTGCCTGGGTGGCTCAGTCAGTTGAGCATCTGACTTGGGGTCAGGTCATGATCTGACACTCGTGGGTTCAAGCCCCGTGTTGGGCTCTGCACTGATAGCTCAGAGCCTGGAGCCTGCTTCAGATTCTGTCTCCCTCTCTCTCTGCCCCTCCCCCCCCTCTCAAAATAAATAAACATAATAATAAAAATTTTTTTTTAAAAAAGAAATAATTGTAAATATCTTAGATGTGCTAATGGTATTGGACTATGTTTTAAAAACTCTTTCTCTTTAGTGATAAATACTGAATGACTTACAGATCAAATAATATATTTAGACTGTTCCACAAGAATCCAGTGGGCACAGGGATGGGGGCGGAAAGTGGGTAGAGAACAGATGAAGGGGAGGGGCTGTGAGGAGCTTACTATTGTGGCTGGGGGATGGGTCACTGGTCTTGACTCTTGGGCAAATTTGAAAATTTCCATAATGAAGAGTCAACAAATAAGTTAAATTATTTAATATTATCAATGGATGTCACATAATTCCCCAATTTTACAAATGGTACAAACTGAGATCTAGAGAATTCAGTCAGTGGAAAAAACATCTCACTTACTCTACTAGCTGTGTGACCTGGGGTGAGTTACATAACTTCTCTGAATCTCAGTTTTGTCATCTGTATAAAAGGCTGATAAAATTTATCATGAAGGGTTTTGTGAGAATTAAAGGAAATCATACCCGTAAAGTGCCTGGCACAGTGAGCAGAGAGTAGGTGCTCATAAGTGGCAACTGTCACTTACAGCACCTAAGATCACACAGCTTGTAGTGGCACAGTCAGATCTAGAGCACATGATTCCTAACTGGTAGTTCTGCCATATTATGTTATTTTTTTTGAGTAACAGTCTTTTAATAAATACCAGTTGAACTGGCGGCACCTGGGAGGCTCAGTCGGTTAAGAGTCCGACTTCAGCTCAGGTCATGATCTCGCAGTCTGTGAGTTAGAGCTCCGCATTGGGCTCTGTGCTGACAGCTCAGAGCCTGAGGCCTGCTTCAGATTCTGTGTTTCCCTCTCTCTTTACCCCTCCCCTGCTCACGCTCTGTCTCTCTCACTCTCAAAAATGAATAAATATTAAAAACAATTAAAAAAAATACAAGCTGAACTGAAAAAAAAAAAAACCCACCAAAATAGAAATTAATTGGGAATTGACAAGAAGTTTTACCTGAAAAAGATTTATTTCTCCAGATATCATATCATATCATATCATATCATATCATATCATATCATATATCTTTGATAGTGGCAAAATGTAGTTTCTCACCTGACAGTCATGGCCTGACAGAGTCCTTCCACAAGTCCACACCTGATTCCATGAGGGCTGGTTTAAATAAAAGAAATTCCTTTAGGAGGCTATTTTAAAACGTGTAGCATGGGGCAACTAACTATAGATGGTAATCTGTCTTGCCCAAGTCACTGTGCTAGACAGGGGCAAAAGGGATTAGAATGTGTTCCAGGTCTATATGTTTGGTTTCAGTGAACACATCATTTTTAGATGTTTACACGTTAGGGAGGATGCCAGAAGCCGAGCTATCCAACCAGCCTGATGGCAGGGCCCGGGTGTGGACGGATCGGGACTGCAGGGCGGCCCACCGACAGTGAAGCTTCTCGTACTTCCGCTTTTATGTAATTTGGCCTTAGTAAAAGTACCTGGGGAATTGTCTGTTGGGGAACTGCCCTCGACAGGCCCCCTGGGAAAGAACCATTGGGGAAGGAAATAAGGTTCCGCAAGGAAACTGTGCGGCCCTACATCTAGCCCTTGCCACCCCCTATAAAGACTCCTCTACCTAAAGGAAGGATAGCCCCATACATTTCCCAGCCAAGGAAGGAATAAATGGATTTAAAAGCCCCACTCCGGCAACTAAGAAGTGAATCTATGGGCACAAGATACTCCAACCCCTAGGCCCACTTGGCCCCCAGGAGGCATTCCAGGTGATGACTGAACCTAGTTGGTTAAAGTACAGAATGGTTAATTAGTTCCTAGGTGCATTGTCTCTCTGAGAATGCATAAGGCGTGGGTTCCTAACTCCCTCTTGGCCTCCTCCTCACCCTCGGACCGAGGTGAACACTTGTTCCTCAAACCACAAGTGGTTCAGGAAAACAACTAAGAGGTCATGTCCTGTAACTGTTCCACCTGAGGTGTTGAGAGATAGATGACCTTTCATGAAAACAGCAAAGCAAATGCTTTATAGATTATAGATAAACATAGATACATAATGAACATAATGAAAATAATGTAAGAAATTAATCAATAAGCAAAGGGCAGAAGGGAACGTTATGAGAAAATAACCATGTTATTCCTTAAAAGGTGATTACACATAGGAACATTTTTAGAATTAGGTAATGCCAGAAAACATAGGTGACGCACGCTACAAGGAAATTGCTAACAAATATATAATGCCACATTTGCCACAATAAAGTGGTCAGTCCAACACACTGCTGTTGTCTGTGTCCATTTTTTTCATTTTATTTTATTTTCACTTTATTGCCGACGCCATTCATCCTTCAAGAACCCCTGGACCTACTGGAGCGGGATTCCGGCAGGAGGATGATTTCCATTGCAAAGCATACCATGCACATTATTATCCTTCTAAGAATCAACAATAAGGCATGTTCAATTTATTGGCACACAGGTTACTTCTTTTCCTTCTTTTTTTAAGATATTAGTTTTAGCAGATGCCCCTGCTATTTTAAACTTATCACTTTTTTTTTTAATGTTTATTTATTTTTGAAAGAGACAGAGAGACAGAGAGTGAGCCAGAGAGGGATAGAGAGGGAGACACAGAATCCGAAGCAGGCTCCAGCCTCTCAACTGTCAGACCAGAGCCTGATGTGGGGCTCAAACTTATGAATTGTGAAATCATGACCTGACCTGAAGTCGGATGCTTAACCAACTGAGCTACCCAGGCACCCCAAAACTTCTTATCATCTGATTTGGGAAAGAACCATGGGACTTTAAACGTGCACTACACCCAATGTTATGTATTTATTGGCATACTTGGTTTGTTCTGTAGTTTTATAAACTTCCTCTTTCTTCTTACCTAGTGATTTTGGCAACCGTTTGTAAGAAGGGCAAAGAGGACAGGATGTCTCTATTCTCTGCAGTTCTTTGTGGTAGCGAAAGAGAACACATGATGAAATTGATGAACAGAACCGATAAGGCTAAAGAACTTTGCCCCAGTCTATCACAATGGAAAAGATCAATTTAGTTTAATAGACACCTAACATTGTGTTAGATAGATACTGAGATACAGAGAGGATTCAGACAATATTTTAGTTCAGTGTACCTGCCCTCAGCACAGAATTTAGAAGGTTAGGTAGATGGGTATCAAAACAACTGTGATAAAAACAAAACAAACAAACAAAAAAAAACCAGAATATAACTGCCTAACAGGGGTAAATACAAAATGCTTTGGCAAGAAGAGAGAAGCTCTGACAAGATTAGGTGGGATTTCAGAGAGAAAGTGGCATGTGATTGGGACCGTGACAGACCTTGCTTCATCTGCCTGAGAATCAGAATTCAAGACCTGCCACCCAAAACTCTTAGTGATTTCAGTATATAAAGAACTGGGAAATGGCCGTGTGCGCTCTGAGAACACTGGTATGGCTGCAACTGCCAGCTGCAATTCCACCCGAGGGCTCTTTCTCGCCTTTTGGAAACAAAATATAAAGCACAGAGGATAAAAATTAGCAAACCAAATCAAAATTAAGAGTAACAACACAGGGGCGCCTGGGCAACTCAGTCGGTTAAGTGTCCAAATCTTGATCTCAGCTCAGGTCTTGATCTCAGGGTCATGAGTTCAAGCCCCATATTGGGCTCTGTGCTGGGCGTGAAGACTTCTTGAAAACAAAAAAGTAATAACAACAGACGATACAATAAGAACAGGGTGGTTTCTCTCTGCTCAGAACCAGTGTGTCAGGAAAGGTGCTATGTCCATCTGTAGGACACAAGTGTGGCCATTCATTCAACAAATATTTAACAAGCCCCTCCTTGTGCTGGGCACTGTGATAGATACAGGGGATAGAGCAGTGAACAAGACCACCATGGTTTCTGACTTCACTAAGTTTATATTCTGACTAAGGAGACAGTCTTTAAACAACAGCTAAGCATAGAATTGCAACTGTAATAAGCATTGTGAAGGAGAAGTGCAAGATGTTAGGAGAGCTTCTGACCAGGGCCCTTATGTATTAGGGAAGTTGTCCCGAAGAAGTGACATTTGAGCTGAACCCTGAAGAAAAAGCAGGGGTGTGGGGGCTGGGGTTAGGGTTAAGGGCAGGGGGAAACAAGACTGGTGGTAACACCAGTGTGGGTGGCCCACAGTGAGAAGTCTAAGGAGGTGGGTGAAAGCTTCTCTTTGTGCATGGCACTGGGGGCCACACCATGATTTGGGTCATTACCCTTGCACACCAGGAAGCAATGCATTTTTGAAAGGTCGTTCTGAGTGCAGAATAGAGAAAGGACCAAAGTGAGACAAATAGGTGTAGAAAGGCCAGTCAACAGGTTATTGAGGCCTGCCTGCTAAAGCCCAGGCAAAGAAATGAGGGTGATTTGGACTAGGGTGAGAGACAGTGAGATGGAGAGAGTCCAGAAGAAAGGGAGGAGGATGGCACGATCTGCAGAGAGCATGGCTTGACAAGGTCAGATAGTGTATGTGTATAAGTCAGGACCAGATTTTATATCAAGTCTGCACTGTTTTTAGTTATACTCTCCTTCTTTTCATGCCAGAATCCCCACACTCCCCAAAGAGGCCCCAAGTCAGACCAGAACTTTAAGAATCAGTCATTCTTTTCCTAATCCCCATATACAGAAACTGTGCAAGATTTGGCTTGTGGGGTCACACCCTAGGCTTTCTCACTCCTTTCCCAGAATCTTGTGCTCAACTTTATTTATTTAATATAATTTATTGTCAAGTTGAAGAACATACAGTGTATATAGTGTGTTCTTGGTTTTCGGGGTAGATTTCTGTGATTCATCGCTTACATACAACACCCAGTGCTCATTCCAGCAAGTGCCCTCCTCAATGCCCATCACCCATTTTCCCCTCTCCCCTGCCCCCCTCATCAACCCTCAGTTTGTTCTCTGTATTTAAGAGTCTCTTATGGTTTGCCTCCCTCCCTCTCGGTTTGTAGCTATTTTTTCCCCTTCCCTTCCCCCATGGTCTTCTGTTAAGTTTCTCAAGTTCCACATATGAGTGAAAACATATGATATCTTTCTCTGACTTATTTCAATTTTGTGCTCAACTTCAAACAGAAGCAATAGTCAAGGATGCTAGGAAGATATAAGAGGAAAAAGGAAACCTGCGATCAGCTAGAAAGAAAACAGAAGCTAAGTAAATGTGGGTAAACTGAATGCACTGAGTTGGAAAAATATATTAATATGAGTTCCCCAGCCTCCCTGTCTTGAGCGGAGATGAAATCACCCTTTAGAGAGAATGTTAGCTGCAACCATGGTTGAGGCTCTTATCTGCTGGAGCAACACCTAGTACTAGGCTTGGACCTTGTAGTCACTTAGTTAATATTTGCTGAATGGAAGCATGATTACAACAAAGTGTAAAGGCTGCCCCAAGACCCTGAAGGCTATATATTCTCAGCACAATTTACAGTCCTCAACTCCTATCATTTTATGGTAGAAAGGAGAAGGAAATAGGGAACACATAGAAGCTTGGTTGCTGTTGTGGTAACAGGAACTTTGTGGCATATGAAGTAAGTTTTGGGCCAGGAGTTCTAGTAATAACTAGCTGACCAACTCTGTGTCTTTGCTTTCTTAAAGTAAGGAGATTATATCAAATGGGCTCTAAATGTAATGTTTAGTCTAATGTAGTACAGAAAAGAAGGCCCCAAAACCCACTATGTTGGGGAGGGTAAAGAAAAGAAAGCAAACCAGTTACTGGAGGCAACTAGAGAGGTTTCCCTCCTATATTTCAAAATGCTCAAGTGAGCATTCTTTTTTTTTTTTAATTTTTTAATGTTTATTCATTTTTGAAAGACAGAGAGAGACAGAGCATAAGCAGGGGTGGGGCAGAGAGAGAGGGGGACACAGAATCTGAAGCAGGCTCCAGGCTCTGAGCTGTCAGCACAGAGCCCGATGTGGGGCTCGAACCCACGAACCGCGAGATCATGACCTGAGCCGAAGTTGAACGCTCAACCAACTGAGCCACCCAGGCGCCCCTCAAGTGAGCATTCTTACGTTTCAAAATGCTCAAGTGCACATTCCAACATTTCAAAATTCTCAAGTGCTCATTCCTCTCTCTGGGCCCCTGACTAGGAAGGGGTTCCTGTTACCTGTTTTTGTTCATACCAGCAGCTATTATTGTCTAAAACAAGTATTTTCACTTCACTAAAGTCCTTTTTCCCAACAACTTTCCTTACAACACAGGAAACCCAGCCTCCTTGCCAAGGACCTGGGTCCATCTCAGTTTCTTCAGCTCTGTACAGCCTGTGCCCTTACCCAGGGCGGCCAAACCTCCAGCCTCCTTTCCAGGCACATCAGTCTTTAAGGACCAAGGGGGAAAATTTTCTTTTAACCTTTAGCAATAAACATGATTTTATAATTCCTAATGAATTCTATTCTATGTGAGAATGAGCACAGGTATGGTGAAACTGGCCAGGGATCTCTATGCATATCTGCTCTTGAAAACAGTGGCCTCTGTAGCTAGGGGAGCTCACTGGGCTTTAGGCTACAAGTAATAGATAACTGAGGCCCTGGCAAGCTTAACTGTTCCAAAAGAACAGTTAATATTTCATCAAGGTAGAAATTAATGGCTAGTGGTAACATGTTATAACCTTTTTATTTGAAACACGAACGGGCAAGCATTTCTCTTATCTTTTTCTTTCTTTCTTTCTTTCTTTAATTTTTTAAATGTTTTCCATTTATTTTTGAGAGACAGACTGTGAGTGGTGGAGGGGCAAAGAGGGAGACACAGAATCTGAAGCAGAATCCAGGCTCTGAGCTGTCAGCATAGAGGCTGATGCAGGGCTCAAACTCACAAGCCATGAGATCATGATCTGAGCCAAAGTCCAACACTTAACTGATTTTTTTTAAATAGAAACTCTTATCTGAGGAGTCAGCAAGCATAATTCTCAAAAAGGGATTTTGACAAAGAGCCTTTAGGTAAAAATGTAATTATCATGCGGTGCTTCAGTGGCTCAATCGGTTAAGTATCCAACTCTAGGTTTTGCCTCAGGTTATGATCGCATGGGTTTTTGAGATCCAGCCCTGCCACGGGCTCCAGGCTAACAGCACAGATCCTGTTTGGGATTCTCTCTCTCCCTCTCTTTCTGCCCCTTCCCAGTTCTCTCTCTCTCAAAATAAATAAATATGAACTTTAAAAAAAAGAATAGACAATAGCCATAGTCTCCTCATTCCATTGGTCAGAAAAAATTATGATTGCAGGGCATCTTTGGTCATCAGAAATCCTTTCAAGATCTTCTGCAATGAGGGTTGACAACAGAAACATGAAAAACTCCCAGTAGACACAAATTTAAGAAACCAGAAAGCATTAAACTGGCTTTATTTGGATCAGGCCTATTGGAGTCTAGTTAAATAGCAATATACTGGTTTGCCCTAAGTTTTTCCAATTGGGTTTCCATGGCAATTCTGCAAATTTTCTGGTTTGTCAATAGCAACTGTCTTTGAGTTGACAATTAATGTAATTACAATGGACCTGAAATTCTAAAGACATATTCACCCTACTTGGATGAAATTCTCTTGTCAGGGTCAGAATAGGGTATTTGGCACCAAATCAGCTTCCACAAAAAATCATCTAGAATTGTGCTAATATCATATCCATTAGCCAAATATAGCTATTTAAATTAAATAAAAATTAAATAAAAATTAAAAATTTGGTTTCTGAATTTCAAGTGCCATATTTCAAGTGTCCAATAACCACATGGGGCTAGTAGCTAACTCCTGGGCAGTGTAGTTATAGAACATTTCCAACATCATAGAAGTTTTGTTGGATAGCACTGATCTAAAAGAATCCTTTATTTATAAATATATCAATTACTAATTCAACCTGTAATTCATTTAAATTTAGCCTCACTTTTAGCCTCACTACAAAAACTGAAAAAAGCACCTCTCCACCTCTTAAAAGGGTTCATTAATATTATATCTCTTCTAAGTCTTGTAGTAACTGGAATGGTCTTTCTGTAAGTTGTTAAAAAGTTAAAACTATATTCAAATGTAGCTCTAAGTAGAGAGAGAAATAGTCCTTATTAGTGAAGGTTGGGGAATGCCCATATTAAAGACATAATCCACATTGTTCCTGAATTTGAAAGACTCCCGGACAAAGGCTCTCTGTACCTCGTATTAATTTAGGGAACTGCAGAAGATCATTTTGTCTTGCTTTAAATATGCCTTTTCTACCTACTTATTGATGTATGTTCCTTCAACAGGGAGAAAAAGCTTTTATTAAACAATTACATATAAAGATTTAGTACAAATATCCTTGGGAGAAATACTCTAAGCTGTAATGACTCCTATCTACCATTGGAAACGGAAGAGAAAATTCAAAGTTACTAAATTCCTAGATTGAGGGAACGATTGAGAAGAGAAGGATCAGAAGAATGGTATGGAGTAAGGATAGGTTTTTATTGCTCAATTTTGTGAAAGCTTGGCCTTTGGCATTTAGGGAATATATAATGACAACTGAATTGACAAGAGTATTCAGCTCTGGTTTCTGTTTGCTTTGAAAGTGGGGTCCTCTTAGACCCTCAAGAAATTTACTGATTGTTCTCAGCATGAGAACGGTCAATACTGGTTTAGGGTGGGATCTTAAAGATGCAGTTGGCTCTTGATGACATTATATTACAGAATTTCAGAATGAGGAATTTTGGGTAGCATCTGGTCTACTCCATTAAACCAAGAATTTGCAAATTCTCTTCTTTTAAATCTCAGGAGGCATTTCAGGGATATCACAGAATTTTACCTGAATTTCATTTCTAAGTTGTAAAACCCAGAAGACTAGACTAGATACTTCCTACATGTCATCTCTGGTCTCCACCACATGGCAAAACACCTACTAATGTTTGTGGAACTGTTGAGTTACAGTCCCCTACTTTAAAGATAAAGAAAATGAAGGCTAGGGAAATTAAATGCTACCCCTAAGGTCACAGAGTTAGGTAACAGTAAGACAGTAGTAGGACAAAATCTCCTGTGTGTACTTTCCACTCCACTCTGCTGATTGCTCACAACTGCTTTCTTTCTTCAAATACTTAGTTCTGGAGGCTGGTACAACTCCCCACAGTTTAACTGGGTGCAATTATTGTTTCTCTTCTATTTTTGCATGTTTTATTCATTTCTTGTTCAGCAGTGTTGAAATTATCAAATGACACTTTTTCTTATACTGAACAAACAGTGTAACATTAAAGAAAAAACAAATACTAGAAAGGAATACAACAAAATATTATCAGCATATCTTTCTGGATGGTGAAATTATAAATTATTTTTATTTTCTCCCTTGTCTTTTTTGGCACATTCCAATTTTTCTACACTGAACATTAATTTAACAACCTCTTCTGGAAGAATCTCTTCTGAAAGCCACTTCTTAGTAACTCTAAGAAAGGGGGTTTCAGGAGGCCCAAAGCAGTCAGGGAAGGCTTTTCCTTTGTGTCTCCCACTTCCCTGTGCCCCTGTCTCTCCATCTGTTGTCTCCATTTTTCTTTCTCTCTTCCTCCTCCTCTTCCTTCTCCTCTCCCTCTGCTCCTTTTATTTTTACCACCTTTTCTCCCTTTCTCCCTCCCTGCCTGCTATTGAATTTAGTGATGTAACAGATGGATGGGCCCTTTAACGTTAAGATCTTAGTATATAGCCCTCAGGGATTGTACCATGAGACTGTGGGAAAATAAACTCCTCACATTTACTACTGTTAATAACAATTTTTACCACTGCTACCAATAAAATTATTGTAACTATAACCATTCCTTATTTTCATATCATGATACTCATCAAATAATGTTTCCATCTGATATATATCTGGTTTGATGTAGGGCCACCTTATGAAGAAGGGGAGCAGGTATTATTTCTATTTTTCAGATGAAGAAATAAGACTCCAAGAGGTTGGCCTGCCTATAATAGCACAGGTAGCTAACAGTAAGTTTGGGACTAGGACCTGAATTCTGGTAGCTGTTTTCTTTTAGATGGAGTTGCAACTGGATTACTGTAATTTTAAGTTATGGTGAGCGGTGTCCAAGAAAAAAGGTTTGTGTTTAAAAATAAGTGCAAATGCAGATAAAGGAAGTGGTGCCTAACCAACAATTCTTTATACACTTGGCAGATGTGGTTGACGTGGCTTTTGTCTCATCTCACCTCTATAGGCTATTCCTAAAGTAGTCTTTGGTTGCCTCTACACGTTTGAGCCTTTTTTTTTTTTTTTAAAGAGAGACACAGCATGAGCAGGGGAGGGGCAGAGAGAGGGGGAGACATAGAATCTGAAGCAGGCTCCAGGCTCTGAGCTTGGTCAGCACAGAGCCTGACCCCATGGACTGTGAGATCATGACCTGAGCTGAGGTCAGACACTGGACTGAGCCACCCAGGCACGCCACACATGTTCGAGTTTTAAGATGGAAGCCTGGGATTTAATCAGGCAAAAATATACACAGGGAATGGAGTTTACTATAAAACAATAAAAAAAAAATATATGTATATATATATTTATTTTACAAATTTGTTACTCTTGGGTTTCTTTATGTTAAAAATAGGCTTTTAGGGCAGAGAGGCATAAGTGAGGCAATGTCAGTGAGTGAAGGACAATGAAGATGGCAGAGGTCAGAAAAAGTTATGGGACAGCATTGGTGCCTCAGGGCCTTGCCCAATCATCTTGGGCTTACTGCTGTGTGGGGAAAAAGCTTAGGAATTCCCTGAGCTTGCACGAATAGGTTAACAAGGCATAAAGAAATAGAAAGCCACAGGATGTACACATCCCAGATTAGGTAAAACAGATTAGGTGAATAGGGCAAAGGTCCCCAGTATAGGACAAAGGTATAGGAATAAGAAATCTCAGGATGGAAACATTCAAAATTAGGTAACCAAGATTAGGTACTAAGGGTGGAAGTACACCCCCCCCCCCCCCACCCCCAGCAACTTAGTACAATAGCAGAAAGCTGCTTTCACAGGAAGGAGGGACCAAAATAGGCAAACAGGTAAACAGGGCTATAGACCACAGAAGGGCAAAGTTGCCCAGAGCAGAGCTAATTAGCAAAAGAAAGGTGCTTTGTTGACCCTGAGGTAGCATGCTCTGTCTTGTCCCCTAGGCTAGCTAAAATAAAAAGATGTGGCACCTCATGCCTGCAGTAAACAACCAGCTGCCTGGCACCAGGACTTTGTTTTGTATTGACCCAAACCCCTAACACTGCATATGTTCAAAATCCCCTTTCCCCCACGCGCATGAGTTAATGTTCACGATTTCATTGTCTCTTTGTGCACATCCATCACGCTTCTAAGCCTTCTGATCCTAATAAAAACAGAGCAAGGACCCTTACTCGGGGCTCTTGTCTCCTCCTGGATATTAGCCTCTCTTGCATTTCAATCCTGCGTCTGCTCTCTTGCTGGACAAGAGAGAACTCCAGACCCAGAGTCTACGACAGATATTGAACCTGGAATAATTTTGCTGTAATCTGTGAGGCTGGCTCCAGGCAAGTTTGAGAAAGAAGGAAATGTTTGTTATTTTGTAGTTTTTCCAGGTACCACCTCCCTCTATATAGCCAGAAATCCTTTCTAGACCCCTTATGCAATCTCCTAATCACTCCTAAGGGCTCTACCAGTAACCCTTTACCCACTCCATGCCCTGAAAGTATTTTAGGCCTTTTCTCCTTTTCCATTGTGGTTTCACTGCCAGAGAACTGTGCTCCAGTGCCCAGTGGTACCATTGTGTTACTCTGATTATACCTCAAGTGGCTATGTTATCTTTATGCCCGTATTTGTGAGGAAACTGTGAGATAGCTTTGTGTTCTCTTTCCACTTTCTCTGTGTGCCAGTAACTTGGTGTGTACAGTCTTGAACTATTGCCTTTAGGTGATAACTTTTAAGTCCAAAATCAACATGTCTGGAAATTAGACTTATGGTTTTCACCCAAACTTGATCTTCCTTTTGTGGTCTGTCAATTCATTTCTCAGTAGAGTAGGCTTGATATTTGCTCAATTTTATATGGCAAGAGCCATATTTCCAAAATTTCCCTCATATCCCTAGATTTCTCCAATTCCCTCAATTGGAATGAATCACTCTCTTACCTCTGTACCTTGGAGCCCTTTGCTCAGATCTATAGGAGAGCAAACCGAATTGTATCTACTGGTGGTCACTTCTGAGGATGTGTGCATCTCTTCTCAAAGAGCCTGCAAGACATAACCTATCTTTTCTCTGCCCTGTTATCTAGGTCCTAGTATAGCAAGTGGGGGAGCTGGTGGAATGGGCTGGAGTGTCACAGGTTATAGGAATTAGTCTCTAGTAAAGCTTGTTCCTCAACTTAGCTAGGCTCTCAAATGTGTCCTCAGGAAGAACTCTCCCCCATTCTTCTCTGCAGGTATTCTGATTGTGAGTATGCTGTTCTTTAGACATCCCTACCTGCCACTCCCTGGCTTACTCTCAGGAAACAGCCTTGCCTTCATTCTGAAAATTGAGAACACTGAGGAAGAACTTCCTTCCTAGACAGTACTCGTTAGGCCAGATTTTTTTTTTTTTTTTTTTTTACCCAACTGTGCATCTTTACTATATGATGAGATGCCTTTTCTCTCTCTCTGTACTGTAATTTCTTCATCTGTAAAATTGAGATAATATTAGTGCCTTTTCTAAATGGTTATTTTAAGTATTAAATGAGACAACCTATCTAAACTAGTTAGCACAGTGCCCAGCACAGTGAATATTAATTAATGTTGCTACTAATAACTTTCTTTCTTACCACCTACAACTTTTTCTCTTAGCCCATCTTTTCTTCTTTTTTTCTCTATCTGGGGCTAATTCCACCTCACCTGTGATTCGTTCCCTACTCTGTCTTCTCAGCTATGAAGCACCTCTCACCCCACTGCCCTGTTTCTTAATCTTTCCTCTCTATTGACTTCTCCCTCCACATACAAAGAGGTTCCAATTTCTTCATCATAAAACAACCCTCCTTTAGTGTTGCAACTCTTTCCCCTCGCTGTATTACTCCCAACCTTTTACAGCCAATTTTCTCAAAAGACCAGTCTACACCTACTGTCTCTACTTCCTGACAGTCTCAATTCACTGCAATCCCAATGCCTTCCATTTCCTTGATAACACTCTTGCCAATGTCCCTAATAACCTCATGATTGCTAAATCTGGGGGCATTCTAATGTCTTCCTCTGGAGTTCTGATGTTTCTAGTCAACCCATCTTTGAAATTCTCTCTTCTCCCTCTGCTTCTGTTTTTCCACTTTGTTTGGGGTTTGCACAACCCTGGCCAGTTCACCTTAGTCTCCCTGTGGGCCACTCTTTTTCTACTCCATGTTTAAATGGAGTATCTTCCTTGTTCGTGGTCCTAGTCCTCTGTTCTCCCTCCATTCCTCAGTGACCTCACCTATCTAGAGGTCTCAGCCACTACTTTTCTCCTGATGACTGGAACATCTCTATTTCACATCTGAGGTTCTCTACAGGTTTCTTTACCACACGACTCCTCTAAGACATCAGTGTGCTAATGAGCTTTGTGGCTCTTTGGCAGAGGGAATGACAGTGTCCAGGGTTTCTCATTTATTTGACCATGAAAACTTGTTTTTTCCTTCTTTCTTTTTCTCTTTCTTTCTTTCTTTCTTTCTTTCTTTCTTTTTCTTCCTTCCTTCCTTCCTTCCTTCCTTCCTTCCTTCCTTCCTTCCTTGGAGAGTCTTGCAGACTAGTGCTCTGGGAAGCACACTTTGAATGATGTTCCATTCCTTACTATTCCCAGTCTGATTTATCGGTGTTTTCCTCTGGGTGCCCATAGGCATTTGCACACATTCTATTCTATCCTCACCACACTGTACTTCTTGGAATCTCCCACCAGCAACTTGAAGGCAAGACTTGTATCTCTTTGTATCCATTGCACAGTGCCTGGCACACAGTTTGCATGAAAATACCTGATGAGTGAGAGTGAATGATGCAGGAATGGATGGTAACATACTTCTTCCTCCTGTAGCACAGAATATTATACAGCACATTGAAGGTGGTACTAATTGGGCAGTACTTGATCCTGAGGGTTGGTCTTGGATGAGTCTTGTGTTAAAGGCTATAGCAGCTGAAAGAAAATATGAGACAAATTCTCTTTCCTCAAGGAAGGAAAAATAAATTCAAATAAAGCCATGTGAAAATATTTAAGGGTTAACCTGTATGGATGTAAGTATTATGGGTACTCTGAGTTTGTAGAGGTCACTGAAGTCTGGAGAAGTCAGAGTTACTAAAGGGTTTTATATATGGCACCTTAGTAAGATTCTTCTGGCAGTAATGTAGGTAAGAATAATTAAAAAGTGGGCACCTGGAGAAAGTTATAATGACCAGGAGTGAGGAGATGTGGCCCAGCATAAACTGTGGTGGTGGGAATAGTGAAGAAAAGGCAATTCCTTTGCTGCTATAACTTGGTGATGGTTAGAATGGAAGTGGAAGGACTGGAGACAAGTAAAAGATGGTTTTCAGGTTTCTATCTGAGCCTGAGAAGAACAGTGGCAGCACCAGCAGATTTGAAGAAATTATTTATTGCAGGTGCAGCCAATGCATGCACTTGGAAGTTGCAACTCTAGAATATAGTGAGAAGACTGTAAAACTAATTACTATGCAAGGTATAGACCATACAGAGATTGTAAATGTAACGAGTATATCCAAGAAGTGAGCTGATATCACTGACTTGATAAGGTCTGTAGAAAATAATGACTAATAGCTGGCATAAATTTCAGACCAGGCTTGCTAAAAATGTTATGCATGACAAACCATGAAAACAATAATGAGAAAACAGTTCATGATTTCACATAAGCAAGTAGTAATTCGTTTTGTGATCCACTAATCTTGCTGTTTGCTGCAAGTTCTCTGTCTCCCCAGCCAGGAGAGAGATTAATAGAACAAAACATGTCTTGACCCGATATGTCTTCAAAATACTTGGTATTTCCATGATAATTCAGTACAATGAAATCTGCTGGCACTGTAAGTTAATACTTAACAGAACTACTCGAGTAAATTAATGAAACAAAAACCAGTATGTTTTAAAGCCCAAGACACAGGTTAAAAGCAATGCAAGTGAGGTCTGGCTTTGCTGGAAACTCAGACTTTCAGAGTCCTGAATTGAACCTTATTAACTCTGACTTTGCGCTTTTAATCTAAGCTTCTTTTTCATTGTTTGTTGAACACCCCCAGCATGCTTACACCCACTAAGAGCATGCCAAGGATGCAGTCTTAGAAGGTCACTTCTAAAAAAAAAAAAATGGAAAAATGTACAAAGATGGTTCTTTCCTGGATTAAAAAAAAGCTGAAAGAGGATAGTGAGGATTATTCATGAAATCTAGGTGGGAAATTTATACCTAAACTCATAAAATTTACGTATAAAATCTGTCCATTTATACAAATATGACATTGTGTTCAAATCTACCTATAACGTTGCCAATTCAAGTAAAATATCAAGGGCACAGCTGTTAATATCTCATCCTCCACCATATACAACTTTCCTATCATCTTCTCAAATGAGAAATACAGGAGTACCTTTGGAAGCATCGTGGTTCTTTCCATGTGCTGAGCTCCTTCCTTTCCTTTTTCCAACATTCTTATAAATCTGCACCCCTACCCTCCCTTCATCCTAACCAAGAAGTAATGGACTCGTTGCTTCTTCTATTCTACCATTTGTATATCATTAATTCTTGTTCTTTCATGCAGGGAACGAGCTCACAAACCTTGGTCACCCATCTTGATTATGGGTTCCACGTATAGAAACACTGAATTTATATGTGCACATTGAGTGTGTGCAGTAGGTTTTCTAGGTCTGTTTATAAGGGTCAGTTATGCACAACTGACTGAATTTATGGCTAAGAGAAAAAGGTTTGATTACACAGATTAAGCTTTAGTCTCATATTCAAATGTTAAGAATATGCTCCCATGACCTTCATCCAGGACATTAATAATTACACTTCAGATTGACCATTTTGGGCCACCATTCACCAAATTATTCATTAATGATCACTGTTCTTTGGGTGCTGGCCTTGGTTATCCATATCTTGAGCACTTACTCTATAGGACCTTAAAATTAAGTCAATGTATCCCAAAGGGATATAAGTAGGTGTCGGGGAAAATCATTCTATGGATGAACACACTGTATTATACAAAGTTGCAAAGAATTTCAGAACCTTTAATAAGTAAATGGGCAATGTGACTTTTCAAGGCAGCAGAATTAGTGGGAAGTGTTTCCCAAATTTATGACAGGAGAACTATATAAACATGCTCTGTCCCCAGAAGAACTAGCATCCTACAGAATTTACACTGGGAAACCTCCAACTATCTAAATTTCCAAAGTGGCAGATCCCTGCAATCCACATTCTTTTCCCCTCTTCTGCCCAAGGGAAAAATGTAGAACATTCCATAGGCCTCTGGAAAATGCCAAATGGTTGTTTGGTGTTGGGCCAACTTTCAGTCAGGCACCAGAACCAGATGTGTAACTACCAAACTGGAATGGTCACCTATTTAATTAGTTCTAGGGGAGAATGAAGGAATCCAGACTCAATGTAGACAGTTTTATCAATACACTTGGGGTGTGTGTCTGTGTGTGTGTGTGTGTGTGTGTGTGTGTGTGTGTATACTTTACAACTGTATGGAATCTTCAACTTAAAAGATATTTTATATTAAATTTCCCATTTAGGGGCGCCTGGGTGACTCAGTCAGTTAAGTGTCCCGACTTCGGTTCAGGTCATGATCTCATGGTTCATGAGTTCAGGCCCCACATCAGGCTCTGTGTTGACAGAGCCTGGAGCCTGCTTCTGATTCTGTCTCCCTCTCTCTGCCCCTTTCCCACTTGCGCTCTCTCTCTGTCTCTCAAAAATAAACATTAAAAAATTTTTTTTTCCATTTAGCACTCTAGATACTTCAACACTCTAGCTTAAGGCTAAAGCCAAAAGCTTTGCCTAAACCAATTAGCAATTATTAGTCATAGGCTGAGAAAGGGAATGTGAAATAGAATATAAAGCTTTATTAGTTTTTCTACAATCATATTAAATATTTGTGAGCATTTGAACTGTGGCTGAAGCAGACTTACCTGTTATTTTTCTCTTATTTGGATAGCCTGTTATTATGTTATAAAATGAACCTATTTGGTGTCATTTCTCTTGAAGAAGCCATTTTAATTATTATCTTAGCAAGGAATTGGTACTTTCCTGATGGGTTAATATATTATTTTATTTTATTGATTTGTTTTAGTATTATTATTTTTTTTGAGAGAGAGAGGGAGCAAGTGAGAAAGGGACAGAGAGAGGGAGAGAGAGAGAGAATCTCACAAAGGGCGGGGGGGGGGGAAGTGGGGGAGACGGAGAGAGAGAGAGAGAGAGAGAGCACGAGAAGTGGGGCTCGTGTTCACCGAAGCAGAGCTTGTACTCACCTGATGGGGGACTCGAACTCACAAACTGTGACATCGTGACCTGAGCCAAAGTCAAGCGCTTAATGGACTGAGCCACCCAAGCACCCAGTTTTAGTATTTTTATGTATATCAAAACTAAAATAAACTGGGATTGTCCTTTCTCTTCTTTTTAGCGTTAATAGCCTTTTGCTAGTTTTAGGAAGCCTTGTTTATCTTCCAACGGGTAAAATAGAATGAAAACAACATGTTCTTAGGAATACTGATATTTTTACAGGACTATTAACTTTGAACAGTACTTTCATTTGCACTACTTCAACCAAATTTAACAATAGCCCAACAGGGAAACAAGATTAAGATGTCTACCCAAAAGGTAAGTACTGTGAATAAAGGTAAGGAAAAGAAGAGAGCACAAGCAGTACTCGTGGAGCTTCAATCCAGGTCTTCTGACTCAGAGTTTTGAGTTATCTCTATAAAAACACGTTTCTTTCCTTCTCTAGTATTGCCAGCTGTATAACATCAGACCCTCATGCTAAATATAATCAGCAGTTAAAAATATACATCAGCCATTGCCACCCCTGATCCAATGTTTGCTTTCTACTCTATTTCACCAAAGCCAACTGCTGTACCTAACTAAATTATTTTAAGATTTAGAGATAAAACAACCACCACCTAGAAACCATTAAAAAAGAAAAACAACATGGTCAATTATAATCACTTTTCCTTCTTTGTTTTGGGGAGTATGTGCGAGATTTTCCTCTCTCTTCCTCTAATATATACAATTGAAGAATGCTTTTCCTCTTTATATCCATTTTAAATTGCATCTTATTTTTTACTTATCTTTCTCTCATCTTTTTTTTTTTTTTAATAAAATGAAAACCATCCTTCATGTTACTCAGGCAGCTCAGCCTCAAGGAGTCTTGTCTAGGTATCAGAGAAAATTACCTAAAATATAACTGACTTTACAATTAGGTTTTATTAAATGAAAAAACAAGGAAAAGAGTTTTAATGGGTTGACAATAGTTTTGAAGTCATAAGATGAAGGAAAATTTGCATATATTCATTTTGATTCCTCTGGAAGTCTTTGGGGAGCTCTGTCCTTAGGCAGAACCTGGATAAGAGAACAGGACTGATCTTAGATGTAGGTATGTTCTACCTGACCTCTTAACACCCTCTTAGGTGTCTGTGTGCTTGTGGTATCTCTATTTCTGACCTATCAAAATTTGCTGTTAGGAAGAATCTGATATTAACCACTTATTCTCTGGTGAGATGTTACCTAGCTTATTCGAGCGTTCTCTTTCATGTTTGTTTAAAACAAGATTTGTTTCCTACGCTACCCTCATTGTCACTTCACACACACACACACACACACACACAATCATATAGAATAAACTTCTACCTATGGTTAAGGACAAGCCAGTCTGTGGGAGTTCTTCAAAAATAAACACATGAGAAAGGAATTGGACCTACTGCTAGGATCAACAACACTGTTTTTCCCTGGGAAAAAGTGTCTGCTAAAGTGAACCTAAGAGGAAAACCCAAATAATTTGGCTGCATAAACATAGTTATGCATACAGTATAAATCAGAGAGGAGAGTCTCTTCATCCTAAACTATTTAATTCTCTGTTAAAGAATAAAAAATATTTCATGGGGGGGGGGGGGATGTAGTAAATACCTTATTCTTAGAGTGGTACCAAAAAACACCAAAAAACCAAAACAAACAACAACAGAAACCCCAAATCTCCTGTAAAGAGATACCAATGAATTACCCTGACAGGAAGAAAATATCTTCAATATACAACAATATACAACAATATAATTCCACATGTTCCGATAACATCAAGAGGACTCAAAAAGGAATCTGTACCTCAGAATTGTAGGATATTGCGAGAACCATTGGACTGGGAGGAGATAATGATTAATAGTGACTATTAGATTCAGAATGAATAGTCATACGCATCAAACTCATTCCATTAAAAAGAGTTTATTATTCAAATGATTGTAAAAATGATTAAGTCTCTTTTACCAATGAGTAAAATTATCATAAAACCTATTTCTTTCATGATAACTATTATGAAAGTGAGAAGATGTCACTCATCTGTCCATTTTTCTTCTACTATAGTTAAATAATCGTTCTTTGATTTGCACAGTTTATCAATTTTAGAGTTACTTTTGAGTATTAGTTTTTATTTTATTTTTTTTAGAGAGAGAGAGTGTGTGTGAGCAGGGAGAGGGGCAGAGGGAGAGAGAGAGAGAAACAGGGAGAGAGAATCTCAAGCAGGTTCCACCCTCAGTTCCACCCTCAGTGCAGAGCCCAAGGCAGGGCTCGATCCCACAGCCCTGGGATCATGACCTGAGCCAAAATCAAAGTCGGATGCTCAACCAAATGAGCCACCCAGGAGCTCCTAGTTTGTTTGTTTGTTTTTAAAGATTTTTATTTTTTTAATGTTTGTTTATTTATTTTTGAGAGGGAGAGAGAGAATGAATCCCAAAGCAGGCTCTGCACTGTCAGTGCAGAGCCTGATGTGGGGCTTGAACTCACAAATAGCAAGATCATGACCTGAGCCAAAACCAAGAGTGGGACACTCAACCAACTGAGCCACTCAGGTGCCCCAAGACAAGGTAATTTTAATAATCCCATTTCAAAGCTGGGAAGTAGAAATTTACCTGTTGTCCTTATGGACTGGTTCTAAGAAAAATGTGCCTTAGCTGAAATATGTTTTTATTTTAAAGCAAGTTATGTAACCTATATTTTATGAATTCCTGTAAGGCAAAATGAAATTTTCACATATTTTATGGTGGCTTTATGTATTCATATCTGTAATTCTGGGTTTCTGAAATTTTTTCCTGCATTTTAAGATCATAGATTGGTTATAATAAATAAACTCCCTCAATGATGGAGTAATCTTTAGAAAATCACAGATAGAACTTGGGATGCTGACTGCAAATGTACTTGTAGCTAAGTAGCCAAAGGGCAAATCAGTGAGCACTTCTTCAGATACTGAAGGCTGATTTCCCCGACCTGTTAAAATCACCATCCAGAACTAGCATACAAAGTAACTCATTCACTGAAATATCTTCACCTCCCTTAGGCCGATGCAGGGCCTAGATGTCTTCATCATTATTATTACATCTGGTGTCATGTTTTTCCAGCTGGTGCACTGTCTCCCTATAGGAGGGTTCTTGATGTTCACTCCTCTACCAGCCTCCTGCTTGCTCTCTGGAGGCTCACCCTATGACCCTATTCTACATAGGCAACCTCTTCTAACCTCAACTGTGATTAAATAGATGGACTTAAAAGCTGCTTACGAACCATATGGCTCGCCATAAAAATAAAGGGCCAGAACTGACTACAATTAAAATTTCAGTTATGTGAGTTTCAACTCTACCCCATCCTCAACCACACATAAGCAATTACTTTTGATCCAGTAGCTTTGGCCATTTTCTTTCTTTTTCTTCCTATCCTTTTTCTTTTCTTTTTTTTTTTTTTTTTTTTAAGAAATAAGAAATGAATCACCATCTTCTGATATTTAAATCCCTTCAAAAGGAAAATGGGAAATTATCTAACATTTCAAATGCACCATTATTTTGCACACCAGCTTAAAACAAGCTGGATCAGAGGATACATTTGAGGACTATATTCAGAGGGTCAGACAATGTCCTTAAAGAGTGTATTTTAAAGAGGTTGCCCTTTAGGGGCGCCTGGGTGGCTCAGTCAGTTGAGTGTCTGACTCTGATCTCAGGCTCAGCGATTGTCATGATCTCATGGTTGCTGAGTTTGAGCCCTGTGCTGACAGCAGGTGGAGCCTGCTTGGGATTCTCTCTCTCTCTTTCTGCCCCTCCCTTGCATGAGTGTGCTCTCTCTCACAATAAATAAAGAAAACATTTTAAAAAGTCCTCCTTTAACAGAATTAGTTGGCCTCGAAACAACCATCCTCACATTTGTGCCTTGCAGTCTGTTGGTGGTTCTACTGAGGGCTCTATTTTGAGGTGTGTTTCCTGACTTCATTTCTCTTAGGGGGATCTCTTGACATTAGCTTTGGTTATCTTCCCATGACTTTTTCTCATTTTACTGGACCTGAATACTTTGTGTCCAAACTTCTTTTTAACTCTGATTATATTGACTTAAGTTGAAAAACAAAAGAGAAAAGATGGTTTTAAAAGAAAGAAAAAAATACAAAGAGGGTTGTTAAAAAATTAGAAACAAAAAATAAGAGCATGAAGAAGCTACCAAATATCTTTGTCTGAAAATACAGTCATTTAATACGTCACCATTTTAAAAAGCAGATTTCAAAAACAGATAGTGCTCTTTTAAAAGCATATTAGGGGTTTAGTGGAATCACTGCATGGGTAGTTAGAAGATCATTTTAAGTATTTGATTCAAAGTAGCTTCCATACCTCTTCAGGCTTCAAGGAGATGTGATTGCTGGTGTTGGGAGGTAGTGCCATGGTTCAGTAAGACTAGAGGGAAAACTTCTTTAACTGTAAAAGGGTAAGGAAAGGATGACCATTAGAGGTGTGTACATCCCTAATACACTCACAGTAGCTTTCTTACAGAATAACCTAAGGCAGTGGGGGGTAAAGATGGCTTCCCCTTTCAGGAAAGAAAATAATGGGACAGGGTTGAGTAGAGAGTGGGAGCTGAGGGACACATATAGAGGGGTAACCAGGAAAATTATTTCCACTATAAGTTCTTCTGAATATGGAGTAGGGACTCCTAAAAAAGTACACAATCCTGAAGCAGCCAAAGGTAACTTAGCTGAGTTACAGGTGCCTGGAAACCACTGACTTTTGCCACAATAGCCTCAAACCTGGCTCTCTTTGGGGTTCTGGAGGATGTTAGTGCACTCAAAGACTTACTTCATTTCTTTATCCCCAAAGAATATATTTGAGCAATGGAAAAAAAAACAATTCCTACCATACCTGAATTACAACAGAAAATACTTTCCTTTGATAATATCTCTTGCTCCTGGGTGCTTAACTGCTATTGTTCATACACACAAATGGGCTAATGAGAAAGGCTTAAGAAACGTGGAAGTATGAAAAGGTCAAATGCTAGAATTTGCAAATCAACAATTTCCAATTTCCAAGCTATGATCCCTGCAGCTTTAGAAAAAAAATACCTTGGGAACAATAGGCCCAGGACACCCTTACTACTGATCTAAATGCAATGATCAAAATAACTGCGTAAGCCTAAAATTAGGATTGAGCGTGAATTTACAAGGTAAATCAATAATTTAATTAATCAAATTAATGATTAACTAATAAATCACATTAGTCACAAAGTCACATTAAATTAATTTACCCCGGTTATAAGAATTCGGTTTCTTTTAAGTTTTATTTTTATTTATTTTTGAGAAAGATACAAAGAGCAAGTGAGGGAGGGGCAAAGGGAGAAGGAGACAGAATCCTAAGCAGGCTCCACACTATCAGCACAGAGCTGGATGTGAGGCTCAAACTCACGAACCATGAGATCATGACCTGAGCCCAAATCAAGAGTTGGACACTTAACTGACTGAGCCACCCAGGTGCCCCATCAGAAATAAGTTTCTGCTCACACATGAATTGGATGTCAAAATTTGATTTTAAAATGTAGGAATCACTTTCAAAATGTTATTGTATAAAATTTAAAAATATATATTTCATATGGAATGTATCAAAATATAAAATTATGACTTAAATATTTTTGACAACTTTGTTTTACCAACAGTGGCACTGCATATTACTTTATGGCAATAGAACTACTTCTCACATCCAGTTGTCTAGGGCTTACCCAGCAAAGATTTTAGCAGACATCTATAGAAATACTGTACTTCAGAACAGCAGTTCTTAAGATGTGGTCTGGAAACCCTTGTGAGTCCCTGAAACACTTGCAGGGCCAAAACTATTTTCATAGTAAGACTAAGATGTTATTTGTCTTTTTCACTCTCACTCTCTCACAACGGTAGAGTTTTCCAATAATTACATGGCATAGGATATCTCAATGGATCGAATTCAGAAGCAGATAGGAAAATCCAGCTGTCTTCTATTAAGCTAGGTATTAAAGAAATTTGCAAAAATGTAAAGGAATGCCATTCTTCTCAGGTTTTTTTTCTGGGAAATACAGTTATTTTTAATAAAAGAATTTCATTTAGACTCATACATATTGGTTTATCATAAAATAATCAATATTTTAAATATTTTTTTCAATTGTAATATCTAATATGGTATAAGTAGATAGGTAGGTAGATATAAATATAAACACAAGGGGCACCTGGGTAGCTCAGTTGGTTAAGTCCGACTTTGGCTCAGGTCATGATCTTACAGTTCATGAGTTCAAGCCTCACATCAGGCTCTGTGCTGACAGTCTGGAGCCTGCTTCGGATTCTGTGTCTCCCTCTCTCTGTCTGCCCCTCCCCTGCTTGTGTTTGCTTGCTCTCTCTCTCTCTCAAAAATAAATAAACATTTAAAAATATACATATAAACAAAAACTCTTGGGGGGATATCAATTTTAAAGATCATAAAAAAATCCTAGATACTTTACCTAAAAACTTAAAATTTTAAAAGTTTACTGCTTTACTCTCAACAATAGCCAAATTATGGAAAGAGCCTAAATGTCCATCAACTGATGAATGGATAAAGAAATTGTGGTTTATATACACAATGGAATACTACGTGGCAATGAGAAAGAATGAAATATGGCCTTTTGTAGCAACGTGGATGGAACTGGAGAGTGTGATGCTAAGTGAAATAAGCCATGCAGAGAAAGACAGATACCATATGGTTTCACTCTTATGTGGATCCTGAGAAACTTAACAGAAACCCATGGGGGAGGGGAAGGAAAAAAAAAAAAAAAGAGGTTAGAGTGGGAGAGAGCCAAAGCATAAGAGACTGTTAAAAACTGAGAACAAACTGAGGGTTGATGGGGGGTGGGAGGGAGGGGAGGGTGGGGGATGGGTGTTGGGGAGGGCACCTTTTGGGATGAGCACTGGGTGTTGTATGGAAACCAATTTGACAATAAATTTCATATATTGGAAAAAAAAAAGTTTACTGCTTTAGAGCATTAATTGATAACTATCAGATTTTAATTTTATATGTACCCAAGAAAATAATTATTTTATTCATTTATTTATGTTTTGCCAATTAAAAAAATTAAATCCAAGGTAGTTAATATATAGTATAATAATAATGGTTTCAGGAGTAGAATTTAGTGATTCATCACTGATATATAATACCCAGTGCTCATCCCAACAAGTGCCTTCCTTATTGCCTGTCACCCATTCAGCCAAAGAAAATAATTATTTTAAAGTAATTTTGACTTTGGTTTCCAAAATGTTTGCACACTTATTATTTTACAACAAATCTGAGAGGTACGCAGGTTAAAAATTACTCCTACCTGTAATATGAAGAAATCAAGAAACAGAATTTTAGATTGCACAGTAAGATAAATAACTTCATTCATTCAGAGGAGTAAGAGAATATAAAGTACTTTCAACTCTACCCTAATGACTTGGCTAGTTAAGTCAGTTTCTCCTTAACCTGTTTAATGAGATTGTGACATCCTGAAAAGTATTGCAACATACATGGAACCACTGGAAGCCTATTTCACATTAAATATTGTCACTTCCTGAGCTAAGTCAGTCTCCTTTAATGGAGCAGTCAGCTAACCATAGCCCAATGCTTTCCTGTCATTCAGAAACATTGTTAACCTCTTTTGGTTCTTTAGGTCTTCATCATTTGCTGGTACATTTCTTACAACTGCCAACAGGTCTTCAGGTATACCCAGTAGGCTGACTTCCACTTGAGAATGAATTCCAAAGTAGTAGACTTTCCCATGCTAATCCCCTGCTCAAGAACTTATAATAGCTCTCACCAGATCAAGTGTTTATCTTCCACTAAGTTTTCTTTTCTTTTTAATTTTTTTTTTATGTTTTATTTATTTTTGAGAGAGACAGAGTGCGAGCCAGGGGAGGGGCAGAGAGAGAGGGAGACACTGAATCCGAAGCAGGCTACAGGCTCTGAGCTGTCAGCACAGAGCCCGACATGGGGCTCAAACTCGTGAGCCATGAGATCACAACCTGAGCTGAAGTCGGATGGTCAACTGACTGAGCCACCCAGGTGCCCCTCTTCCACTACGTTTGCCACCCAGGTGCCCCTCTTCCACTAAGTTTTCAATGCTCTGATGATTTGGTCTTACATTACCCATTCAACCTTATTTTTTCTTCCTTTCACACCTATTGTATTTTTTAGGAAGACTGTCATCCTTATACCAGCCTATCTTTCACTTCTATAATAGCAATTAAAATTCACTATATTTTTGCTCATTAATCCTTTAATACCCCTGGGAAGTAGTCATTACCATTCCAGTTTTATTAGATGAGTAGCCAAGCCCAGAGACTTTAATATGACAAGCTCAAGACAACATATCTGCTCAATGATAGAGCCAATATTCAAATTCAAGTCTGTCTGGCAGTGAGGCTAGTGCTCTCAGCCATTATACCAAATAGATTAGTAAGTCAATTAAACTTAAATAGGCTAAGTGACCCAATATTTTATACTCAGACTGCTTAAAAGAAATCACCTAAGCTGTTTACAGAAGACATATTTAAATATATATAGATACAGAAAGATTAAAAGTTAAAGGATAGGGGGGCACCTGGGTGGCTCAGTTCTTTAAGTGTCCGGCTTTTGGTTTCGGCTCAGGTCATGATCTCACAGTTTGTGGGTTCGAGCCCTGCATTGGGCTCCATGCTGACAGTGCGGGGCCTGCTTGGAATTCTCTCTTTCTGTCTTTCTGCCCCTCCTCCATTCATGCTCTCTCTCTCTCTCTCTCTCTCTCTCCTCTCTCTCTCTCATGCACTTGTCTCTCTCTCTCTCTCTCAAAATGAATAAATAAACTTTAAAAAAAGTTAAAGGATAGGACCACAACACATGCTAATGTAACTAAAGTTAAGACAAAAATCATTATTAGAAACAAAAAGGGATATCTGATAATTATAAAAGGTTCAATTCATCAGGAAAATATAATTTTGACATGTCTAATATATAGTTTTAAAGTACAGAAAGCAAAGATTAGCAGCAGTAGAAGGATAATTAGATAAATCCATAATAATGGTGGAAGATTTTAACATACTTCAATAACTGATAAAAATAAGTAGACAAAATACCAGTTAGAATATCAAAGATTTGAACAATACAAATGATTAGGTCAAATTTGTATTTGGGAAACAAGTACCCCAAAACAAGAGCAAATACAAATCATTCTTTTCAAAGACAAATAAAAACTACTTGAAACAAAATAATAATGAAAATACTGTTATGAAAACATGAATGAAATTAATTACTTAGAGAAAAATTCATAGCTCTAAACACATACATATCTGAAAACATACAAAAAAGGTGAAAAATCAAGGAGTAGGGCATTCATTTCAAGAAATTTAAAAAATAAAAGGTGGAGGATAGGAAACAAGAAGGAATATTTGCAGAAATTAATGAAAGAGAAAGCATACATATGATAGGATCAACAAAGTCAAAAGTTGGCCCCTTAAAAAAGTATTGGGAAAAATTTTCAATGAGCAATAATCACACCGTGGATAAACTTCATTGGCTACAATGCTGCCACCGTGTAAAGTTGGTTCTTTAAAAAGGTAATAAAACTGATAACTGTCTGGCAAACTGATAAAAAAAAAAGAGTAGAATAACTAATGTTGGGAATGAAAAGTGGGACATTACTAAAGATCTTACAGCCATTAAAATGGTAATAGGACATTCTATAAAAACTTTATGTCAATACCTTTGAAAAAGTAAATGAAGCAGATAATTTCCTACAAAAACACTGTCAAAAACTGAAACAAGTAGAACCAGAAAATATGAATAACATTAAACTATTTAGTCTATAAATAAAAACCTTCCCATAAAGAAAGCTCTAGGTTCAGACCATTTCTTTGGTGAATTCTAATGAACATTTAAGAAAAATAATGACCAAGTTTACACAAACTCTTCCTGAGACTTATAAAACAAAGGAGCCTGGTTTCACGAGGCCAGCAAAAGCTGACCTGTTCCTATTAGAAGAATAATAGACCAACCTTACTATATACAAAATTTCAACAAAATTGTATTCAGTATTCAGTAATATATAAAAAGGGCTATACTTCATGACTAGATTGGACTTATGCTAGCACTGCAAGGTTGGTTGACAGTGGAAACCTATCCATGTAATTTACTATACTAACAGAATAAAAGAGAAAAATCATTTGATCATCTCAACAGATGCAGAAAAAAACGTCTGACAAAACTCAATATCCATCCATGATAAAAACTCGCAACAAACTAGGATTTGAAAAGGAATTCCTTAATCTGCTAAAAGGTTAAAAAGAAAAAAAAGAAAAACCAGCAACCCACTTTGAACAATAGTGAAATGTTGAGAGATTTTCCTTTGAAATGAGGAACAAGATAAGGATGCTACTTTCACAACTTCTATTCAACATTGTACTTGAGGTCCTAATCAGCTGGTGTAAGGCAAGACAAAGAAATATAAGGTATGACGATTGGAAATAAATCAACTATTGTCATTAACAAATGATATAATCTTATGTAGAAGATCTAAAAGAATATATGATAGTTAAGACAGTGTGATACTAGCATAAGATAAATACATCAATGGAATAAAATACAGAGCCCAGAAATAGACTAACGTTATATGGACATCTGACTTATGACAAAGATGGTTAATGTAGAACACTTTTCAACAAGTGGTGCTAAACCAGTTGGCTACTCATATGGAGTATGAAACCTGATCTCTACCTCATAAATAAAAATCAATTCCAGGTAAACTATAGGCGTAAATGTGAAAGGAAAAATACTAAGGCTTCTAAAAGGCAACTTTGGAGATGTATCTTCATTACACATTCACAAACAATGATATCCAAATGGTCAACAAACATATAGAAAACACCCTTGATCTCATTAGTAATCAGAAAGATGTAAATCAGAACCACAATTAAGATAATACTATATAATAGCTAAAACTATACTGACAAGAGTATATAGTAGAAAATGGCAATTCTCATATGCTGCTGTGGTAGATTTTGTACAATCTCTTTGGAATACAGTTGTCATTTCATTATCTATTAAACAAATGTATACTTGGTGACCTAGTAATACTACTCTTAAATGGATACTTAACAGAAATTCTTCTACATGTTCACCTAGAGACATATGCAAAAGTGTTCATAGCAACCTTATTCACAATAGTCCCAAACTTGAAACATCTTGAATGTCCATTAATTATAAACTCTGGTATATATATTTAAAGGAATACTATGTGGCAAAGAAAATGAATGCACTACAACTACACACAATGTGGATGAATATTACAAACAGAATGTTGAGTGAAAGAAACCAGACACAAGAGAACATACCGTAAGATTATACAAATTCAAAAAACAAGTAAGGGATGTATGCTTAATTGTTAGAACCATAAGAAAAACAAGGAAATGTATATTATAAAATTCAGGATGGTGCCTACCTCTGGCAGGTAGGGAGGGTAAAGAGATTGAGAGAGGGCAT
Organism: Panthera leo; assembly: GCF_018350215.1. Lineage (NCBI taxonomy): Eukaryota > Metazoa > Chordata > Mammalia > Carnivora > Felidae > Panthera > Panthera leo. The sequence continues at coordinate 164,545,944 of NC_056686.1, forward strand.
AACAGGGATTTCCAGGATACTGGAAAAGTTGTTTCTTGAACTAGATGGAAGTTACATGGGTGATCAATCTGTGATAATTTATGCTTTGGTTCACTTGTCTGTTATATTTTATAATAAAAATGTATAAAATGCAAGAATTCCTTAATTTGGGGATAACTTAGCAGCTCTGTAGGGAAGTAATGGGAATCAGTGCAGTAAAGAAATATGGTGCATGTTTCAGATGCTAATCTGTCCTATTTAGACTTTTTTTCTTCCTCATATTGGAAGAGATGTCATAAATGCAAATATAAGTCATTCCATTTAAAATTCCTCATGTTCTTGGGTTCACCATGCTCATGTGGTCTGCTCTCCATTGGGATCCATGTTATTAAGGACTAAGTCAGGACTCAGAAGGAACAGGTGTGTTGAGATGGCCCTCCTGAATGTTATACTCACTGAAGTTTTGCTTTATGTGGGAATCACAAACATCTCAATGGACCACACTTCATGTGAAGCATTCCTTCCTTAAAATAAATTTCAAGACACTCTGCTTGGCCTTTGCTCTTGTAAGGAGAGGGGGTGGGGGTGGGGTAGGAAATACTTCACCAAGGTCACCCACATCACACTTATTTCATCCAACAGTATAATATAGTGCCCCCCCACATATATCCCAACTCCTAATCAGCCTGGTTATGCCATGTAGATGAGGCATTGACTTACATACTTTCCATCTCATAGCACATAGTAATGAATTAGGTACATAATAGGCTCTTAACAAACGCTGTTACTGCCTGTATTTCATTACTGTATACATATTTGAAAAAAAAATCAGTTTTTCCACTGGTATATAATTTTGATTTACATCAACCTTTTCATCACCCAGGAGAAAAGGCTTTTCGTTATTCTGTTGATATGTGCAAAATTTATAAATTTTGCCTCCTGAGAGTTGGTGAGAAGCATATTCATATTTTAATTTGGACAACACTGAAGAAGTCAGTTAACTACTCACTAGTGTTAGGCTAAGCTCTCTGGGAGTCAAGCAAAAATTAATAGACCAGTCTCATTCTAAAACAATTCTGAGAAAGTTGTTGCTTATAATAGCATTTTGGCAAGAAAAATATGAATTTTGCGATTGCAAGCAAATGTGCTAGTTGGTATTTCAACGCTGTTCTAGTAACATCTAAAAAAGGTGTAAGAAGCTTGAGGATTAAAGTGGCTAAACTCTCAGACTTCAGGAGGCTTTCTCTTTCAGGCACTCAGCAATTTACTCCTCCTTTCTGTTTTCTTAGCTCCTAATCCAATCTGAAATAGCCAATGGAGAAAAGTAGCAGCTACACAAGAGTGGGGCTCAGTGATTCTAGAGCTAGACTGGATATTTAATGCTGAACTATCTCTTAAGATCTGGAAAGCTGGCATTCAAATCAAGTCCTTCTCATTGTTGCCTGAATTTTTCAGAACTATTAAATAGTTCTTTTGTATTAGTCAAATTAACTCCTGGAATGTCTTTCATAGAGTCTGTGTTATAAAGGTGATTATTTGGAAAGAAGGTGACTTTATTGGGCTTGGAAAGCTTATGACAACCCTTTTTCTTACCGTTCCCAAGACTCATTTTTGAACTGCACATTATGCAATAAGGTATTTTATTTCTATGGGTAGGTCTTTAAGGTGCCTTATAAAAAGTCTACCTAATCCACTGGCTGAAGATGGTTGTGGAGCATTGCCTTTTGAGATCCTCCTATTTTCACCAAGTGCCATTCTCCATAAAGTTAATTTGTAGACAAGCGAGAAGTTCTAAGAACAACTGTTAGGTAATTCTATCTGTAGCCATAAAAAACTTTGCTTCCAATAAGGTAAATAAGGGAGTAGCATTCAGTAATGAAAGAGAATCTCCGTTGCAACTCAGCTTTACGCCCTCAGGCAAGTTCATGTCTCTGAGCCTCAGTTTTTTCAACTGTAAAATGGAAATTACATGAGAATCTCCAGGCGCGAAGTAGGCGATGAGAAAATGATAGCTATTTTCTCAAATGGTTACAGACAACGAGTCAGTTTCAAGTTATTTTAGTGACGCTGCTGGGAGGGGAACATAGGGGAGCAGCAGGAGCTCCTTCAGGAAAAGGATGGCCCTGCTTAAGTTGTCGGGTCCAGCAGCACCCTGGTCCTAGGCGTCTGCCCCAGAAACCTACTCCAGAGGCCAAGGGGACACCCAACGACACCACCCAGGGTATCTGGACACCTCGCGGACACTTGTGGTTGGGATTTTGGTCCAGCCCAGCTAAGTCTGAGCCAATCCGGGTGCAGCTCAAACTCACCTGCTTGGCAGGTGCTCGCCGTCCCAGGCGTGACCGCGGAGGGCGGGCAGATGTGGTGGGCGGGAGCAGAGAATGTGAAGCTCCCGGCGCATGGCACCCGCCGCCCAGTCGCCGCGGTGGCTGCCGGGATGCGCCGCAGCGAATGGTCGCGCCGGGCCGCCGCTCTAACTGACCTTTCACCCGCGCCCAGCGGTCCCGGGCGGCGGCACAAGGCGGAAGCCATGGCGGAGGCGGCGGCTGCAGCTGGCGGGACGGGCGTGGGCACTGGCTGCTGTTCTGCAGCGGACCGGGACCGAGACCCGGACCCGGATCGAGACCGTGCCAGGCGGAGGCTCCGGGTTCTCTCCGGTCATCTGCTGGGCCGGCCCCAGGAGGCTGTGAGTACCAATGAGTGCAAAGCGCGGAGAGCCGCGTCGGCGGCCACGGCGGCTCCCACTGCCACTCCCGCCGCGCAGGAGTCGGGCACCATCCCCAAGAAACGGTGAGTAGCGGCTCTGTGGCGCTGGTTGGCGGCGGGGGACCAGGCCAGGCCTGTGCTGCGGGAGGACATGGGCAAGGTGGAAAGGGAAGTGACACGGGTGGGAGAAAGGCACCCTGTTCGCTGAAAGTGAAGACTCATCTCTGGAGGGAGTGGACGAGACCCTGGACCCTGGCAGGAAGGGGGAGGGATGGAATGGTGGGTTTTGGTCACTATTTGAGAATAACAAATATGAAGAACTCTCACTGGGGAAGACTTTAAGGGGACCATTTTTCTTGGATTCTTATTGAATGCTAGGAATTCATTATCTTGAATTAATACTTGGGAGATAAGGTCTTCCATTGGATAGAAAGGATTCTATTATGATCTTCCAAGATTTGAGTTTGTACTAGATGATGAATCTCTTCTAATTTACGCAAGTCTCGATGCGGTGCGGGGAGAAGTGATGGTTTTTAGAAGGTGCTGACCGGTTTGCAAGGGGCAGGTTTCCACTTGCTCAGGGGCATGGTCTTTGAGTTTGAGGGAGGAAAGGGATGGGTAAGAAGCAAAAGACTTGACACTAGTTAATGATTCTGCTTGTTCAGGGGCATGGTCTTTGACTTTGATGAGGGAAAGGGATGGGTAAGAAACAAAAAACTTGACACTAGTTACTGATTTAGGCGGTGGTGCTAGCTACTGAGCTCTGGTGTAACTAGAAGCTGAAAGACCCTTGCCTGCGGATGAGGATGTTTTTAGGAGATCTTGACTTCCTGTTTTTTGGAGAAATCTTAAGTGCTGATGGAAGCTACTAGGAAAAACTTTTCTGAGATGTGGCTTTGTCAGGTGGATGAACTTCGAGAGTGAAAAAAAGTGTTGCTGATGTTTAATGTGTTTTGTCAATGTGCCAGAAACCATGTTAAGTCAGTTATTTCTTTTACTCCTTTCCAAAGTCTGAGGTAGGTGCAGTTATCTACAGATGAAGAAATAAAACAGATTTAGAAGCCTGCTGCAGATGTACAGGTTAGAATTCCAAAGCACATCATATTAACTTTAGGGCTAAGTTCTTAACCTTCACTATTTATGGTGAATTCATTCACTAATTCCACATTCATGAGCCCTTCCTCTGCTACATGCAAAATACAGTATTTATTTAAGGAACTAATAGCCTGTGATAAGATATTTAGCTGATAACCATAGCAAATGGTCAGTTAACCCAGTTTTAGGTATGTATTTGTAAAGGGGAGGGGGCTTCCCAGAGTAAGAATTGAGTAAATCTTGAAGTTTGGGTTAGGAGTAACCTGCCAAAGGAGAAAAGTGTTCTTGGGAGAAAAATAGTGTGTTCACAGGTAAAGCAGTGAAAGACAGATTAGAGAACTGTTGGGAGTTCGGTATGGTAGGACGGGGTGAGAATGATAGAGGAAGAGGGCTGGTGGCCAGTCTTGTTTGCAGGATTTTATGTGGGGAAAACTTGAATGCATTTACATTTTAGAAAGGTCACATTGGGGGCTGAATTGAAGAAGGTTAAGCAGTTTAGCATGTAATATCTGGAAAGGAAGACCTGAGTTTGAATTTCCACTACATAATTCCAGTTGCATGACATTGGACAAATCACTTCACCTTTCTTAGAGCATCAGTCCTTTGTGAAAATGAGGACAGTAATTCCTGTTTTGCACTATTGCTGTGAGAATTCAAAAATACAGAGTTAAGTGATCAAGTGCTTAGTGCACTGTCGGTTATATAACCCTTCACCAAATGAAATGGTAGATGCAATTTTCATGAAGTCCAAAGACAAGGAGACAAATTAGGAGACTATTATTCTGATGAGAATTACTGTGATTCTGAACTAAGGCATAATATTGGGAGTAGGCAAGCCTGTTAAAAAAATTTTAGGACGTAAGTTTTTTATAACTTGGTTACTGAATAGTGGGGGAAGGGAGGAATCAAGGATCCCATCCTGGCATCAGGCTTCACTTGATGTATTAGCCGTCATTGGTTTTAAAACTTTTTTCTTCCTAAATGGCTTCATGTATGTAACAATGGCTTCCTTTGTATGTTTCTGTACATTGATATGATGTTCACATTCTTAGAACTAAGTAGGTAGGTCAGGTGTTCCTCATAGTTGGATTTAGGGGCCTTGGTCTGCAGCAGTCAGAGAAAAATAGTAGTGTTTATAAGGCACACTGGCCTAACAAATGAGGGTTCCCATGGCTAAAGGTGACTGGTCTGTGACTACTCCTTAGAAGACACACCTGTAACCTCTTGTTGGCATAGGTTTGGTTCAGACTTAGGTGTGGCTAGTGGTAAAATCTAGTCCTGTATAACTGTTCTGAAGTTTGACTCAATATATGAGGGAACATAAAAACTTTCATTAAATGGAACATCAAAAGCTCCCTCGAAGAGTGATCTACTTAATGTATTGTTAATGGGGAACCAAGGTCTCCCTTCTACTCCCTCCTGCTTAGGTGGGCCTCAGTTTGCCAGCAGCAAAGCTGAGTCTAAAGGGAAGATAAATGGAGCAAAGAGCCAACATGTAAATCTAATAAAGTATGAGTGTGACTGTATGTCACTTATTTTGAAAGCATTTGGTGATGTTATTTGTGTAACTCCTTCTCTCTGATTACCTTAGATGATGTCCTTGGTTGTAATTCTTCTATCTTATGACTGGTTGCCATCATGGAATTGGATGAGTGACTTCTTGAAACTTCATGTTTTCATTTCCTTTACAGGATACTCATGCATATGTTAATTTATTTAATGTTTATATAATACTTGCTTTATGACAAGTATTGTCCTAGACACTGAAAGTAGAGAGATGAATAATAATCCTTGGCCTCAAAGAATTCACAATAGTAAGGGAGATACACATTCTAGTACATTTTGAATAGAGCTGCTATAAATACAGGTACAGATATAACACAAAGGAAAGGAAGAGCAACTATCCATGGGGTCAGGGGAAGCTTTCTGGAGACGGTTTTAAAATACGGTTGATAGTATAGCAGGTTGATTGGATGGTGAAGAGAATTCCAAGCAAAAGGAATAGCATATGGCAAAGCAAGGGGCATGAAAGTGCGTATTGTATTTAGGTAACTAAACAATTCATATTGTAGAGGTGGGATTGAAGTAAACAGAGGAAGGCGCTGGCAGGTCATGGAAGACTTTGGCCTGTAGGTCATTAGTCAGTTAATTCATTCACGTATTCACTCATGTGTGAATATTTCAGTGCTTACTGTGCAACATAGCAGTGAACAAAAACTCTGCCCGTATGGACTTATATTTTAGTTGGAGCAGGGATAGCAAAACAAACAAGTAATATGGTATGTCAGATGGTGATAAATGTAATGAAGAAAAATGAAGCAGCGAAGGGGGTTTAGGTAATGGCAAACCCTTGAGGCAGTTAAGCTGGGAAGAGATTCAACTAGATTGGGTTTGGGTTTGCATCTAGCTGCAGTATTAAGAATGGATTGAAGAAAGATAAGGATGTACATAGGAAGACCAGTTAGGGAGCCGTTGTAGCAGTACAGATGAGAAATAATGAAGTATTAAACTGAGATGGTGGCCGTGAGAATAGAGAAGGGAGGATGGATCTGAGTTTTGGAAATTAGTGCATCAGGGGATACTTAACATTATGTGACTATATGCCAGGGGAATTTGGAGACCGAAGATCTCCAATGAAGAGATCTTCGATCTTTCCGATGAAGATCGAAAAAGGATGATAAGAGTCCTGACAAATGTGGATATTTAAGATCGCAACCTGTTGTACTTGTCACATTAGTCTCCTGCGAGTTGGTTCTGATTGCTTCTATCTGGGAACATATACGCTTATTATTTGAAATTACTGAGCAGAGTTTTGAGAGTGATGGTTTACTTTTGGACCTTCTGTTTTTAAGTGCACGCTACTCCATGAACAAATTCTTTTTGGTCTTGTTACTGGATGCAGTTTTAGATTCTTAAAAATCATTGTAAATACCAATTAAGTGTGTGACATTTTTATGCCTTGGTTTTGGATTTTTTCAGTTTTTAAAAAAGCTATTGTAATGCTACGAAAAAGAGAAGAAAAAATCCCTTGTGACATCCGTTTGTCCTCACTGTTAACGGCTTTCCCAGTTGTGGTTTGGGTTAGTCAGAACTGTTGGCAATTTTTACAGAGGTTATAAATTCTTCTGTTCAGATCAAAAGAAGATCTGATTAAGAATGCTACTAATTGTTTAATTTACTTATACTGCCATTTATAAACACAGTTGTTTAAAAAATAATGTATTATTTAACATCTACCAGAAGCCTTGGTAGGTGCTTTCCAGAAGGAAAAAGGCTGAGTTAACCTCTTCTAAATGTTTCCTAAGAACATTTTGTCATGCCAGGTTTCAACCTTTTGTGATTAAAGAGATCATGATCAAATACAGTGTCATATAGTTAAGGCATTAGTTTATATTGTACTTAATGAATTATAAAATATTGATCCTATCAAAATGCAATTCATAATTTAAGAAAATGTAATGCATGGTTTAAAAAATAGACCAACCTATTTCCTTCTGTGAGTGAATTTTGCTGTTTGATTTGTAGGAGAAAACAATGTTGAGAATAAAAGAGAAACTTCTCTTAGGCGGCAAGTATAATTTTGGGATAGACCACATTTTCTGCAAATAGATTTCTTTATGTCAGGAAGTTACTTAGTATAAAGCCACCTACCCCAGTCACTTAATAAAAATATCTAGAAATAAAATAAGTGATCTATTTTTAGGCTGCAGAGAAATGGAGTGCTCTTGTAGTCAGAGGAGATATTTTATGGAACACTTTAAAAGCAAGTACTAAGCAAATATTACTCCTGTCAATTTTGTTTTCTTATTATTAAGAAGAGAATTTCTGTTGTTGGACAGATTAGTATGTTAATTCAACTCTAAACCCAAACAAAGTATCCTGAGTAGAGTTTATTCTTTTGACATAAAGTACTAATCACACTCCCCTCATTAGTACTCTATTTATTTGTTGGGCTTTAGGAGTCATATTTAATTATGTCACTGTCTCACATCCAAATTCAGAATCTGTTGAGAAGACACAGAATATAGATAGATGGAGGTAAAAATGTCAGCTTTATTACAAATAAAGCTGGCTGAAGAATGTGGCTTAGATTTGAAGTACTTAATAATTACCCTGAATTGGATAGACTCAGTGACAGGTAGTGCTGAACCACAGAAGGCCTCCCCTGGGAGGGCAGAGCCAGCTCCAGTAAGCCTTATGCATGGCCCTGATAGAGACTGGAGTATAACCACTCTGTAGATGGATTCTAAGGAGAGAGAAAAGGCTGATTCCAGGTACTTGGTGCCTGTTCTCAGAAGTTACTAATGAAGTAAATCACTCCTCCCATGGGAAGGGATGACTGTGTGATGGTTGGGGAGAGGTGGCCAACCTGAAGTCCCTCCAGATTGGAAACTGGATGTCAGAGAATGGAGGTATTGCTGGTATATTTTTGGAGAAATTAAGGGAAAGGGCTGAAAACTTTGTAGTAGGTAAAAAGTCTTCTACCTCTATCATTTGCATGTTTCATCCCCATTGTCTAACGTCCTCCAGGAGAGCAAATCAGGCTTTCTAGGCCCCTTATTTCCTTGCTATCTACTATGTACTCTAGCTACACCCCGGAATTATTGCTATTCCTGGGACATGCCCTTCCTTTCCCCTCTTCTTTCTTTGATATGTTAGTGTTCGGAAAGTATAGTGTACATGGCACTGATAGTCCTGGGATAATTTGGGGTGGTTCATGATTACAATCTCACTTGGATAGTTATAAGTGTTTGTATACATACTCACTTTTTCAAAACTTTATTGAACTATTATATAATTTATTAAAAAAGTAAATGTGAAAATCGTAAGTTTTCAGCTTTCCACAAAGTGAACACATCCATCTTATCAGTATTTGGATTAAGAAACTGCATTACCAGTCCCCAAAATACTTCTTCACGTGCCTTTCCAATGCCTCCTCCCACCAGGATAACCACTCCCTTGACTGAAGTTTATATTTGCTTGTTTTGAGCTTCATAGTAATGGGATCATGCAGTGTGTATTCTTTTGTGTATGTCTTCTTTCCCTCATCATCATATTTGTAATACTCATCCATGTTACGTGTAGTTGTATTTTTTTCATCCTTCTTGCAGAATAGTATTTCATTGGGTGGATATATACCACAGTTTATCCATTCTGTTAAGGATGAACATTTAGGTGGTTGCTAGTTTTAGGTCTGAACAGTTATTTATTGATTTTAATATGGAGTGCATATCTAACTAGTATTTTTATAGATATTGCTGTACAGAAATAGGCTAAAATAATTAAAATAGCATTTAGTATATAATATGTTCAATTTTCTTAAGTATTTCCCTTGTCTGAGGTAATAGAATGCTTCTAGGTACTAAATCATTCATGTAAACATTAAATTGACTTTTTAAATACCATGACGTGTAAGTCTTTGCAGTGTTCAAATATTATTTATGAACTTACAAGATTTCAGCTTAGGGGCACCTGGGTGGCTCAGTCGGTAAAGCGTCCAGTTCTTTTTTTTTTTTTTTTTAACGTTTATTTATTTTTGAGACAGAGAGAGACAGAGCATGAACGGGGGAGGGTCAGAGAGAGAGGGAGACACAGAATCCGAAATAGGCTCCAGGCTCTGAGCGGTCAGCACAGAGCCTGACGTGGGGCTCGAACTCACAGACCGCGAGATCATGACCTGAGCTGAAGTTGGCCGCCCAACCGACTGAGCCACCCAGGCGCCCCAAGCGTCTCGTTCTTGATTTCAGCTCAGGTCATGATCTCATGGTTCATGAGTTTGAGTCCTGTGTCAGGCCCTGTGCTGATCGTGCAGAGCCTTCTTGGGATTCTCTCTCTGCCCCTCCCCTGCTTGTGTTCTCTCTTTTTCTCTTAAATAAATAAACTTAAAAAAAAAAAAAGATTTCAGCTTAAAATCACAAGCCTAAATCTGTAACTTAGTTACACATTTTAAATTTGTTACAAGCCAGTCATAAGACAGATCCTCTTAAATTTTGTAAGTATATAAAAGATCAATTTTTGCATAGCTTTCTTAAAACAAAAACATTAACATCTGACTTTGATTTCCTTCTTAAGAATTTGTACATTTAATTCTAGATCTTTTTATAGTTGAAATATGTGTACTCATTAAGGAAGTCTGCTACCATTCTAGCTTAACTGCAGTTACTTTTGACAAGGAGTTTTGCTTCTTGGATGAGATTTGGAGCTCTGGGTATCTTATCACTCACTAAGAAAACTATTGTATTGCATGTAGTATTTGCCCTTGATGGCATATCTGAATTTACTAACCAGAGATTTGAGCCAAGATGCTGACCAAATTCTTGTCGGCAACTTCATTGGGCCTCTCCAAACTCTATTTTTAGTTGCCATATCAGTGACCTCATACCATCAACTGGGGAGTGTTCATGTATTCCAGGACCTTGTAATCAAATAATATGAATAATTTCATTTGTTATATTCACAGTTTACAATCTCTACTCAGATTATTTATGTGGTTGGTTTTGCATTTCTTCATCCTGAACTTTCCAGGAATTCAGAATCAGGAGTATTAAAATGACACTCACTTGAATTCTATTGTGTCAACTCAAAGTTTATAAATCAGCACTGCACTAGAGCTTTCTGTGATGATGGAAATCTTCTGTAAACTGCTGTCCAATATTGGTAGCTACCAACCACATGTGGCCATTAAGCACTTAAAATACGGCCATTTTGACCAAGTAGCTGAATTTTAAATTTTATTACATTTTAATTAAATTTAAATAGGCACATGTGACTAGTTATATATACCATGTTGAATAGCACAGCTGTAGATTGAAATCTAACTCATTATCTGCCCTTTCTCATTTCCAAATGAAGTTACTTTTCTGAGTTTTCTTACTTCTCTTAGTGTTGGTATTAGTCCCATGGTCACATTCTTCAGCCCTTGCTCTTGAACTTCTTTTCATTTTTTTCTTTGAAGATAGAACTCCCTTTTGAATTAGTTTGTTCAAGTAATTAATTCTGTAGTTACTTTGTTTCCGTTTATACTTATCTCATCTGATCTTCACAACCACTCATTTTACAGATTAGTAACTGAAGTTCGTAGATGTTTGCCAGAAAATAGTCACTTGCTAGCTAGCTGGTTAGTAAGTGGCAGAACCTAGATTTGAATCTAGATCTATTATCTCAAGTCTAGAGCTTTTTCCTTGATACTGTGCTGATATCACCAATCCTGGTCATTTTTTCTTCACAATCTTTCTCACATACATTTTGTGCATTAAACAAATTTTTATTGGCTGCTGTATTCAAGGTGCTTTGGCTACTTCAGTTAACAAAATGAACAAAGATCCCTTCTCTCATAGAGCTTACATTCTAATGGGTGAAACGGATAATTAACTACCCATAATAAATAAGTCAATTATTAAGTGTTAGAAAATGATAAATGCTATGGAAAAAAGACAAAGAACAGTAAAGAAGTAGGGTTCACATTTTAAGTAGAATATTACTGGAAAACATGACATTTAAACAAATATTTGAAGATGAGTGTTGAGCTGTATGGATATCTAGTGGATGAGCATTCCAGGCACAGGGATAGTGTGTGCAAATACCTGAAGGGGAGGTACATGTTTGTTGTGTTAGGAGAGTGGCAAGTGTAGCTGGAGTCAATTCATAATTCCCCCCCCCCAGCCCCACAGTTTAAACTGTGTACCTTTGAAATCTCAGCTTCTCATTCACCTGTCTCATGTTTTAATTAAGGTCTCTTATCCATGCTACATTTTCTAGCTTCCACAACTTTTCTTTTGCCACTCTCTGGAAGATCCTTGCTTGTTTGACACCAGGCTTCAGGGTCTGTGTGTTTTGGGGATCTTTTATTTTTATTTTTAAATAGTTTTTTCTTAATGCTTATTTATTTGAGAGAGAGTGCAGGTAGGGGAGGGGCAGAAAGAGAGGGAGACAGAGAATCCAAAGCAAGTTCTGTACTGTCAACACAGAGCCTGACACAGGGCTTGAACTCACGAACTGTGAGATCATGACCCGAGCCCAAATCAGACACGTGAGCAATTGAACCTCCAAGGAGCCCCTCTCTTATTTTTGAGAAGAGGTGATATTGGGCTATTGTCTGTTGCCTCTTCCCCATGATTTCTCATATTATGAATTGTAACTCTAAAATCATTAAGTTTCATGCAATATAGTATCTAGGCCTGGAGACTTTAATTCATTTAAATCAGCTAGATACCCTCTTGGCATCTTCTCTCCTGTTTGAAACTTCATCTACCCAAGTTTGTTGGCAATTTATTCAGTGTTTTCTATGTGCTAAGCACTGGGGAGGATTAGCACATAGTTTTTGCCTTATGAGACTTGTAGGTCTACTAAGGAAGACTGATTTGTCTTCTGTTACTGCAGGGTGCTAAGTGCTATAGCAGAGGCATGGGAGGGGAATGAAGACTGGTACAGCAGTGGAAGGGCATTGTCATTTCAAAGAAACATAGATGAGAAGGGTTGAGGAGTACTGTTCTATGTTACGATGCTATGTGAAAATTCTTAAACCTCAAGGTAAAAACATTGATGAGAGCATTTGGATGAGAACTGAATCAGATGATTATAATAAGAGAATGTGGACAATAAAATTTTGGCTGTAGTGATGATGGGGACCTTCAGCTACCTGGATAGCTTTTAAAAGTCTTACTCTGGTAGCAGGATATCTGGCAGTTATTTTACCATTAAAAAAAAAAAAAAGGGAGGATAAATAATTGATGCTGAAATGTTATACATTTTTATTGAAGAAAAAACAGAAAATAATAATAAAAATGAAGATTTACATCAAAAGTAATTAAGAGGTAACCACTACAGCATCTTGGCATCTTTTAGATATGCCGTAATGATGTGTTGAAACTACCATTTTTCACTATCTTGTGAATAACTTTCTATGTCAAGAAATATTAATGGGCAACCTCATCTTTAGTGACTGCATGATATGTAGGTACTACAAGTTCAATCAGTACATTATCACTTTTAATTGTTTCCAGTCTTTCCCTATTATAAAGAATACTATGATAAACTTTTTACAGTTAAAAGCCTAAAAATTTCCTTAAGGCATATGTTTAAAAAGGGCTTAATGAATTAAAGAGCATACTGGAATACATTATTCATTCATCTCAGTGGGCAGAGGCAGAAATAAAGGACAGCTGCTTGTTTGTATTTAATTTTGACCAAGAATAAAGAAATGGAAATTATTGGAATCCCAGGAGAAAGACTGCTATCATGTTTGAGCAGATTTATGTCTTACAATTTAGGAACGCATCTTTCCTATAATTCATATAAAAGGGAATGAGGTGTTTTGGCCTGAGCTGTTAAGGGGAAACCAAGACAGGACCACAGAGAGCCTAGGAAATATTGCTTAACTTTGCCTGGGCCTTGGAGGTGATCAGGGGAGAGAGCTGAGGCGGCTGGCTTAGATGTGCCAGTTCAAACCACTTACTGTTAAAAGTAGATACTGTACACTGCGTGCTTGTTCAGATGTTTTGTGCTGTTTGGTCATATCTTTCTACATGATGTGATGTACCTTGAGGATTATAATGTGAGTAGTTTTCTTTTTCTAACATACTATTTTGAAAAAAATTTAAACATTACAAAGTTCAATTTTATAATAAACAATTTCATACCCACCACCTAGATTCTACTGTTAGCGCCTTGCTATACTTGCTTATCACCTATCTGTCCATTAATTCGTCCTTTTCTCCATTCTATATTGTTCTGTCTTATTTTTGGTGCATTTTATGTTTTTATTTTTTAAGTGTTTATTTATTTTGAGGGAGAGAATCTCAAGCAGATCCACGCAGAGCCTAACACGGGGCTCTGTGCACAACCATGAGATCATGACCTGAGCTGATATCGAGAGTCGGGTGTTCCAACAGACTGAGCCTTTTTGATGCATTTTAAAGAAAATTAATAGCTTCATTTTTGAAGTAAAATCTCCTGTATTAGCTTTCACTACTATTAGGGGAACTTTTAAGTTAATACCTCTAACTCTTCAGTCTCCATTTTCACATTTTCAATTATTTGGACATTTTTATCTGGGAATGTCTTGGTGTTTTGACATGATGGTAATCTCTTCTTGAAGTAAAAATTTAAAAATCTATATTTTTGAAGTAAAAGGTTCTACTTTTGTTCTTATATATTGGTCTTGCTTTCCAGATAGTATTTTGTTTGCTGTGTCTTCACAAAATATTTGTAGCTTCACAACATAATTATTAGACTGCTAGTCTGATTTTGGTTTTATTTCCAAGTTCTTACCTGCCATCTGCTACTATTTTCAGAAAGTACATTCTAGTTTGCTATGCCTATGTTTAGATTTTATACAAATGGTAACCTTTCTTAAGAATGAATTCTTGTTAGAATGTGTGTTAATTAGGACTTTTGTTTATAAGTATTAATTAATTTGAGCTTAGTGAAAACAGGGGGAATTTAAGAGTACAGGGGCACCAAAGAACTCCAGGGCAGGAGTGGAGCTTGGCCTCAGGATGAAATTAGAACTAAAAACCAGAAAGCCGTCAGGTTTCTTGCTAGCATCACTTCTTGCTAGTGTCTGCTGCATGTTTCTTTAAGCAGACAAGCCTTTTTGGCTCTTCTGTCCAAATGGTAAAATATGGCAACCCCACTCCTCCAGGATGTTCAACCAGTAGCAATGAATAGTTGAACCCTCTTGTTCCCAACAACTGGGGCACATGCCTACATTGTTCTAATCAGCTGTTGCTTGGAAAGGAGTGGTGGTGATCTTAGTACAAAAATAGCTGCCCAGGCAGTTAAATGAGCTGAACTAACTCTGGTTATCATGCTTTGAAAAATGTCACAGCCAGATCATCTGCTCATCTTTTTTGATGCTTCCTTCCCCAGAATCTTACTCCATGAGTTATCCTTTTGCTTTCCCCTTGTGTCATCAGTTTTTTTTTTTCCTTTTCCTAGTTGATGAATATTTTTAAAATTAAAGTATAATTAACACAGTGTTATATTAGTTTCAGGTGTACAATATAATGATTCAATTCTGTACATTATTCAGTGCTCATCAAGATAAATATAAGCTTAAGCCCCTTTATTTTATCCATGCCTCTGCCCACCTCCCCTCTGGGAACTACCAGTTTGTCCTTTGTATTTAAGAGTCTGTTTTTGTTTGTTTGTCTCCTTTTTCTTTTGTTTGTTCATTTTATTTCTTAAATTCCACATATGAGTGAAATCATATGGTAGTTGTCTTTCTCTGGTTTATTTCACTTAGCATTTTACCTTCTAGGTCCATCCATGTTGTTGCAAATAGCAAGATCTCATTCTTTTTTATGGCTGAGTAATATTCCATTGTAATAATATACCACATCTTCTTTACCCATTTATTTGTCGATGGACACTTGGGTTACTTCCATATCTTGGCTATTGTAAATAATACTTAAGTAAACGGGGGTGCATATATCTTTTAGAATTGGTGTTTTTGTTTCTTTAGGTTAATACACAGTAGTAGAATTACTGGATCATATGGAAATTCTATTTTAAAAATTTTGAAGACTCTGCATGCTGTTTTTCAAAGTGTGTGCTGCACCAATTTGCATTCCCACCAACAGTGCTCGAGGGTTCCTTTTCTGCCACATCCTTGCCAACACTGATTATTCTTGGTATTAATTGATTAATTCTTGGTATTTTGATTTTAGTTATTCTGACAGGTGTAAGGTGATATTTCATTGCGGTTTTGATTTGCATTTCCCTGATGATTAGTGATGATGAGCATGTTTTCATGTCTGTTTGCCATCTGTATGTCTTTGAAAAAATACTTATTCAGGTACACTGGCCATTTTTTAATTGGATTATTTGGGGCGGTGGGTTGATGTTGAATTGTATAAGTTCTTTATATATTTTGGATATTATTATTGGATATATTATTTGCAAATATCTTCAGTAGATGCCATTTTGTTTTGTTGATAGTGTCCTTTGCTGTGCAAAAGCTTTTTACTTTGATGTAGTCACAATAGTTTAATTTTGCTTTTTTTTTCCTTTGCCTGAGGATATGTATCTACAAAAATGATTCTATAGCCAATGACAAAGAGATTACTGCCTATGTTTTCTTCTAGAAGTTTTATGGTTTCAGGTCAGAATTTTAGGTCTTTAATCCATTTTGGGTTTATTTTTGTGTATGGTGTAAGAAAGTGGTCCAGATTCATTCTTTCACATGTAGCTGTTCAGTTTTCCTAGCACCATTTGTTGAAGAGACTGTCTTTTCTTCACTGTATATTCTTGCCCTTTTGTCATAGATTAATTAACCATATATGCATGGATTTATTTCTGGGCTGTCTATTCTGTTGATCTGTATGTCTCTTTTTGTGCCAGTACCATAGTGTTTTGATTACTACAGCTTTGTAGTATATCTTGTAATCTGGGATTGTTATACCTCCAGCTTTGTTCTTCTTTCTTCATATTGCTTTGGCTATTCAGGGTCTTTGTGGTTCCATACAAGTTTTAGTATTATTTGTTCTAGTTCTTTGAAAAATGTTGGTATTTTGGGGCAAGTGGCTCAGCTGGTTAAGCATCCGACTTCGGCTCTGGTCATGATCTCACGGTTTGTGAGTTCGAGCCCTGAGCCTGGAACCTGCTTCAGATTCTGTGTCTCCCTCTCTTTTTGCCCCTCCCCAACTTGTGCTCTGTCTCTCTTTCTCTCAAAAATAAATAAACATTAAAATTTTTTTTTAAAAAAGAGGAAAATGTTGGTATTTTGATAGAGATTGTATTGAATCTGTAGGTTGCTTTGGGTAGTATGGACATTTAAAAAATATTGGGTCTTTTGGGGCACCTGGGTGGCTCAGTCAGTTAGGCGTCCAACTTCGGCTCAGGTCATGATCTCAATGCTCATGGGTTTGAGCCCCACGTCAGGCTCTGTGCTGACTGCTCAGAGCCTGGAGCCAGCTTCAGATTCTGTGTCTCCCCCTCCCTCTGCCCCTCCCATGCTCATGCTCTGTCTCTCTCTGTCTCTCAATAATGAATAAATGTAAAAAAAATAAATAAATACTGGGTCTTCCAATCCATGAACACGGAATATCTTTCCATTTGTTTGTGTCATCTTTAATTTTTTTTCCATCAGTGTTTTATAGTTTTAGGAGTACAGGTCTTTCACTTCCTTAGTTAAGTTTATTCCTAGGTATTTTATTGTTTTTAGTGCAATTATAAATAGGATTGTTTTCTTAATTTTTCTTTTCGTTACTTCGTTATTAGTCTATAGTGTAGAATTGCAAGTTTTTTTTGTTGTTTTGTTTTTGTAGTCTGTGACTTGACTGAATTCATTTATTTTGGCGGAATCTTGAGTGTTTTTTTTAATGTTTTTATTTTTTTATTTTTGAGAGTGAGAGAGAGAATAAGAGAGAGAACGAATGAATAGGGGAGAGGCAGAGAGAAAGGGAGCCAGAGAATCCCAAGCAGGCTCTGCACTGTCAGTGCAGAGCTGCATGCAGAGCTCAAACCCATGAGCTGAAATCAAGAGTCAGCCACTTAACCAAATGAGCCACCCAGGTGCTCCTTGAGTGTTTTCTATATATATTATCAGGTCATCTGCAAACAGTGGAAGTTTTACTTCTTCCTTACCAATGTGGATGCCTTTTATTTCTCTTTGTTGTCTGATTGCTGTGGCTAGGGCTTCTAGTACTATGTAGAATAAAAACAATGGTAAGAGTGGACATGGATATCCTTGTCTTTTTCCTGATCTTAAAGGAAAAACTCTCAATTTTTCCCCATGAGGATGATGTTAGTTGTGGGTTTTTCATATATGGCCTTTATAATGTTGAGGTATGTTTCCTCTAAACCTACTTTATTGAGAGCTTTTATCATGACTGGATGTTGTAATTTGTCAGATACTTTTATTTGCATCTATTGAGATGATCATATGATTTTTATTCTTTCTCTTGTTAATGTGATGTATCATGTTGATTGATTTGCAAATATTGGACCACCCCTGTATCCCTAGAATAAATCCCACTTGATCAGGGTGAATGATTTTTTTAATGTATTGTTGGATTTGATTTGATAATATTTTTGTTGAGTATTTTTGCATCTGTATTCATCAGAGATATTGGCTGGGTTTATTTGTTTTTGTTTTTGTTTTGTTTGTTTCTTGTAGTGTCTATCTGGTTTTAGGGTAATGTGTCATTTGGAATGTTTCTTTTTTTTTTTTTTTTTTTTTTCTTCTATTTTTTGGAATAGTTTGAGAAGAATACATATTACCTTTTCTTTAAATTTTTGGTAGAATTCACCTGTGAAGCCACCTGGTTTTAGACTTTTGTTTGTTGGAAGTTTTTTGATTACTGATTCCATTTCATTGCTGGTGATCATTCTGTTCAAATTTTCTTCTTTCTAATGCAGTATTGGAAGGTTATATATTTCTGGGATTTTATTCATATCTTCTAGGTTGTTCAATTTGTTGACATATAATTTTTGATAATATTCTTTTATAATCCCTTGTATTTCTGTGGTGTTGGTTGTTATTTCTTCTTCAGTTCTGGTTTTATTTGAGCATGTGCATTCTCTCTCTCTCTCTCTTAATGAATCCGGCTAAAGATTTATCAATTTTGTTTCTCTTTTCAGAGAAACAGCTCCTGGTTTCATTGATCTATTTTATTGCTTTTAAAATCTATGTTTCATTTATTTCTGCCTTTATCGTTATTATTTCTTTTTTTCTACTGGCTTTGGGCTTTGTTCTTTTTTCTAGCTCCTTTAGGTGTAAGTGTAGCCTGTTTATTTGAGATTTTTCTTGTTGTTTTTTTAAAACATTTTTTAATGTTTATTTTTGAGAGAGAGAGAAAATGAATATGAATGAGTGGGGGAGGGGCAGAGAGAGAGGGAGACACAGAATCTGAAGCAAGCTCCAGGCTCTGAGCTGTCAGCACAGAGCATGATGCAGGGCTTGAACTCTGAACTATCCAGGTGCCCCAAGGTTTTTCTTGTTTCTTGAGGTAGGCCTGTAATGCTGTAATCTTCCCTCTTTTTTTTTTTTTAATTTTTGTTAATGTTTTTTATTTATTTTTGAGAGAGAGAGAGAGACAGAGCATGAGCATGAGCATGAGCAGGTGAGGGCCAGAGAGAGGAGGCACAGAATCTGAAGCAGGCTCCAGGCTCAGAGCTGTCAGCATAGAACCCAACGTGGGGCTTGAACTTGTGAACTGCAAGAACATGACCTTAGCTGAAGTTGGATGCTTAACCAACTGAGCCATCCAGGTGCTCCTCTAATATTCCCTCTTAAAAACAGCTTTTGCTGTATGCCAAATACTTGGGACTGTTCTGTTTTCATTTTCATTTGTCTCTACGTATTTTTTAATTTCCTCTTTGATTTCTTGGTTGGCCCATTCATTGTTTAGTAGCATGTGAATTTAGCCTCCTTGTGTTTGTGTTCTTTCCATATTTTTCTTGTGATTGATTTCTAGTTTCATACCATTGTGGTATGAAAATGAATTATATGCTTTCAGTCTTTTAAAATTTATTGAGTGGCACTTGGGCGGCTCATTCAGTTAAGCATCTGACTTTTGATTTTGGCTCAGGTCATGATCTCATGTTTCATAAATTCAAGCCCTGCATCAGGCTCTGCGCTGACAGCACAGAGCCTGCTTGGGATTCTCTCTCTCCCTCTCTCTCTGCCCCTTCCCCATCTGCTCGCTCACTCGCTGTCTCTCAAAATAAAAAAAAATAAACATTAAAAAAATTGAGACTTGTTTTGTGGCCTAATGTGATATGTTCTGAAGAATGTTTCATGTACATTCCGCTATTTTTGAATGGACTGTTCTGAATATATCTGTTAGGTCTGAGATGTCATTTAAAGCATTTCCTTGGTTTTCTGTTTGGATGATCTATCCCTCAATGTAAGTGGGTGTTAAAGTCCTCTACTATTATCTTATTACTGTCAATTTCTTCCTTTGTGTCTGTGTCTGTTGATAGTTGCTTTATGTACTTAGGTGCTAGCATATTAGGTGCATAGATATATGTAATTGCTATATCCCTTTGTTGGATTGTCCTCTTGTTATGTAGTATCTTTTGTCTCTTTTTACAGTCTTTGTTTGTTTATTTATTTATCTATTTATTTATTTTACTTTTTTAAAATTTTTAAGTAGTCTCCACACTGGGATGAACACAGGGCTTGAACTCACAATCCTGAGATCAAGATCTGAGCTGAGATAGAGTCAGACACTTAACCAACTGAACCACCCAGACACCTCAATTACAGGCTTTATTTTAAAGTCTATTTTGTCTGATATAAATATTGCTACCCAGTTTTCATTTGCTTCCATTAGTATGCTGAATGTTTTTTCCATCCCTTCACTTTTGATCTGCATGTGCGTTTAGGTCTGAAGTAAGTCTCCTGTAGGTAGCATATAGATGGATCTTGCTTTTTTTATCCATCTAACACCTTATGTCTTGCTTTTTTATAATTTAAAAAACTACAGCATACTTAACCCTGTGTCTTTTGATTGAGCATTTAGTCCATTTACATTTGAAGTAATTTTTTTTTTTTTTTTTTTTTTTTTTGAGAGAGAGAGAGAGAGAGATCATGCACATGCGCAAGTTGGGGAAGGGCAGAGGAAGAGGAAGAGAGAGAATCTCAAGCAGGCTCCATGCCCAGTCCAGAGCCCAAAGTGGGGCTCAATCTCATGACTAGGAGATCATGACCTGAGCTGAAATCAAGAGTCAGACATTTAACTGACTGAGCCATTCAGGTGCCCCTACATTTAAAGTAATTATTGATAAATATGTACTTATTGCCATTTTATTACTTGTTTTATGGTTGTTTTGGTAGTTTTTCTCTCTTTCTTTCCTTCTTTCCTTCTTTTTTTAAAAATTTATATCCAAGTTAGTTAGCATATAGTGCAACAGTGATTTCAGGAGTAGATTCCTTAATGCCCCTTACCCATTTAACCCATCCCGCCTCCCACAACCCCTCCAGTAACCCTCTTTTTGTTCTCCATATTTAAGAGTCTTTTATGCTTTGTCCTCTTCCCTATTTTTATATTATTTTTGCTTCCCTTCTCTTGTGTTCATCTGTTCCGTGTCTTAAAGTCCTCATATGAGTGAAGTCATATGATATTTGTCTTTCTTTGACTAATTTCGCTTAGCATAATACCTTCTAGTTCCATCTGTGTAGTTGCAAATGGCAAGATTTTATGCTTTTTGATTGCCGAGTAATACTCCATTGTATATATATATATACCATGTTTTCTTTATCCATTCATCCATCGATGGACATTTGGGCTCTTTTCCATGCTTTAGCTAATGTTGATAGTGCTGCTCTAAACATTGGGGTGCATGTGCCCCTTAGAAACAGCATTCCTGTATCCCTTGGATAAATACCTAGTAGTGCAATTGCTGGGTCGTAGAGTAGTTCTATTTTTAATTTTTTGAGGAACCTTCATACTGTTTTCCAGAGTGGCTGCACCAGTTTGCATTTCCACCAGCAGTGCAAAAGAGATCCTCTTTGTGTGTATCCTCGCCAACATCTGTTGTTGCCTGAGTTGTTAGTGTTAGCCATTCTGACAGGTGTGAGGTAGTATCTCATTGTAGTTTTGATTTGTATTTCCCTGTTGATGAGTGATATTGAGCATTTTTTCCATGTGTCGGTTGGCCATCTGGATGTCTTCTTTGGAGAAGTGTCTATTCGTGTCTTTTGCCTATTTTTTCACTGGATGATTTGTTTTTTGGGTGTTGAGTTTGATAAGTTCTTTATAGATTTTGGATACTAGCCCTTTATCTGATATGTCGTTTGCAAGTATCTTCTCCCATTCTGTTGGTTGCCTTTTAGTTTTGCTGATTGTTTCCTTCTCTGTGCAGAAGCTTTTTATTTTGATGAGGTCCCAATAGTTCATTTTTGCTTTGGTTTCCTTTGCCTCTGGAGACGTGTTGAGTAAGAAGTTGCTGTGGCCAAGGTCATAGAGGTTTTTGCTTGCTTTCTCCTCCAGGATTTTGATGCTTTCCTGTCTTACATTTAGGTCTTTCATCCACTTTGAGTTTAGTATTGTGTATGGTGTAAGAAAGTGGTCCAGGTTCATTCTTCTGCATGTTGCTGTCCAGTTTTCCCAGCACCACTTGCTGAAGAGACTGTCTTTATTCCATTGGATAGTCTTTCCTGCTTTGTCAAAGATTATTTGGCCATATGTTTGTGTGTCCATTTCTGGGTTCTCTATTCTGTTCCATTAATCTGAGTGTCTGTTTTTGTGCCAGTATCATACTGTCTTGATGATTACAGCTTTGTAATACAGCTTGAAGTCCATCTGTTCCTTTCTTCTTTTACTCTCTTCTCTTGTGTTTTGATAGCTTTCTTTTAGTTATGTTTGAATTCCTTTTTCTTACTTTTTGTGTATCTATTAAAGGTTTTTGATTTGTGGTTACTATTTAGGTTTACATATAACATCTTATGTGTGTAGCAGTCTGTGTTAAGTTGATGGTCGTTTAAGTTTGAACCCATTCTAAAAGCAGTAAATTTTACTACCCCCCCCCCCCCCCCCGCACATTTTACGTATATGATGCTATACATCCTTCTATTTTGTGAAGTCCTTGGTGGATTTATGTAGCTATAATTGACTTAACCGCTTTTGTGCTTTAACCTCCATAGTGGTTTTATAAATTACTAATCTACTTTTATTGTATGTTATCATTTGCCTGTGAATTTTTTTCCGTTTATAATTCTTACTACTCATTATGGCCATTTTTTTTTCCACTCAAAGAATTGCCTTTAACATTTCTTGTAAGGCTGGTTTAGTGGTGATGAGCTCCTTTAACTTTTGTCTGTCTGGGAAGTTCTTTATCTCTCCTATTCTGAATGATAATCTTGTCGGGTAGGGTATTCTTGGTTGCAGGTTTTTTCCTTTCAGTACTTTGTATACATCATGCCCTTCCCTTCTGGCCTACTAAGTTGCTGCTGAAAAATCAGCTCATAGCCTTAGGGGTTTCCCTTATATGTAACTTTTCTTTTGCTGCTTTTAAGATTCCCTCTTTATCATTACTTTTTTGCCAATTTAATTATGTGTGGACCTCCTTGGGTTCATCTTGTTAAGGATCCTCTGTGCTTCCTAGATCTGGATGTTTGTTTCCTTCTATAGATTAGGGAAGTTTTCAGCTATTATTTTCTCAAATATGTTTTTTTCCCCTTTCTCTTTCTTCTCCTTCTGGGGTTCCTATACGGGAAAGGTTATTACATGTGATGATGTTGCTGAGTTCCCTTAACTTATTCTCAGTTTTTGCTATTCTTTTACTATTCTGCTTAGTGGCTTTCCATTACCCTGTCCCCCAGAATGCTGATTTGTTCTTCTGCCTGCTCTAATCTGCTGTTGATTCCCTTTCGTGTATTTTAAAAATCAATTTATTTATTTATTATTATCATTTTTTATGTTTATTTATTTTGAGAGAGATAGGCAGCATGAGTGGGGGAGGGGCAGAGAGAGAGGGAGAGAGAGAATCCCAAGCAGGCTCTGCACTGTCAGTCAGAGCCCACTGTGGGGCTCAAACTCACAAAACCACGAGATCATGACCTGAACTAAAACCAAGAGTTGGATACTTAATCGACTGAGCCACCCAGGTGCCCCTAAGATTTTTTTTTTTTAATTTTTAAGTAATCCCTATACCCAATTTGGGGCTCAAACTCCCAATCCTGAGATCAGAAGTCACAGTTCCACTGACTGAACCAGCCAGAATACCCTCTCTTGGTATATTTTTAATTTCAGTTACTCAGTTCTTAATCTCTTTTTATCTATCTATCTCTCTATCTATCTATGTTTGTTGAAGGTCTCACTGGCTCTTTTCTTGAATCCAGTGAGTATCTTTATGACTGTTACTTTGAATTTTTTTTTTCAGGCATATAATTTATCTATATTTCATTTAGCTCTTTTGTTGCAGTTTTGTCCTGTTCTTTCATTTGGGACATATTCTTCTGTCCCCTCATTTTGTCTAATTCTCTGTGTTTGTTTCTGTGTATTAGGCAAGTCAGCTATGTCTCCTGATATTGAAAGTAGTGGCCTTATGAAGAAGAGGTCCTGTGGTGTCCTGCAGCTGAATGCCCCTTGTTCATCAGAACCAGACACTTCAGGTGTCTCCTGTGTGGGTTGTGTGTGCCCTTTTGTGACTGATCCACATTTGCCTTCAATTCAGTTGGCTGCCGTGGTCCACTTTGCCTGTTGTGGGTGCACTGGGCAGCGTTCGGCCCCTGTGCTGCTCAGGGGCCAGTCTGGGGCCACTGTAGGTTTGTGGTGGGCAATGTCTACAGTCAAACCAGATGCCTGTCCTCAGCCCATCTGCTAGGGTTGCAGTCATACTGACCTGCAGGGTGTTTTCCCTGTATTCTCTCTTGAGAAGTTTTCATTTGTGCACAGGGTGGGCTCTCAGACCAAATGCCTGCTCCTAGTCCAGGACTAATTGGGAGGGCACATTCTCTGCACTGCCAGCTATAAGGTTTGCTGCTAGGACTGCAGGCACACAGGTGTGTGATTATCTTCCCCTCTTCCCAGGGTAGGAGTCGCTTTGGAGTAACACTGGTCCCTGTTGGGGTTGCTTGTATGAAGACTTAGGGGAGGAGTGCTTTGAAGTGACACCTGCCAACTGGGTCCGGTTGGGTAGGGTGGATCTGAAGGAGAACATTTACACGGTGTCCAGTGCTAGCAGGATAGATGGAGAGTGTTCATGCCGGTTCCTGCAAGTGTCTGGCTATCTAGGTTTGGGCAGGGGGAGAGAAATGGTGCCTGCCAGCATTTTTGTTCTTAGAGAATTCTCCTAAGTATCCCTGTCCTTCCAGTGCACTTCGGAGATTAGCAAATAAACCTCCTTCAGTATATGCCAGGGGCTTTTCAGGCTGCTGCTTCTATTGTTGTATCTTGCTGGGTTATTTGTTATGCTGTCTCTTTAAGGGTGGGGACTATTTTTTAATCTCCCTCTGGGTGTCTCCTATAGCTAAACCCAGTTATTTTTAGAGTACCTGGAGTTAAGCCCTGCTGATTGCAGAGACTTCCTAAATTAAGCCCCACTGGTTTTGAAAGCCAAATGTTACAGGATTTGTCTCCTTAGGGCCAGGTGTGGTCTGATCCTTCCACTTCTCTGTGCTTGTGATATCCCTCCTGTTTGTGGTTAGTCCTGTGGAGACATGGGTTGGTGGGGATGGTGGGGATGGTGGAGAGGATGAAGGGTCGAGGAGAAGGAGTGGGGATGGGGAGCAGAGTTTGGTTCCCAATTACATCTCTGCCTGTCCTGCCCTTTTTGATGTGGCCTTCTCTTTACAATTAACAGTGGAAAGTCTGTTCTGCCAGTCTTTGGGTGATTTTCAGAGTTAGTTGCACTTTTGGTAGCTGTTATCTCAGTGTGTCCATGGGACTAGGTGAACTCAGGATCCTCCTACTTAGCCATTTTTTCCAGAACCTCATCAGTTTTTTTTCTTTGTTGACTTTGCCTGCTTCTTAAAAACACACTCAAATAACTTACTGAAATTGTTTTCAGCCTATAACACTCTTGTGAAACAGTTGTTTTAAAAGCCATCAATAACCTAGGTATAAAATTGTTAAGTCATTTTCTTGACCAGTTCCCAATACCTGGTACCTAATATTTCTTTCCTTAGCTCCCATGTCATACTATCTTGGTTTTCTTCCCACCCTACTGGCCATGATTTTGCTGACTTTTCTTCCTTCTGCTTCCTAAATTTACAAATTCTTAAGGTTAATTTTTAGTCCTTTTTTTTTTTTTTAAAACATTTTCTTCCTTAATAACTTCATCCACTCAGACTGTATTAGCTTTTACCACTATTGGGGGAACTTCTAAGTTAATATTTCTAACTCTGTCAACTTCCATTTTCACATTTTAAATTATTGCACATTTCTATCTGACTATCTTGCTAAATTCTCCAATCTAGTATGCATGTATAAGGCTGTTATTTTAGCCCTCAATCCTACTACTCCATTATTTCTGTTTACTTCTACTGTTATTGAAATACACAAGCCCAATGTCTCAGTCATAAGGCTTTGCCGAACTCCATTCCCTCTCCCTCATCCACACTGTTGACAGAGCAGATAGATTCTAAAAAAAATTTTTTTAATGTTTATTTATTTTTGAGAGACAGAGAGAGAGAATGAGCAGGGGAGGGGCAGAGAGAGAGGGAGACACAGAATCCGAAGCAGGCTCCAGGCTCTGAGCCGTCAGCACAGAGCCTGACGCGGGGCTCAAACTCACGAACCGTGAGATCATGCCCTGAGCTGAACTTGGACGCCCAACCAACTGAGCCACCCAGGCGCCCCCAGATCAGGTAGATTCTATTACTTGTGATTGTCAAGACACTTTTGTTTTTCTCCCATAGATGCCAACGTAGATGAAATATATATTTTTTAATGTTTATTTATTTTGAGAGAGAGAGAGAGCGTGTGTGCAAGTGTGCAAGTCAGGGGGGAGGGGCAGGGAGAGAGAGAATCTCAGGCAGGCTCCACACTATCAGTGCAGAGCTCATGGACCGAGAGATCATGCCCTGAGCCAAAATCAGGAGTTGGACACTTAGCAGACTGAGCCACCCAGGCGCCCCTAGATGAAATCTTCAAATTGTCTCACATCTATTCTGGTCTTCCTTTATTTTTTCCCCTTCAAATGATTCTCCATTCCATTACCAGACCAATCTTTGTTCAGAGAAAGTGTGAGTACATGCTGCCTGCTAGTCCTGTGCTACATTCTGACACTGCAAAACTGATTGACAGTTCAGTAGAGATACATAGATAGGTATATAGAAGGTATGACATAGTAAATGCTACAGTGTGTGCAGAAGGAACCATAAATTCTTTCTGAGGAAGATAGGAAGGCTTTATAGGAAGAGTAACTTTTGGAGTGGTTCTTGATGGATAAATAGGAGTTTTCTAGAGAGAGAAAGGCATTTCAGACAAGGGATATATGTATACATGCAAAGACAGGCAGACATAAAAGGTCATGGTGTGTATAAGGAATTGTGATAACTTTTAGTGTGGCTGGAAGAGTAGTTGTTAAGGAAGGTGAAAATGTAGTTTGGAGCCAGATTGTAAAGGACATTGTATGCTATGTTAAAGAATTAGAATTTCATCCACACTGGAGAGCAGCACAACTTTAAAGCAGATACTGTTAGATTTTTTACTTTTGGTGACGACATGGTACATAGAAAATACTGTTTTGATGAAATAAGGCTTAATCCCTATAATTTGACATCTCTGCTGTTCTCCATGACTTTCTTGCATATGTTCTATGCTTCAGCCAATTTGAGCTATTAGCATGGGAAAGTCCTTGTGCTTTTCTGCCTCTGCTTGATTATTGAATTTCTGTCATCTTCCAAAGCAACTAGAATGAAGCCTTCTTCTCTCAGCTAGAGATGAACACTATATTCTCTGAGTTCTTGTAATACTTCTTACTCCACGTGTGGCAATCAGCAAGTGTATTAAAATCATAGCTTAGTAGTTAAGGAGTGTTGGAGCCAGAAGAACAAGATTTATCCTAGTTGTGTCATATACTGTTTGGACAAGCTACTGTTTTTCTAAGCCTTTCTTATGTTTTAAATAGGAATAATAACACCTACATCATCAATCTCACAAACATTGATGTGAAAAGGAAATGAAGTCATGATTGTAAAGTCCTTAGCTTTATAGTATTATACAGTATATTCTATTGCAGTATACTGTATAGAAAGCATAAGGAAAATCCAGTGCTGACATAGTGTCTGAAGGTGAAAGCATAAGAAGTTGGAGGTCCTCAATGACAGCCGTGACATTTTAATATTGAGAACAGGTTTCTAATTAATACCACCTTATGTGTTAGGGAGAAAAGGAAGAATGCAAAGAATGAAGAGAATTAGCAATTGCTTGTACTGCAGGATGCGCTGATTGTCAGTATCTTGTACACAATAGTCACCATTGTGCCACTTGGCATTTGCATGCCTTCTTCAGTTCTACTTGGTGTGTGGCGTTGGTGAACACATGTATTGAAATTTGAATAAACATAATTGTGCTAGAGATAAATTATTCGATGAACCATCGCCTTTTTAGTTTTGTTACCCTTTTAACATGTATAAAGTAGGAACATTTCCATAACAGATTGACTTTCTACATTTTGGATCAGAAAGTATTATTTCTATATAGCCTTCATTCGCCCTTCTTGGATAATCCTTTGTAAAATTGGGTACGCACCTGTCTACCTCTGCTCTTATGGAAAACGAATCTCCATTTCCTGTTACCCTCTTTCCCCTGTCTTCCACATTTCTCACTTTGCCCTCTTGCTGCCTTGTTTTGTCACAGAACTCCACGCTGGTCCATCCTGTCCTATAGTGCAGTGAATTTAAAGTTATCGCCCTTTCCCTGCAGTTCCAGTCCCTTCTGATTTTCATAGAGTTTGGGTGAGAGCAACTTTATAAACCATTTACATTAATGCTTTGTATCTCTTTGTGGCTATTCAACAGATGAGGCTTCTGCTGTCAACTTTACCTCGTGCCTCAAGGCAGTGCTTACACAATTAGAGTCTGTGGATGACCTGCCCCACAATTTTCTGGCTGGGCTTGTTTAAAAGGTTTAGATTCTAAGGCCTCAGTCTCAAAGATTCTAATCATTGGCTAGGTCTAGAGTGACATCCAGGACTCTGCTTTTAACATGAATTCCCAAGGTGATGTTTATACTCCCAAGACGATTGGGAATTTCAATTGTAATTGTGATTGGGCCTTGATTTTAATAAATATTTTTTTCTCCCTCCGAACTTTGTGGGGTTCATTTTTTTCCTGTGGCTTTTTCAGAAGCAAAGGTGAAAACTCCAACAACCTGTTCATTTAAAGTAGAAGGGGCTGCTGCTTACTATTGTATTAAGTCAAAAAACAAACAAAACATTTGTTGTAAGAATACTCTATATCAAGCAGATATGGATTTTAGTCTTGGCTTTTTTAGGGTCTTGTCAAGATTATTGGGTTGTACCCTGGAAGACAGCTGGAAAAGGGAACTCAGAAGCTTGGTTTCTGTTGAAAAATGGCATACAGACTTTTGGAGACATTCATGTTTCTTTGTTGTTTGCAGAAATGTAAGACTGTACCAGAAATGGTCTTTGGTCGCTTACAGATTGGTCAATCCAACATGCTTGTGATACAATTCCTATTTCAATTACTAGCAAACAGGGAGGAAAGCAATAAAAGTGAATCGGCATTTTCCAGCTGGTGGTAGACAGTCTGGAATTCTCTGCCTAAATCGCCATATTGATTAGATTACAAGCGGACAGTAGAGGGAATAATTTAAAGTATAGATCAGGGAGCTCACGTGGTCAAGGGAAGTGTACATCCTTGTTCTTTGTCTTTTGCCAAGACAACTCCCTGATACTAATTAGTACTTTTGTACTTGTTACATAGACTAAGACATGAAGGTAAAAGACAGGATAGTTGTGTCTTTCTAGGCCTTCGGAATGGCAGGTACCAGGCTTTTGGGAGTATGTGCTTATATAACATGCCTGCCCTAGCATGAAATACTTGGAATTTCTTTTTTAAAGAGATTTTTCAAACAATAATGAATTTCCAGTTAGAATTTGGTGTGTGTGAAGAAAGATTGGGGCGTAAGGGAAGTCATCCCAGGAGCCTCAGTGAGTAGTGAGTGCCAGATTATTCTGTCAAGGTGTAAGACTGGCTTTGCCTTATTTGCCCCAGACCTCCCTTCTTTCCCTGCTTCTTTGTGCCTCTGTCTATAAGGTTCCTGCCCCTCTCCCCCATACTTATACATTCCTTTTTCTTCCATTCATTGATTCATAGCAAATGTAATAGGATTTCAACCTTGGGGACACAATTTTTGACCCTTGAATTCAGGTTTTGAAAAGTTTCTTCTGAGAAGTACCACTTTCTTGTGAACTCTAAAGAGTTGACTGTAGCAAGTTAAATACATATTTGGTTTGCTGAATATTTGAAGTTGATTCATTCTGAATGGAATTCTATTATTTAAAAAAAAATTGTGGGGATTGCTAAGAAATCCAACAGTGGGTTTTATAATAAACCATCATGGAATATCTATGTATATGTGAAAGAAAGAATTGTTTTCTTGAAGAGAAACTGCACTGAGATTCAAGGGCTGAGCAACATATTTGCTTCAGATACAGAGTTGCAGTAATCATACCTTTTTAGTCCATGGTATTTGCATAATAGTATAATACTATTAATAAAATGCTAATAAAGTAGCATAACACTATTTAATCAAATTAAAAATACATACACAAAGTAACACTGCATATTTTACAAAACACGTACACATATACTTGAGAACATTTATGGATGCCCATAGAAGGGGGCAGATAGGATTAGAAATCAGAGATGGAGGAAAAGAAAAGAGAGGCCTCTTTTGTTCATAGACAAATGCCATGAACTAAAAAAAATAGTATGCTGTAGATCTTTTACCTGTTTTCTCCTTTTGTGTTCTCTGCTGTTTAACCTTTCTATGTTTCTGTATATGTATCTATCTTCCTTATTGCTTTTGGTTGCTGCATATTCTTTCACAGAATTTACTTAACACTTATCCATTCCTTTAGTGATGCCTCTAGCTACTCTTACAAATAATGCTCCAGAGAATATATCAAAGTTATTCCCTTATGGAACTGTCTGTGAATTCCTCCTGAGTATAAACCCAGGAGTTGTATAGCTGGGTCATAGAAATGGCATTACCTATGAAAACTTAGCACACGATTGATCCATGGAGTAGTTTATCAGTAATGCATTTGGGTTTCCTTCTCCATGTTCTTGCTAACAATGTTCTCTGTCATAAATCTTATATTTAGTCCATTTTACACTATCACATTGGAAGAAATTAGAAAGCTGATTAATAATTTATCACGTGCAAGGACCAAATTTTTATTATGGCCACTAGAGATTTAAAACTTATAATGAGGATGTGGAAGGAAGATTGAAATTCATGTTGAAGTTTAAAGTGTCACAGAATCATGTCCATGTTTTGCAAGGAGAAGGTATACTGTCTAGAGGTAAGGGATATTATCTTGTTGAACTGTCCAGAAGCCTAATCTTGTCAGGGTACCAGAGTCAATCATATTCAGGTGGTCTGTCTTGTGTAAACTATCTTCATTAGTGACCAAAGTTAATTAGAATGCCAATAGACTAATTCATGGTGAAAAAGCAAAATTATCAAACCTGGTAATTTATTTGGTTTATTTGGTTCAGTTGGCCACTTTTTCTTGGTAGAAAATAAAATATAATCAGGAGAGTTGGTTGGTGAGTTTTATATCAGGGCAAAAGGAAGTATTCTGTGATTCAGATGTTTGATTATATCAAGCTGTCGAAGCCTGATGACATCTATTTTCTAAGTAAAATGTTTTAATAGTCTTGGAGTCATGAGATTTGTAGCAGTGTTAAGTGATGATAATTTGTCCATACCTTTTAAAAATTTTTTTAAGTTTATTCTGTGAGAGACGGGGGGCGGGGGAAAGAGAGTGAGAGAGCGAGAGAGAGAGAAAGAGAAAGAAAGAAAGAAAGAAAGAAAGAAAGAAAGAAAGAAAGAAAGAAAGAAAGAGAGAAAGAGAGAAAGAGAAGCCCAAGCAGGCTCCACACTCTAAGTCCAGAGCCCAATGTGGGGCTTGAACTCATGAACCCTTGAGAGCATGATCTGAGACAAAATCAAAGGTTAATCATCTGAGCCACCCAGGTGGCCCTTCCATGTCTTTTTAAAAAAAATTTTTTTCTATTCTTTTTTGTAAAGGGGCTTTCTCTTATAGTATACATAAATTATTGTACTTATAACTGTTACTAAGATTAACAAAAGAGAATTAGTTGCACTGTTAGATTGAGGCAGTAAGTATTGTAAATGGTTTTACATAGTTTTGCTATTGAATTTTTAGAAATAATTTTGTAGGAATTATAGAATAGACATGATATTTAAATTTATTTTAAAACATGTACATTTTAAATTAAATTTAGAATTAGTGTTCCATAGTTTTTCTCCCTCATTAGGCCTTTATATTTCTAATGGTAACTTAGCTTCATTTTTTTTTTTAATAAAAGAAGTTAGGATTATTATTTCATTTATAGGGATATTTTTGTAAAAGATCTTTTTAGGGGTATATTTGTTGATCAGTTCTTGGTATCTCAACTCTTTATTTACTTCACTTTCATGATTTCCTTTAGGTTATTTTGGTCCTAAGGTAATTAAGCACACAACCTGATAGTAAGGATTTTTAAATAGTACAAAAAAATCCTGAAAGTTTTTTTAATTTTTAACTTCTACATATTGTACTACATATGGGATTAATTTGAATTTATCTGATGCTGAGCATGGTTTGTTAGAAATCCAGCATTGAGGCTTAAGTTTCATACTTCACTTTTTATTTTCTAAAAGCTCTGAGATCATAGTACCTTTTTCTCATTGTTTGAATTAGAAATGATAGATAAAAATTTGATTTTCATCAGAACTAAGTAATGAAGTATCTTTTATTAGAATTTTGATTATTGGAATTATATGGAAAAAATTCTTTTTTTTTAGTTATCACTTAACTGAGTTTTTTACTGCTGAGCCAAAATAAAATTAGGTTAAAGCATGTTTTCCTTTCCTTTTTTTCTAGTGAAAAGTATAATTAGAAATAGCAGTGGTAGAAACCATGCATTTATATCAGGATGCTTGAAATTTATTAGTATTAGAGGAATAGTAATCTATGTGTATATAGAGACTTAAAAGTGAACATCTCCCAATTTAAGAAAAGATCTCTGGTTTTCATAATAATAGTGCTAAGTCTAAATACTTCAGTTAAAAATTGTGCAAACCACAGCACTGGGAAATAATATATATATCATGGGAGAATACTGCCACCTTGTGTATACATGATGCTACATTATGTCTCCATTTTCTTTTGTTATGCCAGCTAAAACAAAGTGCTTCTTCACCATTTGGTACTGTGGTCAGATATGTAAATGGGTAAAACATTTGTTTTATTTTTTTTGTGTAACAAAATCAAACGGACTTATCTTTTTTCTTGGCAGGAGGAAGGGTCTTATATTTTGAAGACCTTAAATTTAGTGTAAAGTTAGCTCTAAGAATTGGAAAGTCTGAGGGATCAGTCTGGTTAATTGATCTTTGGGGTCAGTAGAAAATTGAATCTTTTTATTTGAATCTTATGGAATGTTGATATTTCTTTGATCATTCGTCATTTTAGTGCTTGCCATGCTTTTGGGATCATTATTCTGAATGCCAGAATTCAAATACTGTACATAAAGGAAGTGAGGGCACTGGGTTTCCTGACGGCACCATAGTCCTTGATTTTCAAATGTTTCCCTTAAGATCAAGTGCAGAAGAATGGCTATAATAATAACATGTAATAGTGCTTTGAAAAATATTGATGTCAAGGAAAAAGGGTTCCTTTAAGTCATTTTGGTTACTTGAGGGCATGATTTGGTGGGTTTAAGACATTACCTTTCTAAAGAGGAAGAGTCACAAGACTAGGGATTCACTTTCTGATGCTTACAACTAGCTTAGCTGTTTAATCATGAGAGCTTCTCTGGGCACAAGTTTCTTCATTTGAAAAATGAGCAATTGAACTAGGTGATTTCTCAGGATCTTTTTTTTTAGTTTTAGAATTCTGTGATTGTGTGAGGTTTTACTTTTAACTGTTTTAAAATGCTAATGCTATAATGCCCTTCAAGTTACTCATTATATTTTCTGTATAAGAAGTTATTTTGAAAGTTTAATGTAATCACATAGTTGTGTTTAACTGTCATAGAATATATTAGTAATTTGAAGGGATACCTGTATACAAAAGTTTAAAACCAGAAGCCCGGGAAATTCACCTACTTTTTTATTTAACACATGGGGTACTTGAAGATATCAGAAGATTGATTTTGGGGTAACCTAGATTTTAAATATATACTATTTTAAGCAATGTAACACTGTTTTGGGAGTGGGGGGGGTACAAATGGATTCCAAATGCTTACATTTCAACTTCTGGGATGGCTCTAAAAGTTGGTATAAATATGGTAAGCCCATATCATGGGCAGAATTTTCTAATTGAGACGAAAAGAGAGAAAAAAGTAGCTTTAGCCTATAGTTGAAAACTTGGGAATTCTTTAGGATATTACCCACCTGAAAATTTAAGGCCAGTGATTCTTCAGAATGTAAATCTTTTCATTTTTGATTGCACAGCAGCAGATATTTCCTGCTTCCCTTGATTCATTTTTCTTGTGCAGTGCCAAGAGTGAACACATGTAGTCAGGTTTTGCTTTTTACTTTGAGGCCATATGGGAATAATTGTTTAAAATTCTACACATAATTTTAAGGCAAAGGATTCTCATTGTTAAGTTATGTAAACATGCCAAATTTAACATCTGCACTGAAATAATTTCCCAGTGCCTACTGATTGTAATACCAAAGCAAAAGAACTATATTGGTATTTTTGCATTTATTTTGTGTAACACCAAACTGTTGTTTTATAGAATACAGCCTTCATGACAAATGTTTAAATTCAGTATTAAAATGCATTTCAGAAATGAAAATTTATGCACATATTATAAAACATTAAAGATATTACTGGGGTGCCTGGGTGGCTCAGTTGGTTAGGCCACTGACTTCGGTTCAGGTCATGATCTCGCAGTTTGTGAGTTCGAGCCCCGCGTTGGGCTCTATGCTGACATTTCAGAGCCTGGAGCCTACTTCAGATTCTGTTCTCCCCCTCTCTCTACCCCTCCCTTGCTCACGCTCTGTGTCTCTCTGTCTCTCAATAATAAATAAATGTTTACAAAAATTACAAAAAAACATTAAAGATGTTAATTAAAATGTACATATATATATCATCTTCATGTAAATTATTATGGAAATATAATACAATATTAAGTGAATTATATTTCATAAAAGTGAAGCGAATTATGAAAAAAGTAAAGCAGATGATATCTTATTCAGTTTTTAGAAAATGTAATCTTAAGAAAATGGGTATGTTAGTGGTGATATTAGCCATGAGGTTTTTCTGTAGAGATTTTTCCAAAGCTTTCTTCCATAACCTCCCTCTACAATGAGGAATGTGAAATTAGAAGAAAATATTGGGCAACAGTTCATAACAGGCTCATCTACAAATCCAGTTTCTGGATTGATACTCTTGAGATATTTTTGAATAGTTTGTTTTTATATAGGGACTATAGTTTTTATTGATAGCAACTTTAGTTTTAACGAGATTATGCCTGGTCTCTAATTTTCTTAATCTTATGTATGACCTTTACTTGGTTCAGTTTTGTTATGTTGGTGTTCTACTTGTTTGAAAAGCCTTTGAATTGGGTGAAGAATTATGATTGTAATAAAAAATTTGCTTGTCAGTTGTCATTTTCTTCTTCCTTGGGAATTATAGAGAATTAAAATGCTTTCTAATGAGTAAATCTTTATTTTGACATTAAAAAAAACTGAGATATAATTGACATGTAATTAATTTCAGGTATACCACATAATGACTCAAAATCTGTATATATTGTGAAATGATCACCACAGTAAGTCTGGTTAACATCCATCACCACACATATTTACAGGTTTTTTCTTGTGATGTAGTTTGAAATTTTATTTTTTTTTAATTAAAAAAAATTTTTAATGTTTATTTTTGAGAGAGAGAAAAAGAGTGCGAGTGAGGGAAGGGCAGGGAGAGAGGGAGACACAAAATCTGAAGCAAAATCTGAGCTCCAGGCTCTGAGCTGTCAGCACAGAGCCCGACGTGGGACTCAAACCCACGAACCGTGAGATCATGGCCTGAGCTGAAGTCAGACGCTTAACTGACTGAGCCACCACCCAGACACCCCTATTTTGAAATTTTAATGCAGCAAATAATTTCTGTGTAGAGAAGAGTTTTCTTTTCTTCATCATAGACTGCATAATTGAATTTGCAATAAGATTTGTTATCAGTTTATTTCAGTAGCCCAGATATACTAGGGCACCATGCTAAAACACAGCATTAATAATAAATGCTGACAGAGTACTTCAGTACTTCAGTGTGGTTGCTTATTGTGTTCTGCACAGGTCCAGATCTTATGTAATGTTCAGAATTGAATCAATTATTGATTTGGCTGAAAATGCTTTTTAAGACAATGAAATTCAAAATACCATATTGTTTTCGAATACTAAAAACTGGTATAGTCATTAACTGTTACATTAATATGTAGGTCAAGGTAGAGATTGGTGGTTACATGGAAATTGAAGGATTTAGAATGTTTGTAAACGCATCTTAGATTTTTTTATATACTTTATTAAGTGTCTACTACTAGTAGTGCCATTACTAGTGAACTTATTCTGTAAATTGATCTTTTCATCATAGCAGATTAATAATTGTGATTTTTCTAATATATGCAAAAATTTGTTTCCTATTCAAGTGAGTTTTATTTTAATTGCAGAATTTTTTAGACTGTCCTATTATGTAAACTAATAACATGTACAACATGAAGCATATTTGTACTCTAATTATATTTTTCTCCCTTTTTCCTTCTTTTTCCTTTGAATTCATTAAATGTAGTTGTTGCCCTTTGTGAAGCAGGTGCTGCTCATCAGAATGATTCTGTATTTG
Organism: Panthera leo; assembly: GCF_018350215.1. Classification (NCBI taxonomy): domain Eukaryota; kingdom Metazoa; phylum Chordata; class Mammalia; order Carnivora; family Felidae; genus Panthera; species Panthera leo. Next base: position 164,582,223 of record NC_056686.1, read on the forward strand.
AAATATTAATTAATACATGGACATTTTGATCCATATTCATTCTATTTAAACTGATATACTGTTAGTGGGATCAGGTCTTTTAAATGATTGTGAAAGTTAATATCAATGATATACTATTCAGTTTTGAGATATTTAATGTAGTCTAATTTATGTATTTTTTTTTATTATTATTAGGCAAGAAGTTATGAAATGGAATGGATGGGGATATAATGATTCTAAGTTCTTCTTCAATAAGAAAGGCCAAGTTGAGTTGACTGGGAAAAGGTAACTGGTTGGTTTATTCTTTTCCTTTTTTTCCTCTTTCTTTCTATAAAAAATTTTAAACATAAATAACAAATGTATGTCATGTTAAATAACAGACACACATAGAGAGGACAATATAATGACTCCTCCCTCAACTTAAAGTTATCAACATTTTGGGGTGCCTGGGTGGCTTGGTTGGTACACCATCCAATTTCGGCTCAGGTCATGATCTCATGATTTGTGGGTTTGAGCCGCACATTGGGCTCTGTGCTGATGGCTGAGAGCCTGGAGCCTGCTTCAGATTCTGTGTCTCCCTCTCTCTGTCCCTCCCTTGCTTGCACTCTGTCTCTTTCTCAAAAATAAATAAACATTAAAAAAATAAAAAGTAAATAAAGCTATCAACATTTTGACATAATTGCTCCTTCTTTTTTTGGTAGTAAATTCCATTGTGTCACTTCTAAATATTTACATATGTCTCCTTTGAAAGTGTAGGGATCTAATATTAGCTAATCATAATAATATCATTATCATATTTCCCAAAATAAGATAATTTTATAATATCTGATTATCCAGTCCACATTTCCCCTGATATCTAAAAAGATGCCATTTTATAGGTAGGTAGTTTGAATCAGGATCCCACCCAATTTCCATGCCACTGACTTGTTCAAAGTAACTCCCAGTTTAAGACTGGGAATTTAGGGGCACCTGGGTGGCTCAGTCAGTTAAGTGTCTGACTCTTGGTTTCAGCTCAGGTCATGATCTCGTGGTTTTGTGAGTTCAAGCCTTATGTCAAACTCTGGTTGGGATTCTCTCTCTCCCTCTCTCTCTGCCCCTCCCCCACTTGCACTGTCTCTGTCTCTCTCAAAATAAGCAAACTTAAAAAATTTTTTTAAAAAGACTGGGAATTTACTTTTGGGTGTGGGTTATTATGGATGGTGAACAATTTTAGGTCTTTGTGAATATAAATAGTATTTTTAAAATTAATTTTCTGAGACACATTAGGGAAGAAGTGGTGAAGAAAGAACAATCATTTGTGTGATAACTTTCACATTTCTGAAATGTTTTTGGGAATGTGTTGATAAGAATTCTAAATAATATTTGTATTGTTACTGTTCCAGATGCAGACAGAATTGTAAAGTAAGTTCTTAGTTGATTTTAAGAACCAATCCTGCCAAAGCTGGTATTTTGGGTTTGTCTGTTGAAATCGTTTTGGAAGGACAGTGAGTATAAACACGTAAGATTTGAATGCTGGCTCTATAAATTAAAAATTGAGAGTAGGTAAAAAATAGGATCAGATTTTTTTTTAATCTGTTCCAGGATTGTGTTTGACTTAAAATCTATCGGGGATTAATATGATTAGGTTAATATTCTTAAAACTTACATGGTATGTCAATATATTGAAATACCAGTGAGAAATGTTTTATTCCTTTGGAGAAATTCTTTTTCTTTGCAACATAATCATTCCAGTTTTCTGACTTGAACATACTTTGTAACTGAACAAAACCTCGGGAGTAGTAATTAGGAACTAATTGTAATGAAGGTGTGAAATGTACATTTGACACTTGCTTTTTAATAGGAAAAATAAATATTATACGTATTCTCATTCCCATCTTTAAGTTTGACTGGGAAGCATATTGGTGGAGGCTTAGTTAAGAAATTGTATAATTCGGGTAGGAGGAATTTCTGGTTAGAATTAAATTTACCAGTGTTCTAAATGTTGAACGTCCCACATTTTAAATAGAATAATGTCTAATACAGAAACTTATCAGTGTAGAAGCTGGCTTTGCCAAATCTTCTGAGGGGAAAAGAAATCTTCTGAACTTAGAAAATCAACTTCCTCTCCTTTCAGATACTGTCCTCATTTCTTCCTTTCTTTGGATCTTGAGAGAATAGCATCTTTATTTTATGGGAGGGGGTAAATAGTCCCTTATGCACAGTGCTGTTGAAAGCATTAGACACTTACTTCTGTAGGGTACTGTAGGCTATTTAGTGGTTTGTGTTGGAAGCGTATGTGTGTGAAACGAACGATTAGTCACAGAAAATATCTCAAGTAATTACATTTTAGTAGTGCCATGGGTTCAGAATCTGGTTCTTATTTCTGGTGTTCTGACACTTGATTTGTCAGTTTTCACAGAGAGGATCAGGTTTTAGAGGTCTGACATGTGCCACACTCACGGTACACTCATTAAAAACATTAGAACCCCAGTGTATTTATTCATAGTTAGATTATTCCTTTTTCAGTGTAGAGAGCACTTGTTAAAGCCCTTTCTGATTTTAAGATATATAGAATACAAAATTTGTAATTCAGATGTTGTTCAGAGAGCATAGATTAAGAGCAAAGGAGATTCAGTGGTCTTAAGAGAGATTTTTATCCAGGTTGTAATAGAACCGGAGAATTTTATATGTTCGACTTCAGACTTTGGAAGATTGCTGCTGCTGCTGCCATTCTAACCAGAATGAGTTCCTTAAAGGCCTCATTTCTTTGTATTAACTCCTGAGTTGGGTCCAGTGGGAGAAAGGGGAATAGAATGGGGTGCATCCAACTGGCAGAGCCTAGAAGGGAGACCAGTAAAGTAGATATCAGGTACATTTGCTTTAGTGGAAGGTAGCCTTTGCTCCTCACTACGACTCATCCGGAGGGTAGCTCTCCAAATACAGAAATGGAATTTAAATGCTCTAGGATTAAATACGTACTACATAAACTATTTAATAACTAAAGCCAATAACTAAATAATATTCAGTTCCCATTTTAGTGCTGCCAGAAGTACCATTACCACAGAGGATAATAAACTGGATTGAATTGGATCATAGCTTTCTGTTAACCTAGTCTAGTTTCCTGGGGATAATGGTTGAATTAGTAGATTTGTCTGATTTGTATCAGAAAACATTTACAAACATTCTTAAAGATAATAATAGCTATTTCTTAATTGAATGGCTACTGAATTATCTTAAAATAACCCTAAGATGGGTAGTCATATTTTCTTAAAAATAATTAGGGGATTGAGGGTGAGAGAGGTTAAATAGCTTACGTGAGGTCACCTGCTCAGTGGAAAGTTGTGAGTGATACCCAAATGTTTTTAAGCTTCATTCTTGTGCCGTTTCTGTTGTTATTGTGCTTCTGCAGATAACCATACTCATTCATTGTACTGATCTTGTTTTCTCTCCAAACTCTGGGAGCACTTTATGGTAGCCTTCTCTACCCCTATACAGTAGCACAGTAAAGCTAGTCATCTTGTAAAAAATTACCCTGTGACAAAAATTGCTGTTGTTATAGTGGAAGGCACAGGGCATAAGCAAAAGAAGGTTGTGATATTCTTCAAAGAGAAAATGGAATTTGTGACTAGAAAGGATGAATTATAAGAAAATACTGATCTGAACTGAACAAATCTTTGCTCTCTATAACTGCATAGAAAACATGAATAAAATACCCAAGAATGAAATAAAACAGAGCTGGGGAAAAAGAATTCTTAGGTGCCAGAAACCAAGAGTGAGTTTTAATGAAAATTTATGGGGATTCCATTTCCATTATTTCTGATCCAAATAAATTTTTATAAGCAAATGTGGTTGATTGTATGTAGTTTGGGGAGGGCAACATTGACATTTCAAACCCAGCCAAAGAAGCAATTATTATAAGCTGTTCTAGATCTTTGGGAAATATCATAAGTTTTTTCCTGAACACAGTCTTATCTTTTGAACATATTTGTAATTTGTCAGTTTATAAATCCTTAGTTTTTGTTTTTGTTTTTGTTTTTTTTTTAAGTTTATTTATTTATGTGGCAGGGGGGTCAGAGAGAGAGGGAGAGAGAGGAAATCCCAAGCAGGCTTTGCGCTGTTAGCACAGAACCCCGTGCGGGGCTCGAACTCACTAACCATAAGGTCATGACCTGAGCCCAAATCAAGAGTCTGAGGCTTAACTGACTGAGCCACCCAGGCACCCCTAAATCCTTAGATTTAGAATCTTGCTATTCTTACTCCTTCTAGATATAGATGAATTGAGTCCTCATGGGTTTAAGCAGCAGAAGGCAATACTTCAGAGCTAATGCTGTAGCTTTCTACAAACTAAAATTTTTGAAAAGTGTCATTTTTCTTGGACTTTAAAGGTATTATACATTAATTGGTGCTTACAAAGCACAAGTTAGTGTTTAGATGGAGAGACTTTGGGTTTGTTGTACTTTATATTTTCAGTGGTATTAAAGTTTTATCTGATTATAAAAGACTTTTAAATTGCTTAGCAATTGTGGAACTTACTCTGGGATAGATAGTTGTGTGTACTAATAGTTTGCTGCCTCTGTGCACTGCCGCAGAGTGAGAGTACTTTGTCTTTAGTCACAATAAATCTTGATGTGCACTTCATTCTTGGATATTTATGTTCACAGAATTTTCTTTCCACACAGTGATTTCTTTGGTCTTAAAAGCTTCCCCTGGTTCTATATCTTCTACAATATAGGTCAGTTCTGTCCTGAGGAAAAGTGGTGAGTTGATCTCACCTTATATTTTACAACAAGAACTATTTCTTTTTTTTTTTAATTTTATTTTTAATGTTTATTTTTGAAACAGAGAGAGAGAGACAGAGCATGAGCAGAGGAGGGGCAGAGAGAGAGGGAGACAGAATCTGAAGCAGCTTTCAGGCTCTAAGCTGTCAGCACGGAGCCCAACGCAGGGTTTGAACTCACAAGCCGTGAGATCATGACCTGAGTCGAAGTTGGGTGTTTAACCAATTGAGCCACCCACGTGCCCCAACAAGAACCATTTCGTAAAGTTTTCAAACTAATCTTCAACCATGAGTAAAGATCCATTTAAGAGTCACCTGTTTCCAGCGAGGGGAAGATGGGGGCGTAGGAGGACTCTGGACTCACCGCGCGTCCTGCTGATCACTTAGATTCCACCTACACCTGCCTAACTAACCCAGAAAACTACCAGAAGACTAGCAGAACCATTCTCCGGAGCCAAGCGCAGACGAGAGGCCCACGGAAGAGGGTAGGAAGGGCGGCGAGGTGGTGCGCGCTCCATGGACTAGCGGGAGGGAGCCGGGGTGGAGGGGCGGTCAGCCGGCCAAGCAGAGCCCCCGAGTCTGGCTTGCAAAAGCGGAGGGCCTGACGGAGTGTGTTCCGACAGCAAGCACGACTTAGCATCTGGGAGGTCATAAGTTAACAGCTCTGCTCGGAAACTGGAAGGCTGGAGGACAAAGGGAGGAGAGTACCTGAGCCCCCGGACAACAGAGCTCAGTTTGTTGGGGAACAAAGGCGCTAACCAGCGCCATCTCCCTCGCCCATCCCCCAGCCAAAATCCCAAAGGGAACCAGTTCCTGCCAGGGAACTTGCTTGCTCCCCGCAAACACCCAACGCTGTGCTTCTGCGGAGCCAACCCTCCGGCAGCAGGTCTGACTCCCTCCCACTGCCACAGGGCCCCTCCTGAAATGGATCACCTGAGGAGAAGCAAGCTAAGCCTGCCCCTCCTACCCCCGTGCACCTTGCCTACCCACCCCAGCTAATATGCCAGATCCCCAGCACCACAAGCCTGGCAGTGTGCAAGTAGCCCAGACGGGCCACGCCACCCCACAGTGAATCCCGCCCCAGGAGAGGGGAAGAGAAGGCACACAGCAGTCTGACTGTGGCCCCAGCGGTGGGCTGGGGGCAGACATCAGGTCGGACTGCGGCCCCGCCCACCAACTCCAGTTATACACCACAGCACAGGGGAAGTGCCCTGCAGGTCCGCACCACTCCAGGGACTATCCAAAATGACCAAACGGAAAAATTCCCCTCAGAAGAATCTCCAGGAAATAACAACAGCTAATGAACTGATCAAAAAGGATTTAAATAATATAACAGAAAGTGAATTTAGAATAATAGTCATAAAATTAATCGCTGGGCTTGAAAACAGTATACAGGACAGCAGAGAATCTCTTGCTACAGAGATCAAGGGACTAAGGAACAGTCAGGAGGAGCTGAAAAACGCTTTAAACGAAATGCAAAACAAAATGGAAACGACGACAGCTCGGATTGAAGAGGCAGAGGAGAGAATAGGTGAACTAGAAGATAAAGTTATGGAAAAAGAGGAAGCTGAGAAAAAGATAAAAAAATCCAGGAGTATGAGGGGAAAATTAGAGAACTAAGTGATACACTAAAAAAAAATAATATACACATAATTGGTATCCCAGAGGAGGAAGAGAGAGGGAAAGGTGCTGACGGGGAACTTGAAGAAATAATAGCTGAGAACTTCCCTGAACTGGGGAAGGAAAAAGGCATTGAAATCCAAGAGGCACAGAGAACTCCCTTCAGACGTAACTTGAATCGATCTTCTGCACGACATATCATAGTGAAACTGGAAAAAATACAAGGATAAAGAGAAAATTCTGAAAGCAGCAAGGGATAAACGTGCCCCAACATATAAAGGGAGACCTATAAGACTCGTGACTGATCTGTCTTTTGAAACTTGGCAGGCCAGAAAGGATTGGCACGAGATCTTCAATGTGCTGAACAGAAAAAAATATGCAGCCGAGAATCCTTTATCCAGCAAGTCTGTCATTTAGAATAGAAGGAGAGATAAAGGTCTTCCCAAACAAACAAAAACTGAAGGAATTTGTCACCACGAAACCAGCCCTACAAGAGATCCTAAGGGGGATCCTGTGAGACAAAGTACCAGAGACATCACTACAAGCATAAAACATACAGACATCACAATGACTCTAAACCCGTATCTTTCTATAATAACACTGAATATAAATGGATTAAATGCGCCAACCAAAAGACATAGGGTATCAGAATGGATAAAAAAACAAGACCCATCTATTTGCTGTCTACAAGAGACTCATTTTAGACCTGAGGACACCTTTAGATTGAGAGTGAGGGGATGGAGAACCATTTATCATGCTACTGGAAGCCAAAAGAAAGCTGGAGTAGCCATACTTATATCAGACAAACTAGACTTTAAATTAAAGGCTGTAACAAGAGATGAAGAAGGTCATTATATAATAATTACAGGGTCTATCCATCAGGAAGAGCTAACAGTTATAAATGTCTATGCGCCGAATACGGGAGCCCCCAAATATATAAAACAATTACTCATAAACATAAGCAACCTTATTGATAAGAATGTGGTAATTGCAAGGGACTTTAACACTCCACTTACAGAAATGGATAGATCATCTAGACACACGGTCAATAAAGAAACAAGGGCCCTGAATGACACATTGGATCAGATGGACTTGACAGATATATTTAGAACTCTGCATCCCAAAGCAACAGAATATACTTTCTTCTCGAGTGCACATGGAACCTTCTCCAAGATAGATCACATACTGGGTCACAAAACAGCCCTTCATAAGTATACAAGAATTGAAATTATACCATGCATACTTTCAGACCACAATGCTATGAAGCTTGAAATCAACCACAGGAAAAAGTCTGGAAAACCTCCAAAAGCATGGAGGTGAAAGAACACCCTACTAAAGAATGAGTGGGTCAACCAGGCAATTAGAGAAGAAATTAAAAAATATATGGAAACAAATGAAAATGAAAATACAACAATCCAAACGCTTTGGGATGCAACGAAGGCAGTCCTGAGAGGAAAATACATTGCAATCCAGGCCTGTCTCAAGAAACAAGAAAAATCCCAAATACAAAATCTAACAGCACACCTAAAGGAAACAGAAGCAGAACAGCAAAGGCAGCCTAAACCCAGCAGAAGAAGAGAAATAATAAAGATCAGAGCAGAAATAAACAATATAGAATCTAAAAAAACTGTAGAGCAGATCAACGAAACCAAGAGTTGGTTTTTTGAAAAAATTAACAAAATTGACAAACCTCTAGCCAGGCTTCTCAAAAAGAAAAGGGAGATGACCCAAATAGATAAAATCATGAATGAAAATGGAATGATTACAACCAATCCCTCAGAGATACAAACAATTATCAGGGAATACTATGAAAAATTATATGCCAGCAAATTGGACAACCTGGAAGAAATGGACAAATTCCTAAATACGCACACTCTTCCAAAACTCAATCAGGAGGAAATAGAAAGCTTGAACAGACCCATAACCAGCGAAGAAATTGAATCGGTTATCAAAAATCTCCCAACAAATAAGAGTCCAGGACCAGATGGCTTCCCAGGGGAGTTCTACCAGACGTTTAAAGCAGAGATAATACCTATCCTTCTCAAGCTATTCCAAGAAATAGAAAGGGAAGGAAAACTTCCAGACTCGTTCTATGAAGCCAGTATTACTTTGATTCCTAAACCAGACAGAGACCCAGTAAAAAAAGAGAACTACAGGCCAATATCCCTGATGAATATGGATGCAAAAAATTCTCAATAAGATACTAGCAAATCGAATTCAACAGCATATAAAAGGAATTATTCACCATGATCAAGTGGGATTCATTCCTGGGCTGCAGGGCTGGTTCAACATTCGCAAATCAATCAACGTGATACATCACATTAATAAAAGAAAAGATAAGAACCATATGATCCTGTCAATCAATGCAGAAAAGGCCTTTGACAAAATCCAGCACCCTTTCTTAATAAAAACTCTTGAGAAAGTCGGGATAGAAGGAACATACTTAAACATCATAAAAGCCATTTATGAAAAGCCCACAGCTAACATCATCCTCAATGGGGAAAAACTGAGAGCTTTATCCCTGAGATCAGGAACACGACAGGGATGCCCACTCTCACCGCTGTTGTTTAACATAGTGTTGGAAGTTCTAGCATCAGCAATCAGACAACAAAAGGAAATCAAAGGCATCAAATTGGCAAAGATGAAGTCAAGCTTTCGCTTTTTACAGATGACATGATATTATACGTGGAAAATCCGATAGACTCCACCAAAAGTCTGCTAGAACTGATACATGAATTCAGCAAAGTTGCAGGATACAAAATCAATGTACAGAAATCAGTTGCATTCTTATACACTAACAATGAAGCAACAGAAAGACAAATAAAGAAACTGATCCCATTCACAATTGCACCAAGAAGCATAAAATACCTAGGAATAAATCTAACCAAAGATGTAAAAGATCTGTATGCTGAAAACTATAGAAAGCTTATGAAGGTAATTGAAGAAGATATAAAGAAATGGAAAGACATTCCCTGCTCATGGATTGGAAGAATAAATATTGTCAAAATGTCAATACTACCCAAAGCTATCTACACATTCAATGCAATCCCAATCAAAATTGCACCAGCATTCTTCTCGAAACTAGAACAAGCAATTCTAAAATTCATATGGAACCACAAAAGGCCCCAAATAGCCAAAGTAATTTTGAAGAAGAAGACCAAAGCAGGAGGCATCACAATCCCAGACTTTAGCCTCTACTACAAAGTTGTCATCATCAAGACAGCATGGTATTGGCACAAAAACAGACACATAGACCAATGGAATAGACTAGAAACCCCAGAACTAGACCCACAAACGTATGGCCAACTAATCTTTGACAAAGCAGGAAAGAACATCCAATGGAAAAAAGTCTCTTTAACAAATGGTGCTGGGAGAACTGGACAGCAACATGCAGAAGGTGAAACTAGACCACTTTCTCACACCATTCACAAAAATAAACTCAAAATGGATAAAGGGCCTGAATGTGAGACAGGAAACCATCCAAACCGTAGAGGAGAAAGCAGGAAAAGACCTCTCTGACCTCAGCCGTAGCAATCTCTTACTCGACACATCCCCAAAGGCAAGGGAATTAAAAGCAAAAATGAACTACTGGGACCTTATGAAGATAAAAAGCTTCTGCACAGCAAAGGAAACAACCAACAAAACTAAAAGGCAACCAACAGAATGGGAAAAGATATTTGCAAATGACATGTCGGACAAAGGGCTAGTATCCAAAATCTATAAAGAGCTCACCAATCTCCACACCCGAAAAACAAATAACCCAGTGAAGAAATGGGCAGAAAACATGAATAGACACTTCTCTAAAGAAGACATCCGGATGGCCAACAGGCACATGAAAAGATGCTCAACGTCCCTCCTTATCAGGGAAATACAAATCAAAACCACACTCAGATATCACCTCACGCCAGTCAGAGTGGCCAAAATGAACAAATCAGGAGACTATAGATGCTGGAGAGGATGTGGAGAAACGGGAACCCTCTTGTACTGTTGGTGGGAATGCAAAATGGTGCAGCCACTCTGGAAAACAGTGTGTAGATTCCTCAGAAAATTAAAAATAGACCTACCCTATGACCCAGCAATAGCACTACTAGGAATTTACCCAAGGGATACAGGAGTACTGATGCATAGGGGCACTTGTACCCCAATGTTTATAGCAGCACTCTCAACAATAGCCAAATTATGGAAAGAGCCTAAATGTCCATCAACTGATGAATGGATAAAGAAATTGTGGTTTATATACACAATGGAGTACTACATGGCAATGAGAAAGAACGAAATATGGCCCTTTGTAGCAACGTGGATGGAACTGGAGAGTGTGATGCTAAGTGAAATAAGCCATACAGAGAAAGACAGATACCATATGTTTTCACTCTTATGTGGATCCTGAGAAACTTAACAGAAACCCATGGGGGAGGGGAAGGAAAAAAAAAAAAAGAGGTTAGAGTGGGAGAGAGCCAAAGCATAGGAGACTCTTAAAAACTGAGAAGAAACTGAGGGTTGATGGGGGGTGGGAGGGAGGGGAGGGTGGGTGATGGGTATTGAGGAGGGCACCTTTTGGGATGAGCACTGGGTGTTGTATGGAAACCAATTTGACAATAAATTTCATATATTGGAAAAGTAAAAAAATTAAAAAAAAAAAAGAGTCACCTGTTTCAATAATTGGTACAAGCACCTGGCTTTCCTCTTATCACATTTCTGGCAAAATTTTCCTATTTTTTGCCCATATATTCATCCTATCAATTAAGTGTCTTTGTAGCTTTAACTAAACTAGATTGTAAGTTTCTTAAGAACTGAAGTTATAATATTAATTCTGTGTGTCCTACAGTGCTCAGTACAGTCTTATATGAGTGTTATATGCTTTTTATAATTCTGGATATATATCTAAACTATTTTACTGTAATAATCAAGTTGTTCCATAGCTGTTTCTTCAGGTAAATACTGCTGATTCCTTTAACTTTTCTTATAATGTTTCTTTTCAGTCAATTTACTTCTTTGATTTCAAAGTTTTAATTTTTACTTCATGATCTTTTGTGAGATTTTTGGAACCCTTGGCAGTATGCTAGGTTTATGATTATGAAGTCAGGTTTCTTTTACTGTTTTTCAAATCCTGGGGCATTAGGTGCAAGAAAAAGTACAATTGAAAAATTTACATTCTGACATGGATCTCTTGTATGTTTTGTGCTGGACTTGTAGTTAATGGAGCAAAATCTTAAATAGAATATTCTGTGCAAGATACTTCTTCAAAGTCTGAAATACAATGCATTCAGATGTAGAAGTATATTGTGTTTTTCTTAGTGGTAGAATGTAGTTTTAAATTTTGCATGAAACAGTAACACCAACTCTATCTGTTAATCCAAGTATCTTGAAGGGGTCACCTTTTTATTTTATCGGTAATGTTATTTGTTAAGGGATTCACAAAGGTCTGATTCTGTCATGAATATCAAGGTTCTAATAACTTTTACAGGGACTCAAATTAATTGTACATTTAACATATAAAGATCCGGCAATAAACCTAATAGTTCCAAACTGGTCTTTTTGGAGAACATAACTAACACATAGCGGTGGCATATCTGTTATAACCAGCTTTCCAGAATTTGTACTGTTACCTCAGCTGAAATGAAGAAAATTTTATATGCTGAATGACTATCTTTAGTTGCTTTAGCTATGAGTCTTATACTTTCTTCCATTCCAGTTTCTTTAGATTTATGAAAACATATTATAGTACTTCAAACATACCCGTTTAGTTTGATTTTTAGCACTTGTGATTTTTTTTAGCATGAAAAGAAACTTAACTAGTTAAAACATATGTGTTCCTTATGTATTTTTTCTCCTTTCCACTGTCATTTTTGTTTTGTTAATGTTTATGTAAAGACTATTTGAACCTCTCTTACACTGTTGGTGGGAATGCAAACTTGTACAGCTACTCTGGAAAACAGTGTGGAGATTCCTCAGAACGTTAAAGATTGAACTGCCCTATGACCCAGCAATTGTACTACTAGGTATTTATCCAAAGGATACAAAAATACTGATTGGAAGGGGGCACATGCACCCCAATGTCTATAACAGCGCTATCAACAACAGCCAAATTATGGAAAGAGCCCAAATATCTATTGATTGATGAATGGATAAAGATGTGGTGTGTGTATATATGTATATACACATATACATACATATGATGGAATATTACTCAGCCATCAAAAAGAATGAAGTCTTGCCATTTGCAACAATGTGGATGGAACTAGAGTGTATTATACTAAGCAAAATAAGTCAGAGAAAGATAAATATCATATGATTTCACTCCTATTTGATATTTTAAAAAACAGATGAATATAGAGGAAGGGAAGGAAAAATAAAATGAGATAAAAACAGAGAAGGGAGTACCTGGAGGGTCAGTAGGTTGAGTGTCCAGCTTTTCATTCGTCTTAGGTCATGATCCTTGGGTTGTGGGATGGAGCTCCATGTCAGGCTCTGTGCTGACCATGGAGGCTGCTTGGGATTCTCTCTCTTCCTCTGCCCCTACCCTGCTTGTGTGCTCTCTCTCTTAAAAAAGAAATAATAAAAAAATCATAGAGGGGGCAAACCATAAGACTATTAACTATAGAGAACAAACTGAGGGTTGCTGGAGGGGAGGTGGGTAGGGGGTGGGCTAAATGGGTAATGAGCATTAAGGAGGGTGCCTGTGATGAGCACTGGGTGTTATATGTAAGTGATGAATCACTAAATTCTACTCCTGGAACCAATACTATGCAATATGTTAACTAGCTTGAATTTAAATGAAATCTTGGAAAGAAACAAAAAGTAATAATATAAAAAGAAAGACTGATTTGAGAATTTTATTTTATTTTATTTTATTTTATTTTATTTTATTTTATTTTATTTTATTTTATTTTATTCTTTCTTCAAAAAAAAATTTTTTTTAATGTTTATTTTTGAGACAGAGAGAGACAGAGCATGAATGAGGGAGGGTCAGAGAGGGAGACACAGAACCTGAAGCAGGCTCCAGGCTCCGAGCTGTCAGCACAGAGCCCGACAGGGGCTTGAACTCACAGACCGTGAAATCATGACCTGAGCTAAAGTCGGATGCTTAACCTACTGAGCCACCCAGGAACCCCTCCTTACAGCTGTTTAGTTATTTCCAGGATTTCACCGTTTTTGATGAGAAGCCAGTCATAATTTTTATTGTTATTACACTGTATGTAATGTGTCATTTTTCTCTAGATTCTTTTAACATTTGTATCCTCCTTCTCTTTCTCTCTCTTTATATTGCAATTTGACCATGATGTGTGTAGTGTGTTTCTTGGCATTTATCTTCTCAGTATTCTCTGGCCTTCTTGAATTTGTAAATTTATGTCTTTCATCAAATTTGGAAACTTTCTGCCATTAATTTCTTCAAATACTGTTTATTTCCTTTCCCTTTTTTTTCTTTTGCTTAGGACTCTATATGTATGTTATGTATATGTTATGTTTTATGTATGTTAGTCTTTTGCTGTTGTTCCATAGGTCCTTGAAGCTCTGTTTATTTTTTCAATCTTTTTCTTTGCTCTTCAGATTGTATGTGTTTTATTGCTCTGTCTGTAAGTTCACTGACATCTCCAGTCTGCCCTTGTGTTCCTCCAATGAATTTTTAAGAGTTTTAATTATAGAATTTCTATTTTGTTCTTTTTATAGTTTCTGTTTCTCTGCTGAGATTTTTTCTTTTACTCACTGGGAACATAGTTTCCCTTTTGCCCTTTAATTATAACTGTTTTAAAATGCTTGTGTGCTAGTTCCAGTATCTTAGATCATCAGAGTCAGTCCCTATTAATTGCCCTTTTTCTTGATTATGGATCATACTTTCTTGTTTGTCTTTGTCTAGTAACTTTGGAGTACATCTTGGACATTGTTAATGGTATGTTGTAGAAACTCTGTATTCCATTATATTCTTCCGAAGAGGCTTTATTTTTTTAACATCATCAAGTAATTAACTTGACTGTTCCTCAGATTCCCATTTCTTTCCTTTTGTGGTGGTGAGCAGCTGGGTTCTTTTAAACTTAGTTGGACTGCCTCGAGTCTGCTCCATATGTCAGTCAGACATCTGGAGAAAGTTTATGCATACATCACTCTCTGACTCTCTCCTTTCCTGTGATTTCTCTATGCTCTTCCCAGCTGTTGTGTTCACTGCAAACACTGCCTTCTGGTTCTTCAAGGCAGGAAGACTAGAGGTTTTCTGTATTTTTGTTTCCTGTTATGGCACCAGCGGGGGCTGTCCCTCAGGCTAAAACTTGTTTTAAAAATAAAAAACATCTGGAAGGTATACTTTTCTAAGCCTATCACACCCCTTTATCCCCTGTTGCTTGTTTTTGTCTGCCTGTACTGCCTTCAGAGTTGGGTTTTGTTTTTGTTTTTTTTTGTCCAGAGTTTATAGTTATATGTGGGAGGGTCATTTTGGTAGGAACTACTTGACCATTACTAGAAGCCAATTTTAAGATTTAAATTTAAATGAAGATACCTTACTCCAATGTTTTATTTTCTTTGTAATCTTAGGTACCCTCTTAGTGGCATGACTTTACCAACTTTTAGAGACTGGATCCAAAATACCCTTGGAGTAAGCCTGGAGCATAAAACTACCTCTAAAGTAAGAAATAAGAATGATTACTAGCATACTTAACTCTGTGTTGTGTCTCTGTGTGTGTGCACGTGCATGTGTTTAATCCTAAATCAGTTAGATTTATCTTTGTAATTTGTTATAATTGCTTTAATGCATTTGTTGTAATTTTTTTGTTAAGAAGTTCACTGGTTTAATTGGCCTTGCTAGGTTTTCTAGAGATGGCTTTTCAGCATCGCAGATATAGATCCTGATCTCAGAATTTATCTGAGAGTTGCCTGGCAAACTTTTTATGTTCTCTGAGGCTCAGTTACCTTAATTTGAGAAGTGAGAATACTAACTGTCTGTTCTATGTCTCTTAGGGTGGTAGTGAAATGCAAATGAATGCATTCTGTGAGAGGACTGCTACAAAAGGATAAGTTGCTATCATTTTTAGGATATTTAATGAACTGACAGTAATCCAGGATTAATATAGGATAATTTGAAATAAAAATGTAATGTTACTTTTAATATCAAAACATTCAGAATTTTAGAAGACTTACAAAAAAGTAAAAATTTGATTAAGGTATGAGTGATAGAGAACTTTGGTTTGTTCATGTAGTTTCATTTTTCTGTAGTTGAGGTTAAAAAACTTTAAACTGTATTCATATCAAACTAATGAAGTAGCATTTCTCTATATTATTATGATTTTCATTTATTGTTGTTATTATTTCTATGGCATGGTATTCTGCCTGTCCCTCTAAATTGGGTTTAAGTTCTATAAGCGCAGGGACTATGGCTTACACTGTATTCTTTTTTTTTTTTAAGTTTGTTTTATTTATTTTGAGAGAGAGTGTGCATGTGTGTGAATGGGGAGGGGAGAAAGGGAAAGAGAAGAGAATCCCAAGCAGGCTCTGTGCTGTCAGCGCAGAGCCTAATGTTGGGCTCAATCTCACAGCTGTGAGATTGTGACCTGAGCCGACATCAAGAGTCAGACACTTAACCGACTGAGCCACCCAGATGCCTCTATGCTATATTCTCTGCTGTATCCAACACGCTTTTGAGGGCTATAGGTATTTAGTGAGTACTTGTTTGCTTTATTTATAAATCCACCGTTACATGTCATTCTACTAAAGAAATTATGTGAACAGTTAATTCCTACCCCTCCGAAACCAAATTCTTTCAACTTTTCTTACAAGATTTCTTTTTTATTTCCTCAGTTCTTTCTTTTGGCTGTTTATAATTATCTTTTTTTACATTGATGTAATATGTATACCATTTTCAGAAATTTCACCAGTTTTCCATGTACTTTTTTCTGATTTTGAGCCCTTCTCAATTTTTAATAACTTAATAAAATCATAACAATGTATCTTTTGTTGGGGTTCTCTGGTCATTTCCTCTCACTGTAATGTAAATTCCATGAGGTCAAGGATTTTTTTCCCTGATTATCTTACTGCTATATCCCCAAGGCCTAGAACAGTGCCTAGTATATAGCACACACTCAATAAATATTTCTTATATAATTGGATATTAAATACAGACTCTTTAATAAGATACCAACACTACATAAATATGTATTTTTTATACATCTTTTAAATGTTATTATAAAATATTATTATCAAATGTTTATTTTGAGAGGAAGGGAGAGAGAAAGAGAGAGAGATAGCAGGAGAGGGCCAGAGAGAGAGGGAGAGAGAGAATCCCAAGCAGGCTCTGCACTGACAGCACAGATCGAGGTGGGGCTTGAACTGCGAGACCATGACCTGAGCCAAAATCAGGAATCAGCTGCTTAACCATCTGAGCCACCCAGGTGCCTCTTTTACATATTCTTATATTTTCTTTTTTCCAGATACTGTATCATAGCTTTTTTTAATAGCAGATTTTATTTGGCCAGCCTTTTCTCTGTGGTAGGCATGGTATTTGGTGCTTTTCACAAAAATTACCATCTTTTGACCTTTCTAATTCCTTATGGTAGCTGTATAAGTTTAGTGGTGATAATCTCACTTAACAGATGAGGAAGCCAAGGCTCAGAGAAGTTGGGTGATTTGCCCAGTGTCACATAGCTTTAAAGTTGAAGATTTATTTTTCAGGTTACCTGTTAGTTGAAACTAAGTATCAAATTATAATTATGTTGTGAGTTTTAAAGCAGTTCTATAAAAATAGACAAGGTTTCTTGTTGATCATTTTAAAATGGTAATTGAAATCTAAGAAATGGTAAATTTTATCTGCAGATGAAAATGTAGATGATGCAAAAGTTAAGTAGCTTTTCCCCAGTTTCCTTGATCTAAAATGGAAGATTTGAGACTTTGCCATCTTCTTTGTTCTTGATTGCAATCTTCAAAAATAATGAGAAGGTGGGCCAAAGATGTGAAAGAGGAAACATAAGGCATCTATTACTTATATAGAGTATGATTAACCAGACCATTTGTAATTTGTTATTGTCACAGAGTTGGTATCTGTATGGGTTGTTACTTTTCCATGCTTTTGTCTCAGTTACATTTTATGGTCACTGTCTCTAACCAGGTATTCAAAAGTTATTTTTCTAGAAATAAGTCAAAGAAACCAATTTTATTTTCTAGGCATCCTTAAATCCTAGTGATACACCTCCTTCTATTGTAAATGAAGATTTTCTTCATGACCTTAAAGAAACTAATATTTCATATTCACAAGAAGCAGATGATCGAGTATTTAGAGCTCATGGTAAGCAACTTTATATAAGCAGTGTTTTTAATTTTAAAATTTCTTATAAATTAAGATGTTTTTAACATGTTCTTTTTTAAATACAAAACAGGTCATTGTCTTCATGAGATATTTTTGCTCAGGGAAGGAATGTTTCAGCGAATTCCTGATATAGTTTTATGGCCAAGTAAGTTTTTTTTTTTTTTCCTTTGTATCATTAATTTAGTATTGTGAAATCTTAAATAAATTTAGTTTTGGAAATACATACTTGTAAACATAGGAGTTGTAAAAAGTATAGGTAGCTGTATTTTTAGTGTACCAAAAGTTGTGTAATTCTTGATCTGATCTTCCTGAACTATTGGTTTTAATGATTGATTCTGTTGTTGCTGATTAAGTCTTCATTTTAAATGTAAATATCATATTGGAAGGTGGGTAGAAAAATGTATTTTTGGTTAGTTTGAAAGCTTAATGAAATTAATATTGATCAATGATAAATATTCAGATATAAAGAAACTCTTAACTATTGATTACTATAAACTGGTAAGTAATTTGTTGATATCACTTCATGGGCTGACAAGCATTGTCTTCAAATGGTGAAACAAGTTGTTTAAGATACCCATTGTCTTTGATATAAACAGTTAAATTCTGAAACATTAATTTCATTCCTGATTTTGGCTTGAGATAGAAGAAGGATGAGCTTTGTGTTGTTATTTTGCTCTTGCTGATGATTAGGCAGTATATTTATATATATGATTTTTGTACCCATCTCTTTTAGTAGAAAATTTAAGGTAGAATTGGTATATTTGTACCTTACTGTCCATAATTACCTTTTACAAAAGTTCCAGTGATCTGATCCTTTTTCCCCTTAAAACTCCATAAAGGAGTATAGGGAGTATTTTATTTTTCAAAATATTGTCTCATCTGTTTTTAGTTGTGATCCCTCTACTTCACAGGGAATATCTGAGGGGAAAAAAAGCCTCCTTTAATATGGAGGTAGGAGGGAGGTGACATACGTAGGGGGAAAATGCAAGAGCCTGTGTAGCTGAGATTAAATTACTTTGTTGATACCTGTGGGGTATATTCTTCTAGTGTTCTTTTAGTAGCTTTAGGCTACTTCATTACCAAGATTTGGGCAAGATTTATTCCATTTTTTTACTGGAAAAAAATGAAAGCAAAATTTATCAATTTTTGTTTCTCATAGGAAACCTTAATAGACGATCTTTTGATAAATCTTAAGTAGAACTTGGAGTGTGCCTTCTAGGTATTTTCTTCATGTGTCTGAATATTAAAGTACTGAGGATTTACCATAATGAAAATGTATGTCTTACTTTAGAAAATACAGATATTTCTAAAAATCCAGATTTAGGAAACATGCAGAGTTAGTTGTTGTACAAAAGTTTCTTTGTTCTATAAAATCCGTTCTTTATGGCAGTCCCTACCAACCTTGTCCTTCTATTTTTTTTTTCCATGTTAGTTTTCAAACCAGGCCCTTATCAATGCATAGCTGAATTTTCGCAGCAGTCTATAATGTTGTCTCTCACACTCTGAGTTTCTTGTTCTTCCAGGTCACCCTATATATATTCTTGAGAGGTTAGTTTTTCTAAAATATTCCCTTTGTCATCATGTTTCATACCTCAAGAATCTAGGTGAGCAGTGGGATGAAGGAGTGCCATGTCAGATGACATGGTCAAAGAAACTTTTTGATTAGTTGACAATCCTAGAAGTAGTTTTGCCTTGTTAAAGGTTTTTGATAGTCATGTTTGGGTATTTTATTAGTTGTTAATAAACTAAGATTCCATTTAATACATTTTTTTACCACAAATAGTAAGTTTTATAAATTTAATCTGAAAGCTTGAAAGTGAATCTTCATTAAAAATTGGAATGATGCAAATGACATATTCCTAGCTTTAAACAAACCTAAGAAATGATAACTTTTATAGAGCAGTATTTTTACTTTCATAAATGGATATTCATTTGTATATTTTACATCCTTAAATTTCCCTTTCAATCCCTTAGCAAATAATACTTGATTTTTGCATAATTTCCTTGCCTCAAGTCTTTTTCTCTTCCTTGCCATTCCATGTTATCAGGAGATTAATCTTTCTCAGATAGTTTCTTTGCCATGCCAGCTCCCTGGCTTAATGCCCTCTTGCTAGCCAAATTGAGGTTTAGCATCTTATGCTTTGTATTTAAAGTCGCCTGCTGTCAGGTATTTGTTATTTATATAGTTTACACTCTGATAAAGAGTACTCTGCCAGTTGTGTACAATAGAAAGGAATATATGTGGTATATTATGTATAGTATTTTAAAATTTGTTTAAAAATAGAATGAAACACCATCAGTGAATGCAAAAATAAGTGGGTGAAAGTATGATGAGAAATATTTATATAGATTAAGTGTCTCCCTACAAGATACTTACTAATTAAAGCATTCTTATAGTAGAGAAACCTGGCAGATTTCTTTATAACCAAATGATGAAAGTTGACATTACTAGAAATGAGACCTGTCTATATCATGTGCCTCTAGATGTAGCTCTTAAGAAAGGCACAGCATCACTTCTGTGGAATTCCTGCCTAACTGTGTACCTGAATTTAACCATGAGGAGACATAGAAACCCAAATTGAGAGAGATTCTATGAAATAACTGACCCATGCTTTTCAAAAGTGTCAAGGTCATGAGAATCCAAAATAGACCAAGGAACTGTCTTAGATTAAAGAAGAGTAAGGAGACGTGGCAGCTAAATGCAGCGTGTGATTGGCAGTTCCAGAAAAGGGGGCGTTAGTGGAACAATTGGCAAAATTTGAATAAGGTCTGTAAATTAGTTAATAGTATCGTGTAAGTGTAAATTGCTTGGTTTTGTTAATTGAACTATAGTTATGTAAGATATTAACATTTGTGGCTGCTGGGTGAAGGAAATTTTTTGTACCTTATTTGCAACTTTTTTGTAAGTATGAAATCATTTCAAAACAAGAAGTTAAAAAGATAAATAATAAACATTTTGTTTTAATATAGCCACTTAATGTGTTAAAGAGTACATAAATGATGAAAAAGACACTAAAGAACTTAATAGACCCTCATTTTGCAGGGTTACCTAGCGTTTACTCATGTCCCTGTGATTAATTTATTTCCCTTTTCTCAACAGCATGTCATGATGATGTAGTTAAGATTGTGAATCTAGCGTGCAAATATAACCTTTGTATCATACCAATTGGTGGTAGGTATTATGCCTTTTGAATTTTAATATTATGTAAATGTGTTGTTTTTAATTTAAGATATTTATATTCTAAATATTTGTGCCATCATTCTTGAAAGCAAACATTCTTGTAATTATGATATGTTTTTTCTGAAAAATTGGTTTATGTTGTTCATTTTATAGTAGGTCTGTTTACCTGAACTGTTTGAGACATGTTGCTCATGGCTTCTTTCCCATATGGATGCTAATTGATGCTGTGACTTAATGCTTAAACAAGAAAATGTTCCCACTTCAGCAATTACTTTATAACCTTTGTCTTTATGGAGAGAATGTTATTTTTCAAAGGCTAAATATACCCAGTGTATACTTTTGAGAAGGAATGCTATGCAGTGTGAAAGATCAACTAAGGCAATGATGACCAGATCACAATACCTTTTAATGTTGAAAAACAGCATTGCTTTGCATTTAAAGACAAATTTGATCTCTCTTGATCTTTTATGAACCACATTCTTTTAATAATTTACACAAGCCAAAGGAAATTGCCTTCACTAACTCAGTTAGCATTGATGGAATGGAAGTGGGACCCCAACAAATCAGGAGCTCCAGATTCCTTCTTCCGCTTATACTTTGGGTTGAATTAAATTCATGGAGAAAAGGCACTACAGTGTCACTTTCAGGGAAATATTTTTCTGATATCAAAGGACTGTGATAAGCAAATAGTGTTTACTGAGAACACGGTATTATTTTGTACTGGTATTAAGAAAGCATTTTTCGTTTGATAACAAATGTTAATGTAAAACAGGAGTACTTTGTTTACATACTTCTATATATTATTTATTCTATATTAAAATCATCTTTTCACTATTGACATATAAATTTGTTTGAATATTGTGTAATCCAGGCAACTTTAACTTGTTTATATTCTAGTTTATTAAAGTCTTTTTGTATGAGAATATATTATTTCAAATGATAAATGAATCTCACAATTAAGGTAAGGTGTCTTTAGTTGAATTAGGAAGGGTATTTTTTCTTTTAAGCGATATCTCCACAGTAATCTTTAGCTTAGAACTTTTCTAATCATGTTTTTGGAGTTTCACAAATTGCTAGGGGCTTCACTTGAGTGTGCCCAGGGGATGGAGCCATATCCCATTGCTTTCAGCTCCATAATATTTCTTCATTTTGGCATGCAGCATAAAATAAAGGTGAGTTTGCTTTTAGTGTGTTAGCATTTGCAAATTACATTTTGCAAAGTAGAAATAGGTATTACTTTTCTAGTGGGCCTATTTGTATACTTTGTATTAGGAATTTGCCCTAGAAACTTAGCTTAAAAAATAGAATATTAAACATAGCGTTGTTGTTTCCTATTTTGGCAGGAGGAACAAGTGTATCATACGGCTTAATGTGTCCTGCAGATGAGACAAGAACAATTATTTCTTTGGACACTTCACAAATGGTATATGAAAATTTTAGACTTATTTGAAGATAATGTTTGGTTTAAAAAACTCTTTATGACTCAGTCTTAGTAGTCATTATAAAGGTATATTTTTCATTTTGTTTTAAATTTATTTCATCATTATATTTCACCCTTGTCTTCAGGTCCCAGAAAGCTTAGTTCACTCACTTTTAGGCACAGATATTGGTGGTTTCTACCAAATTAGCCTGAGAAATTGTTAATTTGAGAGTCATTGATACAGTAGATGACCTGATTTGTATTGTTAAAAGCAAAACACATAATATTGGTTAAAGTTAATTTGGAACACCAAAACTTGTCTCCCCAATTTGTTTTTAAAGTTTATTTTCTTTATTTATTTTGTGAGAGAAAGGGGGTAAGGGCAGAGAGAGAGGAAGAGAGAATCATAATACCAAGCAGGCTCTCTACTCTCTCAGCACAGAGCCCGAGGCTAGGCACAGGGCTCGACCTCACAAACCATGAGTTCATGACTTGAGCCAAAATCAAGAGTTGGATTTTGACTGAGCCAACCAGGCACCCCTGCCCCCCAATTTTTTAAAAATATTTTTAGATGTTTATTTATTTTTGACAGAGCATGAGCAGGGAGGGGCAGAGAGAGAGGGGAAACACAGAATGAAACAGGCTCCAGTCTCTGAGCTGTCAGCACAGAAGAGTCCGATGCGGGACTCGAACTCACGAGCTGTGAGATCATGACCTGAGCTGAAGTCGGATGCTTAACTGACTGAGCCACTCAGGTGCCTCCTGTCCCCCCAAATTTTAATGCTGTTGCATTTTTGCTTGTGGAAGAATAAAGAGCTAATTTGAATGATAGGATTGTTTTGTGACATATTGGCTGATGGTGGTCCAAGAGTTGGACATTGTGCCATGTTAAAGCTTTAATTTGGGTATGAACTTAATCTTTATATGAACAACAATATTCATGGTTGCATATTCCTTCATTAGTATAAACAGGTTTGTAAAATTTAATTAATTGATTAATTAGAAATTTTTTTCAAATGGCAAAGTAAAATAGTATATCCATTTTCTAGATTAAGGAATTATTAACATTTTGTAATATTGGCTTTATCTTCCTTTGTTTCTCTACTATTTTATTTTATTATTTTTTCCCAACGTTTATTTATTTTTGAGAGACAGAAACAGAGTGTGAGTGGGGGAGGGGCAGAGGGAGAGGGAGACAGAATCTGGAGCAGGCCCCAGGCTCTGAGCTGTTAGCACAGAGCCTGACACTGGGCTTGAACCCAAGAGCCGTGAGATCATGACCAGAGCCGAAGGTGGACGCTCAACTGACTGAGCCACCTAGCTGCCCCCGTTTTTCTACTATTTTAAAAGCAAATCCTGATATTATGCTACTTACAAGTAAATATTTCTGTGTATCTGTTTTTTTCCTTTTGTAACATTTTATTATGAAAATGTTTAACCACACAGAAAAGTTGAAAAAAATTTACAATGAACACTCATATACCCACCACCATCATTCTTTCCCTCTGTCCATCCATGAACCCATCTTATTGTTGGATATTTTTTAAAGTAGTAGACATCACTACCATTCCCCCCCAAATACTTTGGCTTGTATATCATTACTAGGATTGAAAGTTTATGATTTTTTATAATTCTTTTTTTTAGGTAAAAGACATGCTTACATAAAATACACACATCTTAAGCGTACATTTCCGTGAGTTCTGACAAATGTCTACATCTGTGCTAGTCAAATCTCTATGACCAGAAAATTCCAAACAAATCCCCAGCCCTCTTCGACCACCCAGAGTAAATCACTTTTAGTTCTAGAACTTCATATAAACAGAATCATATACTACATACTCTTTGGTGTCAGGTTTCTTTCACACAGTATAATGTTTTTGAGATTACTCTGTTCCTGAGTTTATCACTAGTGCATTTCTATTTCCTTTTGAGTGATTCTGTATTATATAACTATACCATAGTTTGTTTATCCATTTTTCTATGGATGGACACCTATGCTCTTTCCAGGTTTGGCTTTTATAAATGAAGTTATTATGAATATTCTTGAATAGGTGTTTTTGTAAACATAAGCTTTCATTTCTATTAGGTCAATATGTAAGAGTGGAATTAAATCATAGTAGGTACATAGTCAGTTTTACAAGCAATTTCCAGGTCTTTGTTCACAGTAGTTGCACCATTTTACACCCCCACAAACAATGGTAGTTTTAGTTATTCTGTGTATCTGTTTTTAAAAGAACATTTTCTCACTATATTATTGTTGCTCCTGGCAAACTTAAAAACAGTTCCTTGTGTCATTTAACATAGTTTCACATTCAGATTTTACAGTGGTTTCAAAATTGTTTTTATTTTATACTTCATCTGTTCATATGGGGATTGAAACAAGACCCACGTTAGCTTTTGGTTGTTTCCTTAAGTCCCATTTTATCTTTCTTCTTTTTTGAATATTGCTGACTTTTGGAGGAACTAGGTGATTTGTAGTATAAATTATATCATATTTTTAATTTGCCTGTCACTTCATCTTAGTATCATTTAACTCTTCCTCTAGGTTTTGTATGTCCTCTGACCTGGAAGTTAGATATAAAGTCTAGTTAGATTCAGGCATAGCTTTAAAATTTTTTTTCAGCAAGGATTATCTTGTAGATGATGACATATTTTTCTATGTCATGTCACATCACACATAATATCTGTCCACTTTAAGTATTGCTAAAATTAATCAGCAGGGGGAGAGAGGGGAGGGTGGGTGATGGGTATTGAGGAGGGCACCTTTTGGGATGAGCACTGGGTGTTGTATGGAAACCAATTTGACAATAAATTTTATATATTAAAAAAAAAAGTGGAAAAAAAAAACACACAAAAAAAATCAGCAGGTGTTCAGATGGTGATAGGCTGATTATTCTGTAAAGTTTCCCATTAACCTTTGTCCTTATCTCTGAGTTTAAGAGAAGAATCGTCCTTAGAAGATTACCTAAGAGTAGCCTGTTCTGGAATAGACTTTGGAATGTTTTTGAATTTCTGTGTACTGTGTACAAATTTACCACTAAATCTGTTACTGAATTTGTAAAATAGTAATAATACAGAAAGTAATTGTGAAGATTAAATGAGATAAAAGTCTTTACATTGAGTAGATAGATGCTGAAAATTCTGTAGCAGAATTTTAAATGGCAGAATTTTAGCCATTTATTTTGTAGAAAAACCTTGTGTATTCACTGCCTTTAATGTTAAACTCTCCTAAATATTGTAGTGGATGGGTGGTACTTATAATTGTGATTTGCTTTGAAGTTGATAAGGTATGTGTGCGAGATTTTGCACGAGTACTTCTGATACAATGTGTACAAAATATGATAATTAGTAATGCCAGTTTTCTACTTAAATATCTACAATAATACTAAGACCTATTGATCTCAAACTTTTTATTTTATTATTAACTTGTATTGGGTAGTGTATACTAGATATAATAGGGTATCCTATATATTTTCTATAGGTTTCTCTATGAGTGCCCATAAAGGTGTTTGTTTGTTTTTCTTTGCCTCCTTTCAGTTTCTTTGATCTACCAAAAATATGTTTGGACCACTGGTAGATACAAGGTGTATAATTACCACAAGCATGTAATCACTTTAACAACCAGTCTACTAGGGGAGAAGTGTGTAAGTTATTCAGATTACTGGATTCTGTCTTTTTACTTTACAGTTTAGTACAGACCAAAAGACTCATTTGCCATAGTTATATTGAAATTACTATGTCTTATTGTGAGAGTATAATTAAAATGATAGCTTTACATAACATAAAACAAAAATTACATTCACATATGTCATCTTATTTAATGTTTATCATAATCCTGTGAATTAAACAGTACAGTGATTTGTGTGTGTTCAAATTTGGGCTATAAGCAGACAATTTTCATATTGTCTATTGCGTTCTTTCCTTTTTGTTATTAGCTAGACTTACCTGCATTAGTTATTGCCATGAAATTGAAAATATCAAAGTGCAAAGAAAGCTTCTGTGGGATCCAGAAGAAGGTCTATATGTTAATCTGTTTGCTCAGCCAAATAGAAGGGAAAAGAAGTCTGACTTTAATAGTACAAAGTAATTCATACATATAAAAAATTAGGTCAAATAAGAATGTTAAAAACATTCTGTAAACATTTTGTAAGTTGAGCCAGATGATATTCAGTTTCTTCTTTTCAAGTAGGAAGCAGGGGTGTGCTTTGTTTCCTACCCAGAGCCTCTGGTCCTATTTTGGATTAAAAATATAGTAGGAATGCCATTTACTATATGCACATGTCTTTTTTTTGATCTCACAATGGCCATCTTCTGATATTCTTAAGTTAGATATGATTTATAACTATTAATAGTAGTGCAGATGTATTTACAGAATGCCAGGAACTTTGTATACTAAGACTTTTTTTTTTTTTTTGAGATTTTATTTTAAGTAATCTCTACACCCAGTGTGGAGTGCTCAAACCCACAGCCCCAAGATCAAGAGCTGCACACTTCACAAACTATGCCAGCCAGGTGCCCCCATATACTAAGCTTTTATGTGCAGCATCTCATTTAATCCTTACACCAACCTTATGAGTAATATTACTATTCACACTGTACAATGAGGAAGCACTAAAAGTAGACAGTTAAATAATTTGCGTAAGGTAAGTACAGTTTAATTCAAATTGATAATGAATAAAGACAGAGTCTATCTTTTAAACCAACTCTTGTGCGATATACTGCCTAAGTTGCTATGTCTGTCATGTTTTATAGTCTGGGATAAATGGAATTTTGTAGTGAGGGTAACCCTACTTGCTTATTTTCTGTCTTGTAACTTGCTACCTTGAATTAGGAAGCTATATTTCCTGAGAAAATGTCAATAGTTCATGGAGATGAGAATTTTTTCTTCATTTGCAACAGAATCGAATCCTCTGGGTTGATGAGAACAATCTGACAGCTCATGTAGAGGCTGGTATAACAGGACAGGAGTTGGAAAGACAGGTATGTTACTTCCTTTAATTAACATTTTCAAAATTGCTATATGTCCTCTCTATGAATGGAGTACCTTTCACAGTACATTCACTGAGCAAATTTGTTCAGCTTTTATTGTGGGTCAGGCATTGAGCTAGATACTGAGGATATGGTAGTGAATAAGACACCATCCCTTACCTTTGGAAGGCTTACATTACAATAGAAAATTAGATAAATAGACACTTATGATTCAGAATGAGAATTGCAAGGTGAAGGCTGAATGCAGGGTATTATGGCTCATCACATGGGGTTAGGAGGGAAGGAACTGGACAAAGAAGGTATTGCAGAGAATGCAGCTTTTAAAATGAGACTTCAGGATGAGTGAAAGCAAAAAAGTTAATGGGAGTGGAGAGAGCAATCCAGTCGGAGAAAGCAGCAGGTGCAGAGGCTTTAAAGGCAGCTGTTGCTCTTGGGGACCTGCAGACAGCTGAGTGTGGCTGAGGTCTAGTGTGTGTTTGTGGGAGAACACACATTCTATATGTTGGGTGGGTGTATGTATAGCAGTGGTAGAGGATAGAGCCAGGAAAACATGAAGAGATCAGACTATAAAGGAGCCTTATAAAGCCCCTTCTAGAAGTTTGAACTTTACCTCTGTATTCAGGTAGTTCTGGCTAGCTCCTGTGTGGAGGATAGATGGAGGGCACATGAAGGTGGGTAAGAGGCTCTGGCATAATTCAGGCAAGAACTGATAGTGACAATAAAAGAGTAGAAATGGAGCAAAGTGAAACATATTGGACATAGAATTCTCAGAAGTTGATGATAAATTGGATCAACTGGGTAGATGTTGGTATTTGCTATTGAACTTTCAAGTGCCTAATTTCATTGAAAACTGCCCATCTCATGAATTAGTCAAACTCTTGGAGACCTTGTAACACTTTTTGGTATCCTGATGAATTTTTGGAAAGCTTTTGGTTCCTTTCATGGATTCTAAGCATGTAATTATTAAAATGTATTGATTTTCAACCGCCTCAAACAGGGTCAGGATGACTATACCTCAGCTGTTGTAAATAAAAATCAGAAAGTTTAATTTGTTGTTGATAATACCACTTTGTTCTACTTGAGTTACAGAGACTCCTCCCTTCTACATTTTAATGGGACATGGAAATGAGATGGTTGTCGATCTTTTTTTAATTGTCTTTTTCCTTATTTCTTGGTAAAAAGTTGAATGAAATTGGTATGCTACTGACCATTTCTGGATGAAAGGCTTTGAAAAAAAAATTAGATTATTATCTTTATTTTTGATTTAATGAACTAAGAACTGGATGAAATTGAACATATTGGTTGAGGCAGTGTTAAGATCTTCAATAAGCCAAGGTTTTATAGAAGTCAAAGTAATTACCTTTGTTAATTACTATAGTTTATAATATAATGAACTTAATACACACACACACACACACACACACACACACACACACACACACACAAGATGAACTTAAGTGGGGCAGAATAATAGTATTTAATGAAAAAAAACCTGTAAAAAGTCCTGTATTAGTCTTCCATTATGTCTGAATGAGGCCCTAGCAACACAGCAATTTTTTTATAACAAAAAGTGGCCTTTCATGTCTCTAATTTTATGTCTTTGATTATAGCATTTGATGTAGTATTTTAACCTTTCCAAGTTTTTTTTTTTTAAAGGTTAGAATTAAAATTCAACGAACATATTTCCTTGAAATTTAAATGACATTTTCCTAGACTAGGAACTTCTGATATTTTACCTACTAGTTCATTTCCCTAAATGCCAATATAGAACTTTCTTTTTTGCCTCCAGTAGACTGTAATGTAGTTTCTATAGCTGTTTCAATCCCAGTTCAAGTTTTTCCTCATTAAACTTCTGTACCCTTCAGTTTCTTAATCAGCTGAGGTAACCAGCTTAAAACATCCTGCTTTTTCCTTCTAGAAATTCTTAAATGACACAAATATAGTAGCTGGGTAGCACAGGTTTTAATCTCTTCAGCTTATAGATTTACACTGATTTTAATATATATAAAATTTAAGAGAGGTCATTAATATGTCAATTGTGGATTTGGGAATTTGTTTCTAGGCTTATTAAAGTTTTGGCTACTGTATTTTATTAGTTAATAGTCTGGGGATGTGTGACTTACGTTTTTACTCCCAAGGACTCGTTTCCCTGTGCCTTAGTTTCTTTATCTATGAAATAGAGGTAATAATTCCTACTTTATATATATTTTAGGAAGAAATAAGTTAATCATGTAAAGTGCTTAGAACTTTTATTCATTTCACTAATTTTTATTGAGCACTATCTGTACTTCATTGAAGCACAGCTGACTTTATTCCTTTTATGTGCCAAAGTCTTCTATATTTATAACATCATCTTAGAGTTCTTTCTTGAACTCTATAGAGACTTATATTTTCAGTTGCCCTGTTGATGTCTCCACTTTGCATATATAATAGACATTTTAAACTCAATATTTTAAAAATTGAATTTCCATTTTCCCTTCACAATTTGCTTATTCTTTATCCTTCTCATTCTCAGTTGATGGGAATTCAGTTCTTGTGCAGCTTGGGGCAATATCCTTGGAGTCATTTGTTCTTGTTTCACTTTATAATAATTTCACTGAGGTATAATTGGCATACAATAAATTCCACTTATTTAAAATGTACAACTTGATATGTTTTGGTACACAAGTATAACCATGAAACCATCACCACAATCAAAATAATGAACACATGTACCAAACCCAAAGATTTACTCTTGCTTCTTTATAATCCTCTCTATCCCAGTCTTACCCCCACCCCTGGCAGTCATTGATCTGCTTTCTATCACTGTAGATTTGTTCAAATGTGCTACAGTTGTACTAAATCTAATCATGCACTCTTTTTGAGGGTAGATTGAGGGTACGACTTCTTTCGTTAGGCATAATTGAGATTAATGAATATTGTTGCATGTATCAATTAGTTTATTCCTTTTTATTGCTCAGTAGTATTCCATCATATAGATATACCACTATTTATCCATTCACTTATTGTTGAATATTTGGATTATTTCCAGTTTGAGGCTGTTACAAATAAAGCTGCTATGAACATTCATGTGCAAATCCTTGTATTGACGTATACTTTCATTTCTCTTGGGTAAAAAATCAAAAAATGAAATGGCTAAATCAAATGGTAGGTACATATTTACATTTTTGAAAAACTACCAAACATGTTCCCAGAGTGCATCATTTTATATTCCTACTAGCACTGTGTAAGAGTTCCAATTTCTCTACATCTTCTCCAATATTTGTTAATGTTTTAGTCATTCTAGTAGATGTGTTACAGTATCTCATTGTGGTTTTAATTTGTATTTTTCTAGTTAGTAGTGATGTTGAACATCTTTTCAAGTGCTATTTGCCATCCATATATCTTCTCTGGTGAGGTGTCTGTTCAAGTTATTTGCCCAATTTTTTTTTTTTTTTTTTTTTTTTTAAATTTTGTTTTCAACATTTTTTATTTATTTTTGGGACAGAGAGAGACAGAGCATGAACGGGGGAGGGGCAGAGAGAGAGGGAGACACAGAATCGGAAACAGGCTCCAGGCTCCGAGCCATCAGCCCAGAGCCTGACGCGGGGCTCGAACTCACGGACCGCGAGATCGTGACCTGGCTGAAGTCGGACGCTTAACCGACTGCGCCACCCAGGCGCCCCAGTTTGCCCAATTTTTAAATTGGGTTGTTTGTTTTCTTATTGTTGAGTTTTGAGAATTCTTTACATATTCTGGATATAAGTCCTTTTGCAGGTATATACTTCAGAAATATTTTCTCCCAGTCTGTGGCTTGTCTTTTCATTCTCTTGACAGAGCCTTTTGAAGAAAAGATGTTTTTTATTTTGATGAGTTTCAAAACATATTTAAGTTTTTACTTTATATATCATGCTGTTGCTGTCATGCTTTGCTTTAGCTTAGGATACAAAAATTTTCTCCCATTTAAGTTTCATAGTTTTTATTTTACATTCAAGTTTCTGATGAGTTTTGAAGATTTTTGAGTTAATGTTTATGTATGGTGCAAAGGATGGATTGAAGTTCTTTTTTTTTTTTTTTTTTTTTGCATATGGCTATCCAGTATTTTCAGCACCATTTGTTGAAAAGATTACCCTTTTTTCATTTGACTTAGCACCATGATAAAAAGTCTGTTGTCCATATATGTGTGCATCCTGGGCTCTATTTTGTTTCATTGATCTTTTGTATATCTTTATGCCAGTACCAGGTAGTTTGGATCACTGCAGCTGTATCATAAATCTTTTTCAAAGTTGTTTTGGCTATTTTAGGTTATTTGTATTTCCCTATGAAATTTATAATCACCTGTGAACTTTTGTTTAAACAAAAAAAGCCTGTTGAGATTTGATTGGGATTGCATTGACTCTGTGTCAATTTGGGGAGAACTGACCTCTTAACAATATCGATTCTTTTGACCCATGAACATGGTATGTCCCTAGTTTTTTTTATGTCTGTAATTTCTCTTAGTAGTAGCTTGTGTTTTTTTTGTAAAATCCTTCATGTTTTTTAAAATAAGCTTTATCCCTAAGTATTATATATATTTTTGATGCTATAGTAAATGATATTTAAAAAATTTGGCGCGGGGGGGGACACTTGGGTGGCTCTGTTGGTTAAGCGTTTGACTCTCGGTTTTCGCTCAGGTCACTATCTTGCGGCTTAATGGGTTCAAATCCTGCATTAGGCTCTGTGCTGGCAGTGTGGAGCCTGCTTGGGATATTCTGTCTCTGTTTCTGTCTCTCTCTCTCTCTCTCTCTCTCTCTCTCTTCTCCCCCCCACCTCCTGTTGCTCTCTCTGCCCCTTTCCCACTCGTGCTATCTCTGTCTCTCTCAAAATAAATGAATAAACCTAAAAAAATTTTTTTTCAGTTTCTGAATGTTCTTTATTAATATGTATAAATACATTTGAGAGTCTAGAGATTACTAAAAAAGTACACAAGAAAAAAGTGTAGAAATACAATTGATTTTTGTGTACAGATCTTATATCTAACAACCTTGCTAAATTCATGAATTCTAAGTTTTCTTATAGCTCCTATTGGATTTTCTATATATATGATCATGTCCTTTCTTAATAATGACAGTTTTACTTCTTTCCTTCCAATCTGTATGCCTTTATTCCCTTTTCTCACCTGATTGTGGTGGCTTGTGCTCTAATACAATGTTGAAAAGAAGTGAAAGTGGACATCCTTGCATTATTCCTGATTTAGGAGAAATGCATTTAGTCCTTTACCATTAAGTGTGATGTTAGCTATAGGTTGTTGTTGTTGCTTTGGTTTTGTAGATACCCTTTATCAAGTTGAGGAAGTTTTTTCTGTTTTAGTTTTCAGAGTTTTTATTAGGAATGGATTTTGTATTTTGTCAAATTCTTTTTTGTGTGTTAGGGGGGAAGATAAGGTAATTTGAGGCCATTCCTCTTTTTAAATAAAGCTGATTTTCATTACTTTAAATTTCCCCCAACTACTGCTGTAGTGGTATTCTACAAATGTTGATATGTCTATTCATTTTCATTCATTTCAACGTACTTTATTTTTCTACTTCCTTTTTGATTTTTTTCTTTGACCATTGGATACTTACAAGTTATTTAATTTCTAATTATTGGGGGGATTTTTCCAGGCATCTTTCTGTTACTGATTTCCATGTTAATATCATTGTGTTCAGAAAACATTTATATGATATGAATCCTTTCAACTTAATTGATATTTCTTTTATGGCCCACAGTAAGGTCTGTCTTAAGAATGTTCTATCCATACTTGAAAATAATTTGTCTTCTGATGCTATTGGTTGAGAGTAGTCTACAATTGTCGATTAGGTCAAATTGATTTACAGTGTTGTTTAGGTGTTCTGTATTTTTTCTTATTTTCTGTCTACTTGTTCTATCATTTATTGAGAGAGGAGAATTAACCTATCACCTATCATTGTAAACCTGTCTTTTTTTTTTTTCCTTGCAGTTCTATCAGTTTTCTTCTTTTCATCTTGATTAATGAACCATTTTCTTTCCTCTGAAATCTGCTTCATCTAATATTAAAATAGCCATTCCAGTTTTCTTTTGATGGTTGTTAACTTGGGATATCTTTTCCTTTTTCCATTCTTTTAACTGATTTTTATTTTTATATTTAAAAATTTTCTTGTAGACACCATAAAATTGGGTCTTTCCTTTTTATCTAACCTGACAGTCTCTACCTTTAATTGGGATATTTAGACCATTTACCTTCAATGTAGTTTATTGACATGGTTCAGTTTAAATTGTCATTTTGGTATTTGTTTTCTGTATTTTCCATCTGTTTTTTTTTTCTTTTCCACTTTTACTAACTTTTTGGATTAAACATGTTTTTTGATACCATTTTATCTGTTTTGTTTCTTTATTAGCTATAACGTTTTGTTTTATTGTAAAGGTTGTTTTAGGGTTTATAGTATATGTCTTTAATTTAAAACAGTCTATCTTCAAGTGATAATATAACACCCCACTTCAGAGTTTAGTAGAAGAACCTTACAGTATTATATTCATTTTCCCTTCATCCAATTTTTGCTATTGTTGTCATATATTCTGCTTTTACATATGGTATAAAGCCTACAATATATTATTACTACTTTTGTTGAAATAATCAATTATCTTATTTTAAAGATATTTAAATAACAAAAGAAACCATCTTATATATTTATCCACCTAGTTACCCTTTCCAATGTTTTTAATTCCATTTGATGTTATTTTCCTTCTGCTTGAAGGACTTCTTTTATTATTTTTTGTGACAGCATTGTATTTATCTTTAAGTAAGCTCTACATGCAATATGGGGCTTAAGCTTATGACCCTGAGATCAAGAGTTGCATGCTCTACTGACTAAACCAGCCAAGTGCTCCCTTCTTTTATTATTTTTATTTTTTTAATGTTTATTTATTTGGGGAGGGAGGAGGAGGAGTAGAGAGAGAGGGAAACACAGGATCTGAAGCAGTCTCCAGGCTCTGAACTGTTAGCACAGAGCCCAACGCGGGGCTTGAAGCCACAGACCACGAGATCATGACCTGAGCCAAAGTCGGACACTTAACTGATTGAGCCACCGAGGTGCCCCTCTATTTTTATTGTTTTAAGTTTGTTTTAATTCCAGTATAGTTAATATGCAGTGTTATATTAGTTTCAGAGATGCAATACAGTGATTCAGCAGTTCTGTACATTACTCAGTGCTCATCATGATAAGAGTACTCTCAATACTCTTTACCTGTTTCACCCATTCCCTCACCAACCTCTCCTCTGGTAACCATTAGTTTGTTCTCTATAGTTAAGAATCTGTTTTTTGGTTCATTTCTGTTTTTCTTTGTTTCTTTGTTTTCTTAAATTTGAAGGATTTCTTTTAAATATTTTTAGTGTGAGTCTGCTGTTCATGAATTCTTTCTACTTTTGTTTGCTAAAAATCTTCATTTCATTTTTTTAACACTTTAAGGTTTTTTAGAGAAGTTTTAGGTTTACATCAAAATTGAGAAGAAAGTACAGAGGTTTCCATATGTCCCCTGTCCCCACACGTAACATAGCCTTCCTCATTATCAACATCATTCACCAGAATGGTGGGGTTTTTTGTTTGTTTGTTTTACCAAGGATGAACCTATGTTGGCACATCATAATTACCCAAAGCTCATAGTTTATCTTAGGGTTGACTTTTGTGTTGTATATTCTATAGGTTTGGACAAATATACAATGACATAAGTATCCAACATTATAATATTATATAGAATATTTCCACTACCCTAAAAATCCTCAACTCATCTCTCTCCCTCCTACTCCTGGCAACTTCTGACCTTTCTATTATCTTCATAGTTTTGCTTTTTCCAGAATGTCTTATAGGTGGAGTCATAGAGTATGTAGCCTTTTTAGATTGGCTGCCTTAATTTAGTAATAATTCATTTAAGGTTCCTTCATGTCCTTTCATGGCTTGATAGCTCATTTCTTTTTAGCACTGAATAATTTACCATAGCTTATTTATCTATTTACCTACTGAAGGACATCTTGGTTGCTTCCAAGTTTTGGCAATTTGTGAATAAGCTGCTATAAACATTTGTGTGCAGGTTTTTATGTAGACATAAGTTTTCAACTCCTTTGAGTAAATACCAAAGTAGAGAATTTCTGGATGGTAAGAGTATGTTTAGTTTTGTAAGAAACCACCAGATAGTCTTCCATAGAGGCTCTGTGCCATTTTGCATTCCCACCACCATTATATGAGAGTTCCTGTTGCTCCATGTCCTCATCAGCATTTAGTGTTGTCAGTGTTCTGGATTTTGGCCGTTCATATAGGTGATATCTTGTTGTTTTAATTTTTGTTTCCCTGAGAATATATGATGTGAAGCATCTTTTCTTATGGCTTATTTGCTATCTTTGGTGAGGTCTGTTAAGATCTTTGGCCCATTATTTTAAATTGGATTGTTTTCTTATTGTTGAGTTTTAAGAGTTCTTTGTATTATTTGAGATAACTGTCTTCTATCAGGTGGGTTTATTATTTTTATCTTTGGCAATCTTTTTTTTCCAAGCTTGTGGTTTTTCTTATAATTTCTTTATATTATTTTTGCAGAGCAGACATTTTTAATTTTAATGAAGTCTAGCTTATCACTTATTTCTTTCACGGATTGTGTCTTTGGTGTTATATCTAAACATCGTATCCAAGTTCATTGCAGTTTTCTTCTTTGTTATCTTTTGGGAGTTTTATAATTTTGCATTTTACATTTAGGTCTATGATCCACTTGAATTCATTTTTGTAATGGATGTTTTTAGATTCATTTCTTTTTTTGCATGTGGATGTTTAGTTGTTTTAGCAACATTTATTGAAAGGCTATTTTGTTCCATTGTATTCCTTTGCTCTTTTTTTTATTAAAAAAATTTTTTTAAATGTTTTTATTTATTTTTGAGAGAGGGAGAGAGCATGAAGCAGAGGAGGGGCAGAGAGAGACACACACAGAATCTGAAGCAGGCTCCAGGCTCTGAGCTGTCAGCACAGAGCCCAATGTGGGGCTCAAACTCATGAACTGTGAGATCATGACCTGAGCCGAAGTTGGATGCTCAACTGATTGAGCCACCCAGACACCCCTTGTCTTTGCTCTTTTATCTAAGATCAGTTAAGTATATCTCTGGGCTCTCTGTTCTGTTCCATTGATCTATTTTTTGGTTCTTTCCCCAAAACCACATTGTTTTGATTCCTTAGTTTTGTAGTAACTCTTGAAGTTGGGCAGTGTCAGTCTACTTCCTGGCTGTTAGTTCTCCTTCAAATTGTGTTGGCTATTCTGGGCTTTTTTGCCTTTCTATATAGACTTTAGGATTAGTTTGTCAATATCTATAAATAACTTGGGATTTTGATTGGGATTGTTACACTGAATCTATAGATCAATTTGGGAAGAACTTACATCTTGATAATGTTGAATCTTCCATGAATATGAAATATCTCTTCATTTATTTAAACCTTTGATTTTATTCATTAGAGTTTTCATCACAGATCTTGTACACATCTGTTAGATTTATACCTAAGTATTTCATTTTGGGGGGGTTCTAATGTAAATGGTATTATGTTTTAAATTTTAAATTCCACTTGTTCCTTGTTGGTATATAGGAAAGCAATTGAATTTTGTGTATAAATCATGTATCCTGTAATCTTGCTTTAATTGGTTATTAGTTCGAGGTCACCACCTGTGTTTTCAAAGATATTTTAACTGAGTGTAGAATTGTAAGTTGACAGTGTTTTTCCTTCAGTAATATAAAGATGTTGCTTCGCTCTTGTCTCACTTTACTGTTTCTGACAAGAAATTAGATGTTACCCTTATCTTTGTTCGTATGTACATTCTGTGTTTTTTTCCTCTGGTTGCTTTTAAGATTTTCTTATTTCTGGTTTGAATATTTTGATTGTGATGGACTTGGTGTAGTTTTTTGTGTGTTTCTTATATTGAAGATTTGTTGAGCTTCCTTTATTTTTTGGTTTATAGTTTTCATCACATTTGGAAAATTTTTGGCTATTATTTCTTCAAATATCTGTCCCTCCCTGCCTTACCTGACCCTTAGGGACTGTTTACTCATGCATTAGGCTGTTTGAAGTTCCACAGCTCACTGCTGCTCTTTTCAGTTTTTTCTTTACTTTCTTTTGCTATGTCTTAGAGTTCACTAATCTTTTATTTGTGGAGTATGTTTTACGCTTAACCCCATCAAGTGTATTTTTTTTTTTTTATCTCTAACATTGTATTTTTTACTTTTTTTAGATGTTTAATTTGGGTCTTTCTGTGTTTTCTGTGTCGACTCTTTGAACATACGGAATACAGTTAAATAACTATTCTGATGTCCTGGTCAGCTAATTATAACATCTCTGTTAGTTCTAGGTTGGTTTGATTATTCACCTCATAATGATTATTTTCCTCATTATAGGTTGTGTTTTCCTGCTTCTTTGTATGCTTAGTAATTTTTTTATTAAGTACCAGACATCATGAATATTCTCTTACTAGGTCTTAGATATTTTTCAATTCTATAAAAAGTATTTTTTAGCTTTTTTCTGGGATGTAGTTATTTGGAAATAGTTTGATCCTTTAGTTATTGCTTCTGTGATCTTTTAGGTGGATTCAGAGAAGTGCTCAATCTGAGACTAATCATTCCTCATTACTGAGGAATGACCATCCTGGGTGTTCTACCTCATGTTCTGTGAAGGAAAAGTATTCCAAGTCAGGCTGGTGGGAACAGGTTTCTGGCCCTGTATGAGTCCTGGTACTTTTCTCTAATCAGTTTGGATTGTTTTTTCCTTGGGTCCTGTGTAGTTTCCTCACTTGTATGTGCTTTTCATTGCTCTGCTGACTACTTGAGGGGGACCATCTGCCAGTCTCCAGGGTTCTCTCTGTGCTGCTCTCTTCTCTTTGGTACTTTGTCTTGTGAATTCTAATGCTTTGGTTTTCCACAACTCCAAACTCCCATCTCCTCACCTCACAGTGTTTTCCAGAGTTGTGCCTGGATTCCCTTTCTCTGCATTGCAGCCGGGAGTTAAGCCAGGGACAGTCATAGTGTTCGTTTCCTTTATTTGCTTTCTCATAAGCAGTCCTTTGTTACCTCATGTCCAGTGTTTAAAGACTTTTGTTTGGGGTTTTTTGTTTTTTTCATGTGAGAGGGTAAATCTAGTTCCTTTTTGCTTCAACTTGGGTAGAGGCAGATGTCCCTGCTGTACTTTTAGTTTCTTCATTACACTTCTAATTGTTCTGTCTTAATTTAATTATGTTTCTTGTTAACTTCAGTTCCCTTCTTTGTCTGTATAATAACAAGCTCTACAATCTAGGATTTGCTCTTAGTAATATTTCTGAGCCTTAGAGCATAAGGAGTCAGTAAATATTTGTTGTCTTAATAATGAATGGGGTACAGAAGTGAGTAAGATAATATTCTTATTCCTTTTTATGGCATACAGATGGAGAGGAGAGGTGATTCTGTTTAAAAGGGATATTTGGGGGCGCCTGGGTGGTTTGGTCGGTTAAGCGTCCGACTTCAGCTCAGGTCATGATCTCACGGTCCGTGAGTTCGAGCCCCACGTCGGGCTCTGTGCTGACAGCTCAGAGCCTGGAGCCTGTTTCAGATTCTGTGTCTCCCTCTCTCTCTGCCCCTCCCCTGTTCATGCTCTGTCTCTCTCTGTCTCAAAAATAAATAAATGTTAAAAAAAAAATTAAAAAAAAAAAAGGATATTTGGTTAACTGTATGAATTAAATCTGTAAATCTTTCTTCAGACTTTTCTTAGCAGCTAATGGCATTAACAAAGACAGCAAAGGCACAGACTTTTAAAAGAAGTGGCTGAATGTATATGGTCAGAGATACCATTAATTAAGCACTTAACTATATGCCAAAAATTGTTTCTTGTTAGTGTACTGTAGCATGCAAATTTTCTGGGAAGCATAATAATAAATGACAAGTTTCAAATTCAGCTTCTTAACCATTCACTTATTCACTTACCTAGTAGGCAGGTTGTTAGGTTTTAAAGAAGTAGATTTAAAATGGTGTGCTGGGTAGAGCTCCCTGAGCATAGAGACAGTCTTTTTTCTCCCTCCCTCCCTCCCTCCCTCCCTCCCTCCCTCCCTTCCTTCCTTTCTTTCTTTCTTTCTTTCTTTCTTTCTTTCTTTCTTTTTTGTATCCTCATTTCATAGCTTTACATGACTTTATAATTGGAGAAGGTAATGAACTAGCCTACCAGACATAGGAGGCATATTATTAGTACATCTAATATTGATGTACTTACAGAAGCAGTATAGATTTAATTTGCTTTGGTGTAGGTAACGTGGAGATTTTGTCATGAGAATATGTGAAAACTCCCTGTTTAGTGCTTAGGACATCTAAGTGCTCTATTGCCGGAGTCCAGCTCCAGCAGGTTCCCGAAGGATGAACGGCGTTGGCGAAAAAGTGAAAATAAAACAAAACAAAAATAAAAATGGACACAGACAACAGCAGTGTGTTGTTTATGAAAGCAGGCCGCTTTATTGTGGCAAACATGGCATTATATTTGTTAGCAATTTCCTTGTAGCATGCGCCATCTATGTTTTCTAGCATTACCTAATTCTAAAAATGTTCCTATGTGTAATCACCCTTTAAGGAATAACATGGTTATTTTCTCATAACATTCCCTCCTGCCCTTTGCTTATTGATTAATTTCTTACTTTATTTTCATTATGTATCTATGTTTATCTATAATCTATAGAGCATTTGCTTTGCTGTTTTCATGAAAGGTCATCTATCAACACCTCAAGTGGAACAGTTATAGGGACATGACCTCTTAGTTGTTTCCCCCAACCATTTGTGGTTCAAGGAACAAAAGTATTCGCCTTGGTCCGAGGTGCCAGGAGGGGGCCAAGAGGGCCTTAGGAACCCACACCTTATGCATTCTCAGAGAGACAATGCACCTAGGAACTAATGAACCATTCTGTACTTTAGCCCACTAGGTTCAATCATCATCTGGAATGCCTCCTGGGGGCCAAGTGGGCTTAGGGGCTGGAGTAACTTGTGCCCATAGATACACAAATCAAATCCATTTGTCCCCTCCTTGGCT
The DNA here is from genome assembly GCF_018350215.1 of Panthera leo. Classification (NCBI taxonomy): domain Eukaryota; kingdom Metazoa; phylum Chordata; class Mammalia; order Carnivora; family Felidae; genus Panthera; species Panthera leo. The sequence continues at coordinate 164,622,486 of NC_056686.1, forward strand.
GGGAAATATATGAAGCTATCCTTCCTTTAGGTAGAGGAGTCTTTATAGGGGGTGGCAAGGGCTAGATGTAGGGCCACACAGTTTCCTTGCGGAACCTTATTTCCTTCCCCAATGGTTCTTTCTCAGGGGGCCTGTCGAGGGCAGTTCCCCAACAGACAATTCCCCAGGTACTTTTACTAAGGCCAAATTGCATAAAAGCGGGAGTACGAGAAGCTTCACTGTCGGTGGGCCGCCCTGCAGTCCCCATCCGTCCACACCCGGGCCCTGCCATCAGGCTGGTTGGAGAGCTCGGCTTCTGGCACTCTATGAATGTTTTTTCTTTTTCTTCTAATTTCAGAAAAATTGAGTAATAGTGGTCTTTTTTTTTTTTTGAGAGTAAATAGTACAAATATAGATTGGGAACTAGAAAGAAATATAAAATAACAGTCTGATAATCTTCATTTTAAAATTGTTCATTCATGTATTTAAGCTCCTTATTTGTGAGTAGTTAATAACCTCTTAAAATTAAATAAACATTTTGAATATTTAGTGAAAATAATCTGTTAACAGTTGATGTCTTTCTAAATCTTTTTTTCCTAGCAAAACAATTAGAAAAGATAAATAATTTGCAACTTACCAGGTTCTCTCACTTTGGATCACAACTTTTACACCATACTTAACAGATACAAACATAGCTGACATATTCTACATCTCTGCATGGCTTACTTGAAAAATAGAAGCAGTTGCTTAACTGGATGACTATCAAAACGGTCAATACAGATTGATGGGCTTGAGTGCAGTAGACAGTGGATGTGCAGATGGTGGTGTCTGTACCATTTGACGTGAGATGGCTGAGTCTTTAAAATGATTTCAGTGGAATGGCTTTGGTGGTGTTGCAGTAAAGGGCATCCATTCAACTTCAGGTGCTGTGCAGATGGCAAAGCCAAGCTAATATAGAAAAATGAGAAACAAGTGACTATTTAATGTACAGGAATGCATGATCTGCATCACAAATAAATGATGGTATTACATACAGGAAACCTAGCCAGATGGCTGTACATTAAAACACATGACTCCTTGAGAGAATTAAGTACAGGCAATTTGCTTAGATTTTGTGCAGGCCTGCTGCATATTATATTAGGGTAGGGAGATCAGGAGATTAAGTGCTTTATTTATTGAAAGTGTTTAGGTGAAGTTGGCAGTTATTTAAGCATAATCTGATCTCCATAAGTACTTAAGTTGTGTCTTTGTGGTTAAAAACAAAGTAGGGAGAGTAGTTGGTATTTTAAAATAAAAGGATCTAATGAAGAAGATTGGCTAGCAAACCTGTGGAATTGTCTTTTGGTCCACATTTTTCAGTTTTGTAAGGTTTTCCACTAGGCAAAAGCTTAAAAATTGTTTTAGATGAGCATGATAAAAGTATTTCTTTTTCTATATAGGTTTTAATGAGTCCAAATACCAGTGACAAGTAGACATTTTAAAGTGTGAAGAGTTAATGTGTTGAGTGCTATGTTAAATGGGATCATTTTCACTAGTAAAATATTACATTTTTTTTGTTTTTCAGCTTAAAGAAAGTGGTTATTGTACAGGTCATGAACCGGATTCCCTGGAATTCAGCACTGTGGGAGGATGGGTATCTACTCGGGCATCGGGCATGAAAAAGAATATCTATGGCAATATTGAGGACCTGGTAAATTTTTTTCTGGTTATTATGTAATAATTGATTAGTCTATTATTATAAAGTGATTAAAGCCTTTTTTTTTTAGAGTTGGATGGTAGAGCCCTACCAAAAGTATACCCTTTTTGGTTATAGTAAAGTTGACTATGTATAATGGAGGCAGTTAAAAGATAAATGTGGTCATTATTTATGAGTGTTCCTTTTCAAGTGACTGATATTTAAGCTTTGTAGATGCTTCATAGTATCAGTTGTAAAATGTATAAATATTATTTTATAAGCCTCATGGAGCCTCAGTCTTCAGCTACCAAGGTTTTAGTCTATTTAGGTGATCTCATCACTGCTACTCTTTTTGTGCCTTAGGAGAGTTTATACTTAATTTTCTTAAAAATTGTTTTCTGTATACAATTAAAGAGCCTGATTGAAAAGGTCCTAGTAGGTGGCAGTATCACCAATAATGGTTTATGTGCACCCCATTTTATTTTAGCTCATCTGGTACCAGTGGTCTTGGAATTAGTGCGAGAATAATTTAACTATGGACATCCTGGCTAGGGATTAGGTATCATTTGTTCCATCTGTAGCTTTTCCAGTGAGTAGTTGTATGATCTTGTACAAATTGGATCACCTTTCTAAATTTCAGTTTCCTTTTCTGTAAAGTAGAATGACATTCACTGCACAGAATTATTTTAAGTGTGTATTATAAACACTTAAAATGTTTGCACTACCTTGTTTTTTTTTAATTGAGGATATTTTAGAAATCACTATTTTTTTTTTTTTTTTTTTTTTTTTGCAAATTCAATTTCAGAGGAGAGAATTTAATCCTTTTGCTATTGGATTGTTAAAAACTTTATCATAGTTAAGCAAACATTTAGTACTGCTAAAGCATGTAATTTATTTTAATCCTTTTTTTGAAAATCCTTAAGATCACAAATTATAAGCACATATCCTAATGTGCTTATTTGCATGCGTATACCTAGCTTTTAATCTAAAAAAGAATGATGCTGTGTTTGATCTACTCTTTAAACTGTTATCAATATATTAACTTATAAATGAACATAGATGTACACATTATTTTTAGAATGCATATAATTCTTTTACCAATAATTCATGGTTTATTAAAGTAACTCCCTATTAATGAATGTTTAAATTATTCTTGATTTTAAAATTGTAGAAAATAAAGGGGAAAGTATCCTTTTTAGTAATTTCTTTAGTATACATCTTTTTAATCACTTTCTTTGGGCAGGTTCCTAGAGCTTGATTTGTTGCATCAAGATGTTTATATGTTTTTGTGTCTTTGGGTCTTTATAGCCAAGTTGCTTCATAGAAATTGTTAATCAACATTCCCACTAGCATTATGAGAATCTTGATTTTACTGGACCTTTTATTTATATTTTTGTCTTTTAATTTTTTATTTCTTTAATTGCTTCTGAATGTAAACTTTTAAAGTGTGCTTATTGGTGATTTTTAGTTTTTATTTTGTGAATTATTGATGTCCTCTGCTCAGTTCCTTAAATAATAAATAGACTATTTTTGTTTATCTGTCAAAAAGGCATTGCAAAAATGTGTTGGATTTTCACTTAACCATTTCCTGATTTGGATCTCAGGAACTATTTTTGAGTGACCCTTCAATATGCTTACTTCTTTAGTGGTGTGAGACCTATACTACACACATAACTCTTTTCTACTCTTTTTTTTTTTTTTTTTTTGATTTTTTAAATGTTTATTTTTGAGAGGGAGAGACAGAGAGACAGAGAGAGACAGAGCATGAGTGGGGGAGGGGCAGAGAAGGGTGAGACACAGATTCTGAAGCAGGCTCCAGACTCTGAGCTGTCCTCACAGAGCCCCATGCAGGGCTTGAACTCATGAACGGTGAGATCATGACCTGAGCCGAAGTCAGATGGTTATCTGACTGTGCCACCCAAGCACCCCTCTTTTCTTCTCTTTAATTCAATCACATCATCTCCCTCTTCATCCCATTTTTGACCTGATCATAATTAATATTTCATTCTTTTCACTCTTTTCTACTAAGTGGGCAAAGCAAATAAGTTGTGGGTGGGAATAAGGCAAGAATAAATTTTTTCTTAGAATTCTAAGCATGTGGATCAGTGCTTGATGTGAATAATAGTGCTTCATAAATATTGTTAAACGAGTGAAGGAATGAACCTGTTAAAATATGACCATTGCTTATTTTTTTTCATCCTTTAGTTCTTTAAACCAAACTAAATTTGGTTTAAAGAAAAGTGCTTTTCATTTTTTAAGATGATGAATATACCCAAACCATTAATATTATTAGAATGATTTCCCCCCCTTTTAAAGTTATATAAAACTTATTTTTAGTCTAAGAATTATTAGAAGGTACTAGAATTCTGAAGGGTGTCATCATTTATCACTTAATCCAATGTTTTTAGAAGTAGAGTTTTTTTTAAATATGTATGGACGTGTGTATACACACACACACCATTCACTGACAAATATGTAGAATTTATATCGTGCATTGTATTAAACAGGTGGTTCATATAAAAATGGTAACACCTAGAGGTATAATAGAAAAAAGCTGTCAAGGACCTCGTATGTCAACAGGCCCTGATATCCATCACTTCATCATGGGATCTGAAGGTAAATATAACTAAATTTAGTATGAAAAAATAGAGGTTAGTGACTAGTTTTGTGAAAATCTGTGATATTGTGATATAAGATCTTTGAAAGAAAGGCGTGTTTTATGTATGTAAAGGTGATTTTTTTTTAGTTTTATTACTTTAATTTAGTACTTCATAGTAGTTTTTATTATGAGAACATCTTATTAAACATCCTTTTACATTTTGGTTTTTTATAGTTTTAGAGATAACTTAGTCTTTTTGGTATTTTATTTTTATTTTAGACGTTTCAGTCCATGATTTTAGGAAGAGTAGCTGTTAAGATTTAAAATAGTTTGCTTTAAAATTTTATATTATTCTCTATTCTTGTCTGAATTATCAGGGGGGAAGGGACTGAGAAAGTATTGTGTTAGTGTCTTGTCTTTCTATAGTTGTATCTTTTGTTACTTGCTATTTGATTCTTTGAAGAAGTGGAATTTACAATTCTGTTGATTTACATATCTTTTAAAACTTGTTTTTTTTGTTTGTTTTTGTTTTTACTACTTAACTAGTATTCTTTGCTTGGTTACTTAATGCTGGGTGAACTAGAATGTAGTTCTTTATCTTATACAAAACATTTCATTCCTGTACTGATCAGGAAGAAACTAACCTTCCTTCTATATTGCAAACTAACTGTTATGTGGTGAATTTTATGGATAAGATGAACATAGTCTTTATTTTTCAATTTGTAGAATGGTAGAGAGGGATATCCCTTAAATTCGGAGAAATAAGATAAAACTAGTATTTCTAAATTAATGAAAGAACTCATTACTAATTTAGAAGGTGGTACAAGCTAAAAAAAAAGATAGACTTTCAAAACATTTAGCTTATTCATGGATATGAGAGCAATTATAATAAACTAAGGTGAAAGGGCATAAATTTTATCTTTTGATAGTAATATCAAGGAGGGAAAAAATTAAACTGTGTCTCAGTGACATGGTAGAGGTCACCATTGATTTGATGACCAGTGGTACAGCTTAGATATTTTTTTCATAATAATGATAAACCTTTGTCAAGATGTCTCAACAGTTTACTCTCATTCCTTTTCTGATAAGTATACTCTTCTATGAAACAATAGAACTACATTTTTAATAAAAAATGTTAAATTCTCTTAAAATAATACAATTCTTTGATAAATATTCTACAACTTTTCATACTAACACATCTAAAAGTTAACTAAAATATGTAACTTTTTGCTATCAGGTGTCAAATTGAATAACAAATAGGTATTAAAACTGATAGGTATTTTTAAAAATATTTTTTGTATAATTTTTTTTAATGTTCATTTTTGAGAGAGAGTGAGCTAGAGTGAGCAGGGAGGGACAGAGAAAGAGGGAGAGAGAGAATCCCAAGCGCTGACAGCACAGAGCCCGATGCAGGACTCCATCCCACGAACCATGAGATCATGGTTATGATCTTAACCGACTGAGCCATCCAGGCACCAAAAGTGATTGTTATTAATTATACTGTTGATGCAATTGGAGTCAACTTTATACATATATATTATCTTTTCAGGTAACCATATCAAACATTTTGTTTTTCTTCCATCACTTAGTATTTTAAAAATTTTGGTTTACACTAAAGGACACAGGTAATAATTGACCTTTATAATACAGTATGATAAATTGTATGATAGAAGTAAATATAGGAGAAATATAGACAAAGTTTGCATTGATGGGTGCTTAAGAAGACCTCTCCAGAGGGGCCTTACCTAAAGCGGTCCTTGAAGGTTGATAAGGAGTTGAGGGAATAAGGTGGGGAGGGAGTTGCCTACAGAGAGAACTGCATGGCAGACTTAAAAGTGAGAACAAGCTATGTCTGCCTTGTGAAGCTGTGAATTTTTCAATATAACTGGAACATAAGATCCAACTGTAGGGTGGAGTAGGCAGCAGGTCTAGGGGTAGAGTGGAAAGGATTATAGGGTGGCTGGAGAGATAATTTGGTCTTTCATGCCTTTTAAAATAGTTTAAACTGGATCTAAAGGACTGGACTACCTCTCTCAATAGTAAATTATCGTATGAATTTAAGGAAGGTAAACTAATAATAAAGTAAGATAAAAAATATGATTTATTAAACATATATGCAGGGTAAATTACTGTATTTAAATGAGATCTTATTATAAATATACATGTAAAATGCCATACTGATCTAAGAGCATAACATGAAATCTTTCAGATCTGGATTTCAGTCCTGGTTCCACCACTTACATTTCTGTGACTTTGTGTCAGTTAGGTAATTCTTTATGCTAGTGTCCTCAGCTATAAAATGGGGATAATAAAAGAATCCATCTTCATAAGCTTTTTGTGAGGATTAAATGAGATTATGATAAGCAGTCTATAAGCATTTAGTAAGTACTCAACAAATGTTAAATTTATTACTATTGTTGCTGTGTGTTACTTTGGCATCAGTGATCTTTCCAATGTATTTATAGTCCCTAATCTCCATCTCTGTTTGTATGTGGATATAGAGTCATCTTAATATAGGCCAGGAGACAGCATGATTGGGAAAGTAAATTTATGCGAAATCATTTTTTTTAAGTTTTATTTATTTATTTATTTATTTTTGAATTTTATCTTTTTAATCTTTTTATTTAAATTCCAGTTAGTTAACATACAGTATAACATTAGTTTCAGGTGTACAATATAGTGATTCAACACTTCTTTGTATCACCCAGTGCTCATCACAAGTTCAAATTCTTTTATAATATGTATTTTCATCTGCTATCGTGAACTATCTAAATAATAACCTGCTGCCTTAAGGGTGTCATAAGCTTTTCCTCAAGCTTTGGGAACATTTTTTCTTGCTACAGTTAAATCATGTGATGACAGCCTTGAAAGTATTATCGTTCAAAAATGTATTTTCCTGATCCTACTAAGTTGTACATGTGACTAACCATGTTAAATTTAACGTTTTTGTCTTGTTTTGAGTTACGAATTTTTCATAATGATTTTTTTCAACAAGCAGCTTCTTCCCATTTTAGATGCTAGAATGTGATCAATATAATGAAAATTATAATAAATAGTCAAAGCATCTGAAGTGCTTTGCATTTTTTTTTTCTGATGTATGGAATTGACTAGTAACTTCAAATAGCTTGCTCTTTTGTTTGGAAAATGGTTAAAAGTACATTTGTATTTTTTAACCCATGACGCACCCTTGTTTTAGCCTTTGCTCTGTGTTGAAATAAGTAAAATGCTTACTATCGGTCCTTTTATGTAATTTTACTAATCACCTTTTGGTTAAATAAAGCTAACCCTTTACTAGATTCCTCCAGAAGGGCACATTGTGTATCTCATGAGTTCTAGAATGTTTTAAACTGTTTTCCTCTGACCTGGATACCAGCAGGACAGCTTGGGTGGATATAACATCCATGGGTTGCACTTTCTTTCCTTGTTTCTTAAAGATGCTGCTCCAGTGCTGCCTGGTTTTATATGTTGTTTTAAAGAAATCTAATGCTAGCTCTTTTGCCTTGTAGCTTCTTTCCTTTTTTTTTTGCCTGGGTGTCCTGAGGATTTTGTTCTTTATTATTGAAGTTTACTACTTTTATAGATCAGAGTTGATTGTCCTAGGTTGTTTTGTGTGGTACCCGTTGGACCCTTTCTGTGTTTATATTTAGGTCTTCTTCTATTTTGGAAAGGTTTTTTTATATTGTAGTGTCAGTGATTAGGGGTTTTCTCCCAGTGTTTTGATTTTTCTTCTTTAGGGATACAAGTTCTATTTCAGCCCCTATTTCTCTGACCTTTTTTTCAACTTTTTATTTCATTTTCTTTCTCTTGGTTATTTTCTTGCTTTTCTCCAATGCCCTTTATTAAGTTTTCATTTGAATCTATTCTCTGTTCTCCTTTGAATATCTTATAACTTAGCCTTCATTTTTTATATGTTTTGTGTTGTTGTTGCTGCTGTTCTATTTCTTTCCTGAGATCGGTCATCTCTTATTTCATTGCTTCTTGCTTTTTGTCCATTTATGTTTTTAGTGTTTGTGTTTTTTTAAGTATATTATTTTGAGAGAGAGAGCATGCACGTGCACGAGCAGGGGAGGGACAGAGACAGGGAGAGAGAGAATCTCAAACAGGCTCTGCGTCCTCAATGCAGAGCCCAACATGGGGCTTGATCTCATGAACTTTAGATCAAGTCCTGAGCCGAAATCAAGAGTTGTATACTTAACTGAGTGAGCCATGTAGGCGCCCCTTTAATGTTGTATTTCTGATTCAAGTATTGTTTTTAATATCCCCAAATGCTTGCTTGACAGTACTTAATTCAGTTTGAAATGTTGTTTTACGTTTTTTTTTTTTCTTCAGGATCGTGGTTGGTTTAGGGGAGAGACTTTTTATTAGCAGAAAAGCTTTTATTTATATTTTCTGACTTACTGCAGTAGTTTTTGTGGATTTGGTGTGCTTTTTTTCTGTTGCTATTTATTACTTAGAAAGGGTTCCTAGTTTGGAAATGTCCTTTTCTGTCACTCCTACTCTCTTTTGTGCTACTTGTTTTTGGATGGTGGTATTGTTGGTGGGAGAAGGCATGATGGCACGTCTTCTTTCTCTCTTATTTCTATAGGATCTTTAATTTTTTCTATTATACTTTCCCTTCATTACCTTTTCTCCAAGGAATAGCACACTTCTCTGAATATCATGCTCCCCTTGCTTCTCTAAGACTGCCATTTCTGGTTCCTCCCATTTTCAATCCCCTCTCCATAGCCAGGGCCTGTATAGCATTTTGGCATTATTGTTGCACTTTTGCTTTCTGTGATTCTGTCTATGCTTTCTTCAGGTCCTATGATACCCTCTTCCCTTTCTTATGAAATCTTTTAAGCCTCCCATTATTTTCTACCCTTACAAACTTGCAGCAAGTAGAAGGCCGTAGAAGGTCTTTTGGAATTTTTTCGCTTTATTTCTACTTCACAGGTAATGTGAAGGTCAGAGTGTTTTTTGTCTCCTAGTAGTATTGAAGGTTTTATTTCAAGCTATACAGAGAAAGACAGATACCATATGTTTTCACTCTCATGTGGATCCTGAGAAACTTAACAGGAACCCATGGGGGAGGGGGAGGGAAAAAAAAAAAGAGAGAGAGAGAGGTTAGAGTGGGAGAGAGCCAAAGCATAAGAAACTCTTAAAAACTGAGAACAGGGGCGCCTGGGTGGCTCAGTCAGTTAAGCGGCCAACTTTGGCTCAGGTCATGATTTCGCAGTCCGTGAGTTCGAGCCCCACGTCAGGCTCTGTGCTGACAGCTGAGAGCCTGGAGCCTGTCTCAGATTCTGTGTCTCCCTCTCTCAGACCCTCCCCCGTTCATGCTCTCTCTCTCTCTGTCTCAAAAATAAATAAACGTTCAAAAAAAAACTGAGAACAAACTGAGGGCTGATGGGGGGTGGGAGGGAGGTGATGGGTATTGAAGAGGGCATCTTTTGGGATGAGCACTGGGTGTTGTATGGAAACCAGTTTGACAATAAATTTCATATATTAAAAAAAAAAATGATCGAGAGCCAAAAAAAAAAAAAAAAAAGGTTTTATTTCAGCATTATTTGTGGTTTTGTTTTACTTGTTGATTTTTATGGGTTTTTTTTTTTGGGGGGGGGGGGAGTAGAGAGGGGAGAAGTTTCAGAATCAAATGACTGCCATTTTCTTAGTCCTGAAGTTACCTGAAAGTATATTTTCAAATTACAAAAGGTTGTATTTACTTTAACCAAATACTTGCATTTTATATCAAGTAGCAATTGAAGCTCTTAGTTTTCTTGAGAACAAACATTACATTTGAAAATTATAAAACAGAAGATATTTAAATTTATTGCAACATATTTTGGATAAAAGAGAAAGAAAAGTGAATGATATATAAGCCTCTATGATGTCATCTTGCCATGGAGTTATCTATAAGTAATAATACTAAGTAGATATAAAATATGAAGTGTATAAAGTGGTATAATGTACATATAATCAAGTGATAAGTAGTCCAAGTCTTTTATATCACTCTGTTGACAATACTCCCAAAACAAAAGAATCAATAAATACAATAAAACAGAACAGAAATGAGCCTTTTGATTAAGTGAATTTAGATATATCCATTTGTGATGGGCTAATTTGAATGTAAATCTGAATGGAAGCTGCCCTCCTTCAAACTGTGTTTGAGACCTGGATGATTTTGCTTTCACAGTGGGACCCCCTGTAGAGCTGATAGCTAGATAGTTATAGAGACTCACCTTAGGCATTTCACTAACCTTACAATAATGCAGTCTCATTTTACTGATTTTCATCTTTTTTAACCTAACTTATAATGTTATGGTGGATTTTACTACTTCAGAGTGCCTGCTCTACTACATACGAGGCAGTACAGGTATATAGGGGTTTAAGGCATAGTCACTTTTCACTGTTACCTTAGAATTTTGATGTAGAATTAGAATTTTAAAGGAAGTTTGCTAATGTAAAGGCATATATATTTTAAAATCAACTTTTTGAATAATCACATGTACAAAATTAAAATATGGACAAATGTACAAAATTCAAAAGGTACTGAAGGATGTACAAGGGAAAATCTGCCTTCTATCCCTGTCTTCCAAGCATCTCCCTTGCTCAGAGTAAACACTTAACTGCTGTATATCAGTATATATGTATGCAGTTTTAAAAACACAAACAGGAGTTTACTACTCTTTGCTTTACACTTCATTTTATAAAGCTGAGTTCATGTAAGTATCATTACATTTAGAGCCACTTCATTCTTTTTGACAGCTACTTGAATGTATACCGATGTATTTAACCAGACCCTCATTGATTGGCATTTAAATGGTTTCTGGCTTTTTTTCCTGGGTCATATTTAGGTTATGTTTAGATTATATTCTATAATTCAAAGAAATATTTTCAAATGGCTTCACTTGTCAGATGTTAAGGAAATATTTCACAAAAACCTGGGAACTTGGAGTTTAGTTTTAAATAGATGTTTTCCTGTCTACAGTCAAGGCTTATATTGACCTTTTCCTTAATGAATTTCAATCTGGTGACTGTTGAGTTTCAGCAAGTATTTATTAAGGTTTTCTGTAATCTGTGGTCAGATTAAATAGAGGAGATGATTCCTGTGTTTAGGAGTACATGCCTGTCAAATTTCAATTTATTTGTAGAAAGAACTTTTAACATCAGATGTTAGTTCCAAGGCTATAGAAGCTTCTAAAAATGTTGAAAAGAGTTGAAAGAATTACAAATAAGTTTAGTGATGGTGTCACTGTAGTAGTAGGAAGATTAGCAACATTAAAAATTAAAGTAGTACTACTTGTATTGGTAAGAAAGAACAGGTATGATAGAAAATTCTGTGCTGGTGGATGAGGAGACAGCATAGTATTAATGGTTTACCTGTCAGCCTTTTGCCTCTTTGGCAAAGGTTTAGAAGTTCTCTTAGACTCTTTCTATAGTCTAAGATATCTATTTCTTAAAATTTTTCTATTTGTAAAATGCATGATGGTTAGTTCCTTATTTAAGGAAATAACTCTGAAGTTTCATTTGTAATTCATTTGGAGAATTAAGTTATAATGGTTATTTTAAAATAGCTTTATTGAAATACAGTTCACATACCATAAAATTCACCCATTTTAAAGTGTATCCCTTAGCAGGGATAGTTCCTGAGATTAGTGTTTGAGAGTCTTTTCTGAGCATGGTTGGGGTCCTTCCCACTGTTTCTATACAGGCAAATTAACTGGCCTACAATATTGCCTTTATTTTCAATAAATTAACCTATGTCCTCCCAGTTGCCTTTTACCAAATCCTCCACTGTTTTGAGAGTGTTTTAGGCTTGAACTTCTTCATGCTGTGTTGCAAACAAAGTAATTTTCTTTGGAAAGAGATTAGGAGCTATTTTTTGGTTTGTGTTCCCTCACCCCCTCCCTCCTCCACCCCTGTAAAATCTCTGAGCCTTGATCCTGGAGGCGAAGGGAGGAGAGAGGAGCAGCAGAGCAATGGCATGCTTTTCTCTGAGGACATCCCTGCTTTAGTAGCTCAGTGCTAGGGAGAAGAGAGAAGGAAAACACATCTTCTTGGTTTGCTTCTCCTGGCAAGATACCAACTCTTTGCAAGCCAGGCCAAGGGTGATTGGGATCCCAGTATTAGTGTAACACTCCAAGTAGAGCCTCTGCCCCACCAGCTAAGGTTGGGTACTAGAAGTGAGCCAATCTCTTCCCCACTTCTCCCACATCTTGGTGGTATGTGCCTGGAATGTAACTTTAGGAAAAGGTAGATGAAGGCAGTGTTGTTATATGGAAAAGGATCACAGGTTTTTCTGAAATGAAAAAAGTCTTCACGTATATATTTCAGAGAAAAGAAAACATACATCCACACAAAAATTTGTGTGTAGATTTGTATATATATTCACAGTAGCATTATTTATAGCAGCCAAAATGTGGAAACCTATGGAACTTTCAGCTCTGGGAGGGGAGAGGGACTGAACATTGAATTAGTGGTTCAATCAGTCATGCCTCTGTGATGAAGCTTTCATAAAAATCACTAAAATGCAGGTTTTGGAGAGCTTCCATGTTGGTTAACACATGGAAGTTCTGGGAGGGTGGTGCATCTGGAAAGGGCATGGAAACTCAGCCCCTTTCACCATACTTTGCCCTCTGCATCTCTCTTTTTTTTTTTCATCTTAACTCTTCCTGAGTAGTATCATTTTATATTACATTGACAAGCTAGTAAAAAAAAAAAAAATGTGGAAACCCAAATGCCCATCAACTAACGAATGGGTAAACAAAATGAGTTCTGTATACATTGGAGTAATAGTTCATAATTTAAAAAAAATGAAGTACTAATACATGTTATAACAGGGATAAACCTTGAAAACATTATCTAAGTGAAGCCAGTCACAAAAAAAACACATATTGTAAAATTCCATTTATATGAAATATTCAGAATAGACAAATTTATAGAAGTTAGCGGTTGTCTAGGGCTGAGTATGTATGTGGGGATGGGGGGGTGATGGAGAATGACTGTTTCATGGATATGGGGTTTCTTTTTTGGGGTGAGGAAGATGTTCTAAACTTAGATTTAATGATAGTTGCATATATCTATGCATATACTGAAAAACATTGAGTTTTACACTTTAAATGGGTGAATTTTATGGTCTATGAATTATATCTCAATAAAGATGCTAAAATAAAAGATAAAGTCTAGTCACTTGTTATCTTTTAAAATTTACAAGATATATCTACTTTTTATTCAAATACTAATCAGGCCAAACTTGCAGAGTTTCTGTAATTTTACAAGTCATAATGGGGTCATATTTGCTATCTCCATAGGCAGTCATTTGTATATGTGAGGAACATATTGTGATCTAATGTAATTTACTTTTTACATAGTAAAAAGTTTCATAGTTTTCTATCTTGTATTCTATACTGACATTTTGAGTATATTATAAATTTATTGAACGCTTTTTTTGTGATACTATTTATTTATTTATTTATTTATTTATTTCTAGTGTTGTCATTTTCTCCAATTCAAAGATTTCCCTCTTTATTCTTTTTTTGTGATTCTCCGAAAATTTACTGCTAGTGTTAATAATTTCTAACATTTGTACATCAGAAATCACTGATTTGAAAAGTGTGACATTGTGAATATAATAATTTTTAACCATGTCTCTTCAAATATTTTAGCATAGTTATTTAAATCATGTAGAATATAGTTTATATTTAACTTGCTATTTTCCTCTTTGATTTATCTCTCCTCTCTGTAATAAAGAAAAGAGCATTTGTTTCACTAGTGGTTCTCTTGTGCTAGATATTTATAGTAACTATTTTGTCTCTGAAATATCTGTTTTTTTTTTTTCTTTTTGTTTTGTTTTTTGTTTTCTGTTTTACAAGGGCATCCCAGTGTTGCCTTTGTCATTGTATGAATTCTTAGGAAAAAAGGCAAGGTAATAATAGTCCCTCTAATTTCTTCTATCATTTTAAATTCTCATAGAGGTTTCTTTTTGCCCCAGTAAATTGTTCTCACAGTAAAAGTAGGCACAAATATCAAAATATACTTTTGTCTGAATGTATATGAGATATAAAAACCTGTTGTTTTTAAATTTGTTTTCTTTTAGTAGGTTGTAATGCTTTTCAAATGATTTAAAAGTAACCTTGGAGAAGGGTTACCTTAAAAATGTCTTAAAGTATTTATATATAACATAAGAAAAATGTATTCCAAAAACTTTTTTCAGAAATTATAAAATGTTTGTTTTTCTAAAAAGACTTGAGTAGCCATTATTCCCCACATAGAATAGATTAAATAGATTTAAATATGAATAGAATAAATTAATAGAATAAATAGATAAAATAGATTTAAATATGACTTAGAAAATTGGCATGTGATATATTGGATTATTCCCCCTTCTTTTTCAGGAACTCTTGGTGTGATAACAGAAGCTACAATAAAAATCAGACCAATCCCTGAATACCAAAAGTATGGCTCAGTAGCTTTCCCTAATTTTGAACAAGGAGTAGCCTGTTTAAGAGAAATTGCAAAACAGGTAAAAACAAACAAACAAAAAAGAACAAAAACCCACCCATATATATTTATAGTTTAAAAATTCTGCGTAACTGATTTTGTATGTCACATATAATCTTCATATTTAGTTGTGTTATATATGTGGTTTTTCCCCAGTTCTGTATGAAAAGGTAATGTAAAATCATCCCTGTAAGTGCAGTTGCTATTTCTTTATTTCTTGGTTTAAAGAGTGCTGTGTGATTTTAAGCCAAGGTAAGGTATATACTTGGGTTGATGGCTTTGAATGACTCTGCCTTTAATGAATGTTATGTTTTCTTAAATTTTTTTTAGGTAAGATATTTTGTGATTAATTTGAAGTAATATATAATTTTTCTTAAACTAAGACATTTATTGAAATTAAAATAAATGGCTGATTGTCAGTGATCAAAAATATAGAAATTAAATATAGGTAATCAAACTTTATCAATACTTAGAATATGCTACTACTAGACCCTACTTTGTTTTATAATAGTACCTAGGCTATAGCTTAAGTTAAATAACATAATATAACATCATATATTTAGCTATAAGTTAAGAAGAATTCCCATTTTCTGTTCCCTTATTTAAAAAAAAGATATAATATTAAGGATTTTTAAAAGACTAGGTCGTGTCAAGTAATTTTATTTCTGTATTCTGTGTATCAGTGTAGAAATTCTTGCATTTCTTCAGGTATTTGGTTCATTATTTGAACTACAATGGTTTGTGAAAAATTCTCATTTCAGCATTTCACAGTGGGGAGGAAATCAAGGGAGTATACTGCAGCCTGTTTCTTCTTGCTTTCTCCAAACTCCTGGAGTTCTTTAGTACTTCCCATCAGCTATATGCAACTAGAATCTTGAGGCAAGGGACCTTTCCAACCTGACCCATATAGGTCAGCCTCCAGGTATATCATGAGCAGAGTGAAGCGAGGATCTGCTGAGGCAAAGGAATGATATCCAGCAAATACTCCATATTCATTGTGGACTCTTTCAAGTACGGAAATGGAAAGTGGTCAAGAGTCTTATCTTCCCACCATTCTATGACATAAATGCCTTAAAGAAATTTAAAATAAGCAAAAATATTTCACAGTTACATATTTACCATTTTTAGGGTTCTTTCTTTCATATATTCAGTTTTGCTTTCTGAGACATTCATTTTTTCCGTTAGTTTTCTGCTTTGAGGAGGTTCAGCTATATGGTCATTTAATCTAACAGTTGACAAGGATAATTTCTATAATTTCCAGGTAGCTTCAGTTACTTATCAGTTAAATTGCTTCCTGCATTAAGATTTAACCATAGGCCCCTTAGTCTTGATTGTCTTCCTGCTGGGTGGGAGAATAATTTAAAAAAGAAGTATAGTCCTAGAATGAACATTCTTAAACTACTGGCAGGTTAGTTTGGTGGTGGTAAAGCAAAAACAAATGTTAATAGTTGAAACTTTTACAAGAAGAGCTCCTAATTCCTAGAACCTTGGGGATATTATGTTATGGTTAGGGTGCTAGAATATATAGTTAAGTATTATGCTATTTGCTAAAATAATGAGATGATATAATATTTAAATATTATTTTAATATATAAATATGTAATATACATTACATATTAAATATCAATATACTTCATATATTTAATGTAATATTAAATATTATATTTAAAAGCAGGACTACTGAATAAAGGAGAAGTGGAAATAAGTTTCAGGAGTAAATACTATTTGTTATTCTGACATGATATCTGAGCACTGAGTAGTAAAGTTCAAGCGTGTCCTGATACTTGTCACTAAAACCTTCCACATTTAAAGGCAAAGGAAGACAATTTCAAATTTAAGATAGCCTAGATGTTAAGGAATAAAAGAACTAATTGCAAAGTGTTATGGTTTTGCCTGTGAGTTAAAACCTAGAAGAATAGAAAGCTAAGTTTTCATGTTGTTTTTTGTTTGTTTGTTTTGCTTTGTTTAGAAAATTACTGTAAGTAAGTTCACCAATTAAAAATCAAAACAAACCAAACATTTCCCATTATTAGATTATATTTTCTTATCAATTTCAATCTCCCTTAATGATTTTTTTAAGTGTTTTCACCTTGTATTATAATTTATTCTTGGTGTTAAGTACTTTTGTTTCTGTCTTTGTTAAGCTTGATTATTTCCCCTCCCCAAAAAAGCTTTATCATAAAATTTATAGTTCGTAGTATCTCTCTTTTTCAGGTTTTGAATATGACATCTTTTTAATTGGCTATTGCTGTCTCCATATTTTATGGCAAAATAAGCAAGAATGCCACATTGGATTTTTAAAAATAATTACAGAATCGATAAAACTATCTGATTTGTATGTATTTTCAACAAAAGATCTTTGATGAGGTCACATTCAGTCTATGTTGGTCAAATCTGCCCCTTCACAAGCTCTCCATTCTGTAGAACACAGATTTAGTAGACTTGTGAAAAAATGTTGCTAGGTGATCTTGGAAGTAAAGGTAGACATATTTATGCTTTCCTCTTTTCTGCATTGTAAATATGTAAATATATCTTAGGTTTCATTAATGAGAAATGATGTACAAATGTATCAGACTCCTAAATTTATAATTTTATTAAAATGGAAATATTGGATTTAAACATAGTTGCTATAATCTGATGCAGTTTTTGTTACAATTTAATATATGCCCCTGATAGAAAGTAATAGAGAACTACTTGTGCTAATGAAAAGCAGGGGGTGAAATTTTCCTTCATCTTTGCATAAGTCAGTAAAAATTGCGCTTTTACTCGTTTTAAAAAATTCTTTGGATGTTCACCAGTGACTGTAATCGAAATTGACTACACAAAACTGTATTGGGTATATAGTTTGGAATAAACAAAGGTGATAGCTGATAGAAAGTGCTACCCTGTGGTTAAAGACCTTAAAGGAAAGCTCCCCTCTAATCTATATTTTTAATAAATTGGTCCTGTGTACTTGGTAATAGACAGTTTTTAAAGGCATACATACCACGTGACTAGAAAGTTTGTCTTTCTTGAAACTGATTAAAAAGCCTAGATAGATACTATTTTATTTTCAAATATTACTTGTATGAATGAAACAATTGCTAAGAATAGTTACTGTGATTTGGAGATATTCCACTGTTTGAGGAACATATATATTTTACTTCTGCACAGATAGATAATTATGAATGTTTACCTGCCCTGGAAATGGGCAAATGCTTGTATTATGGCTTAGAGACATTTACATATTAGTTTACAGAATGTACAAATCTCATATGTCAAGAATGGAACGACGTGTGCTGCCCTGCTTTGTAACAGTATTCTCAGGCAGAAAAATTGAGAAAATGATCAGATTTTGGCACTAGTTGTTCAATTTGCAATTTGGAATTTCAGCTGATAGGAAGAGAATTAAGATCCATTAAAATAGATGATACATGGTTTACGATTGTGCCAAATTCTTGATTGAATAATGAGTTGGCTGGTTGTAATTCCTCACTGTCATTTCATAGCACTTCCATTTTTACGGTATTTTCAGACTCAAGTTGCTTTTGAAATGGGGAACTGTATTTTGGATATGTATCTTTGGGAAAGGAGTATACATGATTGTTTACAAATAGCAAAGTGGGCTCTTTGTATATTTTCATCACTATTCTTACTGAAGGAAATAAATTAAGCAACTTTATACTGACAGCAGAAGGATTCTACTAAGGTCTCTCATCTAATCTTTGTCCACGTGAGGATTGTCCTCTTTCAATACTTCACTGCCTTGTGAGGAGCTAGAAAGGAAGATTTAGTAGAAGATTAATGTGATTCTATCTTATAAATGGCAGTCCAGTATAATCTCCAACTTAACTCAGTAGATGGGTAAGTAAGTGATTTTTAAGACTTTGAGAAAATAGATTTCTTACTGTAGCCTCTCAGGTGAGAGGAAATAGTGTTTTTTAATCAGAATATCAGTTTCAGGTATATTTTATTCTCTTATTGTTTGTTTAGAAATAACAATGATATCTTTATAAAGTTTTAAGGGAAAAAGGGTTGAAATAAGCTCAAATTGAGCAGTTTTTGAAGTCTGGGATTTTCCCTTCCCAGTAAAAACTTAAGAGTTATGCCCTGTAGTATTGAGGGAGGACCATATGTTCCATTAAGAGGAAACACTGTACGTGTGGCACATTTCCGTATGCATTCCTCCGAAAACTGTCTTTCTCAGTATCAGCACTAGGTTTGTAGAATTACAGATTGAAAAGGGAGGTTTTTCTCTCCCTGTCTTTTGGCAAGGTGTGGCCCATTCTACCTACCATCACTTTTATTTTAAACAGTTTTAAACTGATAGGGTGTTGTTGTTTTTTCTAGAGAGTTTAGACCATAATTTGGAAAGAAATACATAGTTCATATTTGACACCTCAGACTATTATGTCTCAATTCTGAATTGTTCTGTCTTAAACTTGACTTATCCTGGAGGGGTTGAAATAAGTTGAAAGGAGTTAGGTTTAGCAATTACATTATAAAATAATTAAAACTGCTTTATATTCAGTGGTAATTCTTGGAAATAATAATTTGTCATGTGTAGAAAAAGGCATTGTTATTTTAAATCATTATGTGTGTGCATGCACGTGTGTGTGTGTGTGTGTGTGTGTGTGTGTGTGTGTGTGTGTGTGTGATGCTTTTCTCCCTCTGAGGCAGAGAAAATAACCTAGCCCCTAGCCAAAAGTTTGATTAATTGGATTCTTTACTATGTGATCCAGCAGAATGTGTTAAACTTGAGGACAGTTACAAGACACGCTTTTAAGCAGGAGCTACTCAGAACAAGTCATTATACATGTACAAAGTGAAAAATGAAAATGATGAACCAGAGACCGTTTGGCATTATTGGCTCTTCCCTTATATAAATGGAGGGAAATATCTACTGTATAATATGTAGCTGTAAGCCAGTATGTGACTTCCAGTAGGACTAACCAGTTATACGAATAGCCTTAAATACTGTCTGATTTTATCTGTGGTACCAGCTCTGAGGAAGAACCAATTATCTGTCTACATTTTAAGTTTTTATATATAGAAATTTGCAGTTAGCAGAATTCTTTTCACATATCCTTTTTTAAACATTTTTTTGTTTATCCGTATGTGAGATAGTGTGCTCTTAACTTTATATTCAATAAAGTATATTGGATATTGTGTAAGTTAAATAGACATGATTCCTGTCTTCTAGTAATCACTACAGATGTTGCATATCATGATAAATTTTATATGTTTAAACTTTTGTATGGCTAGGTACAAGGAGTTTGGTATTGGAGCTTTGGCTTCTGATATAGTGTGAGGTTACTAGACTATCTCCAAAATAGACTCAAGGTTTAGGAGTTTGGGCCGTTCTAGAGTCTACACTGAATGTGTGATTTACTTCTTGAAGAAACAAGCCTTTTCAATTCAAAGGTGTTAAACAAGGCACCAAAGATACAGGACTACCATTCACTGCTTATATTTTATGTTTATGAAGTTGGAATAGTAGAAATCCTGATGCCTTTTGAGATATGTTAATATCGAATTTCTTTTGCTAGTATTTAGTAAACTAAGGGAAACCCTCACAAATAATGTGTCACATCTGCAGTGCAAGTTCTGGTTTTCTCTGTGATAAGAAAGAAATACGAATTAGTTCCATAAAAACAGATTTTGCAGAAATCTTTTGATGTGTTTCTTATAGGGACTTTTTTTTTTTTTTGGAGAAAATGGTTAGATTGAGAGATCTGTTGCTTTTTTTAAGTTGTTAGTAAAGAGAATTGTACTCAGAATTAAATAAGACTAATGAGAGTGGTTGTTATTTACCTTTCAGGTTTATATATTAAATTCCTGGTTGTAACATCATTAAAGGGAAGAAATTGTCAGCAGTTTGACTTAGTCTCGTACTAGTGCTTTGAGGTCAATGTGATTATTTATTTCTTCTTTGCTTGGGTAAAACAAAAATAATTGATATTTCCTTAAGGTCCATAATGAATTTCTCATCTCTTTTCAGACTACTTATTGTATATAAAGTATACTTGGGTACACGTCAGATGACATCAGATATTCTAGTAAAAATAAATTTATCATAGTAGGAAATAAATCAGTTATTTTATTAACTCCATTTTGAGTAAACAGTTTTTGTGTGATGTTCCTTAAATTCCCTGAATGTATTATTAACCCACCAAAAAAATTACTTGGTAAAACTATTCTCTCTCAGGTTATTTCTGGTCCCATACCACTAGGGGTCACTTTAACTCAAGAACCCTTTTCCCCCTTTCTTCATCTATGGAATACTCAGTATAATTGAAAAGCATGGGAGTGAATTTAGAGCTCAAATTCTCCGAATTTGTGATGTCTCTAACTTTTAAAGGAAATATTTTTAGGTTTTCAAATTAGTTTCATAGCAATTGAAACATAATGTAGTCTTAACCATAGGTAGTGTTACCCAGATTGAATGTTGTTTTTTAAGAATAGAAACATTATTTTGGTCTTTCGATTATAGGAACTTACAATTAGTGATACTGGCAAGTTTTCATATAAAATTCTAAGAGACTTTTCTGCTTTTTTTTTTTTTAGAATGATGCACAGTGATTTGCAAATAATCAATGGCCAGAGGATCATAAAAGAATCTAGATGCTGTTTTTTAATTTGGGTGCTTTACTTATGAGAATTTACTTGTGATGATAACTAAAATAGTCATTTACTGACTTTTTAAAAAATGACACTATTAAAACATGAGACTTAATAAAGCTGTGGTTTCATTTTGATCATTTTTAAAAAGCCAGTATTGAAAACTAATATTTATTATCTACATACAACAAATTCTCTTTAGCTTTTTATTCTTTTTTGATAAGTGTTAGTAGTTATTCTCATTTGATAAGTGTCTGTAACCATCTACTCTGCCTCAGTACAAATAGGAATAGTCCATGACTGACTCAGCTTTATATGACTCAGCTGTCAAGTTAAAATCATATTCAATATTATTGAATATTGGTTGTTATGTGTACCAAGTGTCCTGAAGCTTCCTTACTTATTTTTCCAACTTTTTAATTTGAAAGTTTTAAGCATACAGAAACTTTGAAAGAAGAGGATGGCGATCACTTGTATGTTTATCTTGTATATTCAACAATTGACTTTTTCTTATGTTTGTTTTAAATGTTTCTGTATGTGTTTTCTGGGCCGTTTAAAATTAAGTTGCAGACATCATGGCACTTGATCTCTAAGTATTTAAACATACATCTCCTAAAAATAAAGGTGTTTTTCTTCACAGCCACAATACTATTATCATGTCAAAGAAAATCAACAGTAATTTCTTTAATGACATCCAGTGTTCATTCTATAAACAGATCATTTCAGTTACCCAAGATGTATTTTATGGATAGTCTTTTCAAACCAAGTTTTTATCAAGGCCTGCATATTGATTGTATTTTAGTTGTTTCAGAGATTGATTTCCACTACAGATTTATTGTACTAAACATACTTTCCCCCATTTTCTGATATATGTGTCTCTGTGCTGAATGTTTTCCCTAATAACACTTAATATAGGTACAGAGGTAGTAGAAACTAGGTGACGGTAGGAGATGGAATTTACAAGTTGTTGGTACAAGTTTAAAAGTTGTTTTTGGGGAGGGTAGGTGCTTGGCTGGCTCAGTCAGTAGAGTGAGGATTGTGAGTTCAAGCTCGACATTAGGTATAGAGAACTTAAAAATAAAATCTTAAAAAAAAAGTTTCGTTTTTTGTTTTTTGTTTTTTTCTAAGAATGACAGAAGGGCTCTGAATTCTTTCGCGTATGTTACTGGTGTGCTTAAGCCAAAACATATAAATATGTATGTAATATGATACTGTTTATTTCATGCAGAAAAGAAACTTGGTCTAATTAGGCATCATATGTGTTATTAGAAGTTGATAACGCCTGTTTGAATAAGAGCATTTTACGAAAATTGATTTTTCTGTAGTATTTTGGAAACTGGTTTGGCTTTTAGAAGCACAGCCTAATTACAAAGATACCCTTATACCAAGATTTGAAATTACTCAGGTTGTGTGTGTGTGTGTGTGTGTGTGTGTGTGTGTGTGTGTGTATAATAACTGTATAACACATAGTTTTCATGTAATTTTTGTTTCAGGTATGACTTTAAAGCTCTTTGTGTTGTGTGTGTGATGTATGTATGTGTGTGTTAGGTGATTTTTTGGGAAGCTTTGTGGTCTATTTGAAATATTCCTCATCCAGCAGTCAAGATATCTTGGTCCTAGTTTGTGTGCTTAACAGTCATATGACCTCAGACGAGTCTTTTAATCTCTCTGGTTCTTATGTCCTCATCTGAAAAATGGGGATAACACCAGTTCTGCTACCCTGATGGGTTATTTCTTATATTAGAGATGTGAAAACAACCTGGACATCACAAGATTCTATAAAAGTAAGGCAATAGGTTATTGTTATGGTATATATGTAAAATTACCTAATACTGTTTTCTTTAGATTTGGCAGTGACTTTTTAAAATATAGATTGAATAATACCACCTTTAGTACCAAAGGTGAGTAAATTGTGTAGTGCTCAAAATAAGAATCTACTCAGTTATTTTGTTGGATGAAATAAAATGTGTATTGTGAGTGGTTTTATAAAATTATTTGTTCAATTAAAAGTAAATGATAGCAAAAATGTTGTAATGCGCAGTTATGTGTTAAGTTTTGTTCTTTTGAATGATCTGCATATACCTTAATGTTGTATGGATACAAATTTTATTTATAAATGTTATTAGCAGAAGATAAATGTTTAAAAAGTTTATGACAGTCAAAATTTTGTCATGTGAAAGCAACCTCTTGGTAGAAGTTTAACCATGTTAAAAATTTGCATAGAAAATAAAATTGTCGTTAGGGTGCAGCTCACTTTAATACTATGGAAAAGCTGTAGCTAACTTAAATCTTGCTAGTGTTTGTATTGTAGTATTTCAGCATACAAAATTTATATGACTATCTGTTCTCATTTTTCTTTCCTTGCAGCTTTTAGTGTGGTGACTAGATTAAATTTAACACTGGTGCAGTTCTAGGTACATAATGTTACCCTTCAGAATTTTGTTGCTATTTTCATGCCTTGAAAGATTTTAGAATTCTGGTCACTGATAGTTTTTCTTTTTAAAATGGATTATTGAAAGGGATAAAAGGAAAACAACAGTTCTTAGAGTTATGTATGAAGACATCACAGATAATTTTTTGAGGTGTTTTTGCTCAGAAAAATTCTACCATCATCTTCTTCATTTTAAAAGTATATAAGAATCTGAAGATACATTATAATTCACAAATGGTATAATGTTGATTGTAGTCTTTGAAATTTCTACTTTGTTCTAAAATAATCTACTTCAAGGCCCAATATTTCTTTTAGGTATTTCCATAGATCTTTGCTAGGCATTGAGAAGATCTTGTTGCTGACAAAGATCTGGCAACATACGTGTGTGTGTATTATATATATAGATTTCTCTTCCAAATATTTTATAGAAGTCAGTGATGTTTTACCATCTTAAAATTGTATAAAAAGTTAAGATTTGTTTACTGTATATATTCTTAGGAACTAAGCTCTTGATGTCACATACAGAAAGATGGCATTTACATTCTACTTGTGTAGCTTCTTTACAGTATTAAATTTGTATCACATTTTTTCTTTTTAAAATAGAGATGTGCTCCTGCATCTATTCGCCTCATGGACAACCAACAGTTTCAGTTTGGTAAGTAAGGAATGGTCATTTTAAAATCTGCTCATGAAGCCCCAAAATTTGTGAAACAGCTGTTACATGCCAGGAAGAGTACTGAATACAGAGCTAGGAAGATGAATGTCATAGTTCCTGTCCTTCAGGAAGCCCTTAGTCTAATGGTGACAGACAATTACAGAAATGAATGAGTGCAGGATTGTTAGAGATGCTATGAAAGAAGAGTGCACTGGATACCCTGGGTGCAAATGAAGGAATGGTTGAACCTGCTGGATTTTGCTGGATGTCAATATGGGGATTCAGGAAAGGTGCTTTTTTTTTTTTTTTTTTTTAATGTTTATTTTTTAAGATAGAGAGAGACAGAGTGCAAGTGGGAGAGGGGCAGAGAGAGAGGGAGACACAGAATCTGAAGCAGGCTCCGGGCTCTGAGCTGTTAGCACAGAGCCTGATGCAGGGCTCGAACTCATAAACCACGAGATCATGACCTGGGCTATAGTTGGATGCTTAACCGACTGAGCCACTCAGGCTCCCCTAGGAAAGGCTTCTTAAAGGAGGGTAATGCTTACATTAAATCTTAAGGGGAATAGAAGTTTGCTTGGGATGTTTTCCTCTTCCCTCCTACCAAATTTGTTCACTCATCCGGAAAAAAATATGAAATTGTGAGACCTCAGTGGCATCTTTGTACTTCAAGTAGTTCGATGTGGCTCAAATAGAGGGTGGGTGAGAGTTGTTACAAGAGATGAAGCTGGATGGGTGGAGTAGGGCTTTGCAGGATCGATTTGGATTTTACCATGTCAGCAAAGGGATTTACATCTGAGAATGCTCCATTCTGCTAGCATTATGCAGGGTGGAGTAGAATGGTGCAGACGGGGAAGAGGAGTGGAAATGGTTCAAGAGGCCAATTTTGGGGGCCTTGATCAAGGAAGCAGCGATGGAGATAGAGAGTAAGGCATAGATTTCCCAGAGCTCAGTTTGCCAACTAGATGTGGAAGGTTCAATAAACGGAAGGGTTGAGGGCAACTCCAAGATTGCTGATTTGACTGACTGGGTGGACTGATGAACAGTCTAGGAGAGAGATGATGATTTGGGGGAAAAGACATTACAATGGGTTGTTTTTAAGGTACTGTTAGAATATTCAGGTAGAGAATTGAGTAGCAGGTAACCATGTTTCTTTTTCCCCCTTTTTGCGTTAAAGTATTAAACTTTCTGACTCTGTTTATCATCTTTTCAATTCTCATTTTATTGCTTTTATATTTTTTTCCATATGCTGAAATTGAGTTTGGAACTTACGTTTATAGAATTTAAGTATCTTCAGAACAGTCCCTGAAATTATAGGAATGATTGCTCAATAGTAAACACTAATGGCTAAGATAGGCAGACTTTTGTTTGTTCTATTTAACAGTAGTTTAGGTTTTAATTTAGGGAAGAGTGATTATATAGTATAGAAGCTGAAAGAAGTCAGGGGTGCTTGGGTGACTCAGTTGATTAAGCGTTCCAACTTCGGCTCAGGTTGTGATCTCACGCCTTGTGAGTTCAAACTCCAGATTGGCCTCTGTGCTGACAGCTCAGAGCCTGGAGCCTGCTTCGGATTCTGTGTCTGCCTCTCTCTCTGCCCCTCCCCCTCTCACACTCTGTCTCTCTCAAAAATAAATAAACAGGAAAAAATAATTTTTTTAAAGAAGCTTATGGAAGTCATGTTCATAATATATCAAGAGTTAGTTTTAAAATTTGATTCTTTTAAGTCATAGCTGTTATTTCTTTAGGTAAATTATTTTCAAAATACTATACTACTGGTAAAAGTTTAAGATAAGTACATCCTTTAAATAATTAAATAGTTAAATCACATGGAAATCAAGCCTTCTGTGTTTTGGCCTGCATTTAGAGATCTAGGTCTTAAGAGAGCCATGTATCTGATTAATAATTATTTTACCCATTTGTATGCTATTATTATAGTGAGTTATAGTAATAAACACCTTTGTAAAATTAACTGTAATTTGACTAGATTTTATTTATAATTGGGATATATAGCAATTTAAGATGAAGGTTTAAAGAAAATGTCCTTCTGGCTATCTCTCATCCCTGTTCCACATTGTCATTGCTGTATCTAGGAACATGCTCTAAGGTAGGCTCTACCCTCTTCATCTTGACTATATCTTTTGTCTCCTTCCACCCTTGTCTCCTTTCCGCCGCCAAAGTGATTCTTTGGAAAGACAGATCTGTTCCTGCTTCTCAGCTATCTATAACCTTTTTGATTTCTCACTACCTGTTGAAGCCTTGCCATCTACATATCTTGCCATGGCTCCGTGATCACGCAGCTAAACACAGCAAGGGATGTCCAGGACTTTGTACCAGCCATATGGCTTATTGGCAGTGTTTGTACCATACTCCTTAACAAATCACAAGCCTTATTATTAGATGTTAATATTTTAAATTTCATTCCTACCTCTTGACACAACCCTTAGTTCATTATACTGAAATGATTTGTTTTCAGTGTATTGAAGTGATAGGTATCATTGAGTATATTGAAATGATCTGTAGAATTTCCTCTGAAACACTAAATTTTGTCAAATTTAGGGGATGTTTTTTATTCATTTTTATATCCCCTGCACCTGTCATATGACAGGTACTGACATGTTGATTGACTTAATCATCTACTTAGCCAAAGAGGATGAATAAATCTTGGAGAGCACATAGTGTAGTCCTAAGCACAATGTCAATAGCACAATTTATCAAATACTCCTTACAGCTGTCCCTAAAAGTAATATTCTCAGTTTAGAGATGACTCAAAGGCTAGATATTTCAGCCCACAGGTCATATGTGGTAGAGCAGGAGTTGAACCCAAATCTGTCGGACTCCAAGGCCCAAAACTTTTGCCACTGTTTGAGATCATTTCTTTGAAATGTAGATATTTATTAAATAATTTAAATTTAAAAAAAAATTTTTAATGTTTATTTTTGAGAGAGAGAGACACAGAGTGTTGAGCGGGGGATTGGTCAGAGAGGGAGACACAGAATCCAAAACAAGCTCCAGGCTCTGAGCTGTCAGCACAGAGCCCGACGCAGGGCTCAAACTCACAAACTGTGAGATCATGACCTGAGCTGAACGGCCGCTCAACGGACTGAGCCACCAGGCACCCCAATAATTTAAAATTTTAAAATTAACACTGTAACAACACAGCATTTACTAATCATACTGTTTAGTAAATCTGAAAACTTAGTTCCTTCATTTACTATAAAAAATAAAACACAGTAGTCAGAATATATTTAGAACGTAATTAATTTGAAAGACAATGTTAATTTAATAAGTAAAAGATAATAATATTCCCTTAGGTTAATACTAATGCTGACCCACTTAAAGTTAGTATCGCTTTTATAATAATTGTTCTTCAGAGCTAATGTGTCAACTCCATATTTGGGATACAGGTGACTAAGTCCCACTAGTGTTAATGGAAATTGTGCAAATGAATTTCCATGTGTTACGAACATTTACCCTTAAGGACTATTCCACATCAGTGTAGTAACATTCGGAGTCCTCATACATGGTGTAAAGATGTGTGGATCAGAAGGATCAATTGTGGATCAATTTCTTGCAAGAACACAACTCACACACTCATACATTTATGTTTATGTATTTCCAGTTGTTTAAGTAGATGAATTCTATTTAGGACAGGAAGTGAATATTTTGATATGTTATTTCTAACTTTATACTTGTTAGAAATGGTATCTCTTAAGGCACTGATTATGTTGGGAAAGCATTTTTTGACAGATTACAGTAAAAGAAAAAAATTTTCCAAACATCTTGCTTGTGATCCAGGTACTCAAAAAGATTTCTGGGTTGATCTCTATCTAATCTGGCCTTCATTTGTCTTTTGTTTTTTGTTTTGTTCAGTTATAACATGGATATCTAACTCTTAATCTCTGGTTAAGACTTATGTTACTTGGTCTTTTATATCACACAGTTTCCTGTTGTAGTCAGTAAAAATGCAATAAGTATTACAGATTCCGAATCTAACTTAAAAAAAAAAAAGAATGGGGGGGAAAAAAGACTACATACAAATCATAGTCTTTTCCCCCTAGAAATCTACCCTCTCACCCCCAAAGAAACTAGTTTGCTATTTGCACCAATCTTAAAGAACAGATCTATACTTTAAAAACAAACAAAATCCCCAAATCTTAAAGCTTATTAAAAAAATAAACTTTTTACTTGGAGATAATTTCAGATTTACTAGAGACTTTAAAATTCTTTATAAAAATTCTATATAAATGGTATGCCCCATTTTTCTGAATTGGCCTTATAGCACTAAAGCCAGATGTATCTGACTCTTAAACCTAACAGTCACGGGAGTTAAGAAGTTGCTCTGAAAACAATGAGAAAACAGTAAAAGACTTTCACTCAATTAAACTCAATCCGCAGGCAAAGATGTTAATTTAACAGACTCTGAGACACCGTTTATGTTATTCTGGCAATTTTAACTCTCTGGGTGTGATTAAGGAAGCAATTACTAGTTTTATGCCAAGAATTCTGGAAGAATTAGGAATTAATTAAGAAACAACCTTAAACTTGGCATTGACTCCATATTTGGTTATAGTTCTGAATGGTTTCTGCATAATTAAAAAAAAAAAAAAAGTAAAACCAGCCACCATTGGGTGTTCTTAATGAAATAAAAATTAATGAAGTGATTTTACTATGTATAAACTATACCACTGAAAGATAACCTAAACTATATGTAGTATTAATTACATGTGGTAATTTGAGTTCAAAAAGAAATGAGAGGTTTAATAAACAAATAGTTGTGACTTTTGAAAGAAGATAAAGATGAAAGATGTAAATCTTAATATCAGTATGTTATACATAAAACATAGGAAGATTTTTAAAATTTGGAGTCATGAAACATTCACTTTTTTTAGGATACTAAATTACACTAGCCTCTTAATCTTCTGAAAAACAGAATTTGCTATTAATTTAAAATATGAACTTTTCTCTTCTTAGGTCATGCTCTTAAACCTCAGGTTTCCTCTATTTTTACATCATTTTTGGATGGCTTAAAAAAGTTTTATATTACAAAGGTAAGAATTTTTATTAAATGCCAAAACTTTAAATGCTTATGATACTAATTTTGTCTCCTGCCTTCTCACCCTTCACATGTACCTATTATTATCTTTTTTCATGAATGTAAATTTCATAATAATTATTTTTCATGTTGGAATAAATATTTTATTGAGTAAATCAGTTATTCATTTAATTTCGGAAATTTTCATTTTTTCCCCAGATTTGAAGTTTCTAAAAATAACAGTACATTAAACAGTTTCATGCATGTACAATTTTTTATAGTTTGATTTTTTTTATAGTAGATGTCGATATCTAGTGTAATAAGAGTATGGATTTTTTTTTTTTAATTTTCACTGAATTCCTTTTCTAAAGGGTTATTTATACCAGCTTACACTCTCATGATACACAGGTGCTGTTTCTTTGTTGCATCCTTGCTATTCATGTAGGAGTTTTGTTTTTGTTGTTTCAGATTTACTGAATCCAGGGGGAAAAGTGGTATTTTTAATGTTTCTCATTGAAACTCCAATGAGACTTAATCATTTCCTTGTATTTCCTGGATGTACTTTTTGTGTGAAGTAGTTGAATGTGATTATTTTGCCAGGGGTGGCAGCTTCATGGTATTTTTTTCTTGGTGCTTTGCTGTGTACCCTTTGAATAATGGAATTACTAGATGCCTTTGTTACAAATCTTGTAAATAATTGAGTCAAGTGACTCCCTTTTTTTAAAATTTCGTTTAATATTTATTTATTTATTTTGAGAGAGAGAGAGAGAGAGAGAGAGAGAGAGTGAGTGAGCAAGTGCCGGCACAATCGGGGGAGGGACAGAGAGAGACGGAGACACAGAATCCAAAGCAGGCTCCAGGCTCTGAGCTATCTGGACCGAGCCCATTGTAGGGCTCAAACTCATGAACTGTGCAATCATGACCTGAGCTGAAGTCGGACACTTAACCTACTGAGCCACCCAGGTGCCCCCAAGTGACTCTTTTTTTAGTAAGAGTTTTTCTTTTTGGTTCAAAAGTTTCAAGTTTTTATATATTTTTCTGTGATTATTTAATCACTTCTTTTTTTTAATGTTTGTTTATTTTGAGAGAGAGAGAGAGGGAGAGAAAGTGAACTCACACATGCGGAGTGGAGGGCGGTTTGCAGAGAGAGGGAGAGACAGAATCCCAAGCAGGCTCCCCGTTGTCTGGGTGGTCAGTGCAGAGCTGGATGCAGATCTCATCCCATGAACCGCAAGATCATCACCGGAGCCGAAATCAAGAGTTTAGATGCTTACCTGACTGAGCCACCCAGGCGCCCCTATTTAATTACTTGTAAGCTTAGAAAAGTCTCCCTTTCTCCAGAGCTATAATTGGGACCATTTCTTCTCTCTCTTGGGTTTTTCTTAAGTATGAATTTAAAATTTTTAATCTTTGTTACTATTTGAATTTATTTCAATTTTATGGTGTGAGATGAAGATCTGAATTAAACTTCACTTTCTGCTCCCCCAATTGCTAACCAGTTGTAACAGCACCATTAACTTCCTTACTTTGCTTACAATTGATTTGTCATGTCTAAGACATCTTATATACTTACTCAAGAAGTGGACCCCATTTTAATGTGTCAAATACTGTATGATCTCTTATACATAAAATCTAGAAAAAAAATATTAAAAAACTAAGTTCATAGATACAGAGAACAGACTGGTGATTGCCAGAGACGGGGTGAAGGGTAAGAGAAAAAGGCAAACTGTTTTTGTTTTCAGGGGTGGAGGGGTAGAAGGAGCGGGTGAACTGTTTTTGTTTTTGTTTTTAGTTTAAATAAATTGAATTTTAAAAAAGGTATCACTTTTTTAAAATGAGTTTTTATTCTTGAAAAATTAAGTGGATTTAATTACTATAAATCTACTTGGTTTTTAGAATTTTTCTTGTTACCCATCATTACCTACCTGTTTATCAACATAGAAAAATTTTAAAAACTCTTCACCATTTTAGGAAATCCGTTAAGGTTTCTATCAGAATTGGAATAAATCTGTATATTAATTTGAGCAAGAATTCACAGATTTATTTACTTAGTTCAGGCATTCTAGAACATGTTAGACACATTTTCCTAATGAGGTTATATATTTTCTTTTATGATT
The DNA here is from genome assembly GCF_018350215.1 of Panthera leo. Taxonomy (NCBI): domain Eukaryota; kingdom Metazoa; phylum Chordata; class Mammalia; order Carnivora; family Felidae; genus Panthera; species Panthera leo. The sequence goes on from NC_056686.1 coordinate 164,654,053, forward strand.
CTCAGATATTTTTCATTTTAATTTTATATGTAAGATCTCCTTTGAAAATGTTATTAAGAAGTTATAGTTGGTATGTAAGAGAAGAAATGGTCCCTGTTAGTTTTTACTTTTATCTACATCCTATATCTTGCTAATTCATTATGTTCTATTATTTTGGTATTTTTATTTGATTCTTTATTGCAGTTATAATTCTTACAAGTTATTTGCTATATTACATATCAATATGTCATTTCTACTGACACCATGGCATACTTTGAAATTAGGTATTTTCTGTAGTTTTGTTTATAAACAACCTGAACAGGTATATTAAACATTCTTTTTGAATGACATGTGAAGTTCCAAAGCTCGATTTTTAGAGTTGGTATGTTTGAGCCCAAGTCAGAAGGACAAAAAGAGCAAAATGTTTTTGATTTACTGTTTTGCAGGAAAAGATTTATCTATCTATCTATCTAAGTATATGTCTTTTTTTTTTTTTATTTTGTAGTTTAAAGGATTTGATCCAAATCAGTTAACTGTTGCTACATTACTGTTTGAGGGGGACCGTGAGAAGGTTCTTCAACATGAAAAACAAGTGTATGACATTGCTGCAAAATTTGGGTATGGCTCTAAGTTCATAATGCCAAGAGAATGTTAATCGAAAATTCTGGTATCTGTAAGCAGTTGTTAATGCACCCCTAAAGGATTAAATTTGTAGCAATATATGATAGTCAACTTAAAATGTTGTGTTGGTTTACTTCCAAAATTTGCAGAAAATTTGATTGGTATGTTGCTCTTACTTGTGTAAGCATATATATTAGGATATATTAAATATTTTATTACATTTTTCCATTAATTTTATAATATTTGCTTTTGTTATGCTAGAGTAAAATATGAAAAAATTCATAGTCATCTTACTATTTAATGGTAATAGTATATATATATATAAAACGTGTTATTAGTATGTTTGTGAAAGGAAATTTTTTAAACAAAAGAATTTGATAAATTATCTATACTCCACCCCTTGTCACTTACTGTTTTCTGCTGGTATAAAGAAACAGAAAACATTTCACATATATAACCAACTGAATAATGACTGGGTGGTTTCTGTCTGTCTGCTTGATGGATTATGAGATTGATCGATGAGAACTGTAGTGAAAATGCCATTTATCAGGACTACATTTTTCCCTTCCCTTTTTAAATACGTAAACTAAGTTTCCTGGATACAAGTCGTCGTTGTCTTCTTCTTCTTTTATTATAATTTCAGAGTTTAAAATATGTATGTATGCTTAATCTGAGTTCTTTGTAAATATTTACTTTAGTTTCCCTTTTTTGCTATGTATGAGAACAAATGAGCACTTAATTTGTAGCCTTGTGTTTTAGAATGCCTCACTTTTATATATTTTTCTCACTATGATATTCAGCTCTTTATTTTTAGGATTTTCTGAACTTTGTGTTTAAAGTGCCGAATTCTTAGAAAAAGATCTAATCTTTGGCTTAAGTTTTGATTTACTTTGGTACTGTGTTTGAGTATTGCAAATCAGCCTCTCAGTTTTATTCTTACCTTATTCTGAAATTGGCAAGTCGAATTAGTAAAAGATGAAATTCACTAATCTTTTACTTTTCCTCTCTCAGAGTACCTTTTTTGGGAATTAACTGATTTTTTTAACTAAATTAATTAAGAGTAATTGTACCATAAAAATTCATTTAATAGCCAGAAGACTTAGATTTCAGGTTAATCTCTGAATTTATTTTTGAAATATACATGTACCTATTTTTTAGTTTCTAAGTTATGTGAAGTATATATATAATTTGATTTTTAAAACATTTTTCTTAAAATCCATGGTATTAGAAATAAGGGGATTTAAATTAAAATCTTTTATATATAAATTAAATCTTTTAATTTCTGTTATAGCCTTAAATATTAGAGGCTGAAACTTTTAAAAATTTTTTATATATTGAAATATTTAATTGGGACTTCAAAATTATTTAGGAGCACTTGTAGGGAAATGGATGCTATAATATTTGAATCACTTTATATGAGGTTAAATTTGCTTAGTTTCACCTCAGTCCCCCCAGGGACCCTTCTTGCCTCCAGCATACACACCAACACATGCATACAGATGCAGAGAAATTCCACTTTGTAGTACCTCTAATTGTAATTAAAATTCAGAGTAGCCAACAAAATCATTACTAGTTAGTAATGTGCTACGTTTCCTCTTGGACTGGGGTAGGATGATGACAAAATGCCTTTTTGTGTGAGGTAAGATGTAATTCTTCAACTGTCTCTTCTTGGACATCACTGTTGATGCCTGGTATATGCTAGACACTTAACTGAACATTTGTTGAAAGAATTAATGAAACTGAATGTCATTCCCTGACATTTTAAATTCTATTTCAAATATGTCTAACTGCTGTGCCACCCTTAAAAGAGCATATTTTAATCTTTAGGTATTTATTAGAGCCATTTTGTCAGTTTTAAGTTGAGCCACTGACTGTCATGAACTCCCTTGTCATGTAATGTAAGTCTTGTTTTTCTCAAGTGATTCCAGACATTTACAACTTAAAAGTAAGAATGAACTTCTTTAAGGTGAATCCAGGTCTTTCTGGATACGGATAGTGAAGCCCCAGAACTCTTGATTTAATTCCAGCAATTTGCTTATACCAAACAAAACTTATATCAAATTCATCCATTAAAAATAGTAAATGAGATACCTATTTAAAGCAGGAGCAAAGCATTAAAACTCAGACTCTGATTGAGGTCTCATTTTTTTTTGCTATTGTTATTTGCTACTTACTAGTTATGTTGTAATTATAATTTCTTAATATGCTTTCATCCTGTCTTCCTTCATTTAGATTGCAGAAATCTTTTGTATTGATAATCCAGGCTGTAATTAGATGACTTAGGGCTATTTTGATTTTGATTTGATACTTGGAAATATCTCCATGTAGTTTTCTAGCACTCTTGGTTTTCCTCATGTTTCTCTGTACACACTAGTTCTTGGTTCTAATCACTGAAATATTCAGAAATATTTTTCTTTTCTTTTTTTTTAACTTTTTTTTTTAATCTTTATTTTTGAGAGAGAGAGAGAGAGCACGAGCATGGGAAGAACAGAGAGAAAGGGAGACACAGAATCCGAAGCTGGCCCCAGGCTCTGAGCTGTCAGCACAGAGCCCAACGTGGGGCTCGAACTCATGAACCGCGAGTCCATGACCTGAACTGAAGTTGGACACTCAACCCGCTGAGCCACCCAGACACCCCTATTTAATTTATTTTTTAAATTTGCATCCAAGTTAGTTAGCATATAGTGCAACAATGATTTCAGGAGTAGATTCCTTAATGCCCCTTACCTATTTAGCCCATCCCCCTCCCATAACCCCTCCAGTAACCCTCTGTTCTCCATATTTAAGAGTCTCTTATGTTTTTGTCCCCCTCCCTGTTTTTATATTATTTTTGCTTCCCTTCGCTTGTGTTCATCTGTTTTGTATCTTAAAGTTCTCATATGAGTGTAGTCATACAATATTTGTCTTTTTGTGACTAATTTCACTTAGCATAATACTCTCTAGTTCCATCCACATAGTTGCAAATGGCAAGATTTCATTCTTTTTGATTGCCGAGTAAAACTCCATTGTATAGCTATACCACATCTTCTTTATCCATTCATCCATCGATGGACATTTGGGCTCTTTCCATATTTTGGCTATTGTTGATAGTGCTGCTCTAAACATTGGGGTGCATGTGCCTCTTCAAAACAGCATCCTTGTATCCTTTGGATAAATACCTAGTTGTGCATTTGCTGGGCCATAGGATAGTTCTATTTTTAATTTTTTGAGGAGCCTCCATACAGTTTTCCAGGGTGGCCGCACCAGTTTGCATTCCCGCCAGCAGTGCAAGAGAGATCCTCTTTCTCCACATCCTCGCCAATATCTGTTGTTGCCCCAGTCGTTAATGTTAGCCATTCTGACAGGTGTGAGGTGGTATCTCATTGTGGTTTTGATTTGTATTTCCCTGATGATGAGTGAAATTGAGCATTTTTTCATGTGTCAGTTGGCCATCTGGATGTCTTCTTGGGAGAAGTGTCTATTCATGTCTTTTGCCCATTTCTGCACTAGATGTTTTGTTTTTTGGGTGTTGAGTTGGATAAGTTCTTTATACATTTTGGATACTAACCCTTTATCTGATATGTCATTTGCAGATATCTTCTCCCATTCCGTTGGTTGCCTTTTAGTTTTGCTGATTGTTTTCTTCACCGTGCAGAAATTTTTTATTTTGATGAGGTCCCAATAGTTCATTTTTGCTTTTGTTTCCCCTGCCTCTGGAGACATGCTGAGTAAGAAGTTGCTGTGGCCAAGGTCAAAGAGGATCTCCTTGAGGATTTTGGTGGCTTCCTGTCTGACATTTAGGTCTTTAATCCATTTTGAGTTTATTTTTGTGTATGGTGTAAGAAAGTGGTCCAGGTTCATTTTTCTGCATGTCACTGTCCAGTTTTCCCAGCACCACTTGCTGAAGAGACTGTGTTTATTCCATTGGATATTCTTTACTGCTTTGCCAGAGATTAGTTGGCCATACGTTTGTGTGTCCATTTCTGGGTTCTCTATTCTGTTCCATTGATCTGAGTGTCTGTTTTTGTGCCAGTACCATACGGTCTTGATTATTACAGTTTTGTAATACAGCTTGGAAGTCCGTCAGACATATTTTTCTTACTTACGATGCCACTGGGCCAACCCTTGCTTCCCAATGATTTCTTCTACATAACTAGAAGGAGGAAAGTACCACTGAATTCCTTTCTGCTAAAGTTTCATAAGTTAGTTTAGCTCATGTATTTTATTTTGAATTAGGGCATTATTAATCTATCCTTTATTTTCTGTTCTTTAGTTTTATCCTGTGTTCTACCCCCTCATTAACTCTGAATTGATTGTTTTTAAATAAACTACTCCCAACAGTTTAGGACATTTTTATGCGTCATTTCAGCCATTTTCCTCCTTGTCTTCCACCCCTACGCTAACACTGTTAAATACCTTTGAATACATATGATCCAGTGGAAAATAATAGGCAAATGTTGAGTAATCATACTTCGGTTGTTTATCTATGCTTGCTAGTAATATACTTTAACTTCTCTAAGAGCTAAACAGAATAAACATTCCCTGTCAGCAGTCATGACAGATGTACTGACATTTACCATAGAACTTAAGGTAATGTGTTATTGTTATTTTTAAAGTGTGTGCTTAAGTTGTTTAATGTAATTCAACATGAGAGTGATTAGGTTCACCAGATGGCTCTTTTATATAAAAAGATTGTCTCTCATTCCTCTTTCATTAGTCTTCCCAGCCTTTTCTCATGAAACAGGTTTAAATTTAAGAACCTTGTTAATTGATGTTTGAAATTTGCGATGGGGAGCAGAAAGTAGGGAATCGATGTTGCTACTTTAGCGTAAAGCAGTTTGTAAAGCAGTTTGAATCTTCGTATACCTTTTTGGAGTGGCTACTATGTAATTGGCAACTTAGAAGCATTTAATTTCAATGCCCTACTATTGTTTACATGTTGTATTTTAAGGCAATCCTGTCTAGAAGATGGAGTTCTGAAAGTTAAAAATGTAAGACAGAGAATAAGTGAGAAAGAAGTTACAAAAAGCTAAATTTGCAGGGAAACCTATGATTCAGAAAAGCAAGCCCAGAATGACTTTCCTTCTCCTTTGGGGTTTATTTATTTATTTATTTATTTATTTTTTATTATTATTTTAATGTTTATTTATTTCTGAGACCGAGAGAGACAGAGCATGAGTGGGGGAGGGGCAGAGAGAGAGCGAGACACAGAATCCGAAGTAGGCTCCAGGCTCTGAGCTCTCAGCACAGAGCCTGACGTGGGGCTCGAACTCACAAACCATGAGATCATGACCTGACCCGAAGTCGGTCGCTCAACTGACTGAGCCACCCAGGCGCCCCTGGGGTTTATGAATTTAGAATGGACATCAATTTCTTCCGGTTTGGGATAAGAAAATGCATGTTTCTGTGTGGTTTGTCACACTGAATTCCAAAGTGGAACTGATCCTCCTGACCCCTTTGCTCCACCCCTCCCTGCTCCAAGAGATTCTAGAAGAGTATCTAAAGAAAAATGGCTTGACCTTGAACTGCAAGAAGGACTTTTTCTCATCCAATATAAAAGAAGCCTACTAAAGGTTCATATCTGTTATTTCTCACCAAATATCCGCTTAGAATGCACCTTCTCAAGGATTCCAAGCGCAGGTCTCTTGCACCATTTGCTAGTCTTCACTCTCTTTCTACCACTAGGCCCAGAATGAATTGTTCCTATTTCCCAGCTCAGTAGTGCTTTTTCTTTCTTGGACTCAGTATATGACTGCTTCGTGTCTATGTGAGGTATAGGCTCAGATATTTTCCTCCCCGTGCTTGCCACAGCAATTTTCTGACTAGTTGCCTTTTTGTTTTGGAACTTTGACTTCCTACCTCTCACCTCAAATCCATTTGTATCCAACCCAGAATTATATTGTTGCTTCTTACTTTTCACTCGCAACTGCTTGACCTAGGTTCTGTCTTCTTTGCTCATTAACATTCTTACTAATACGAACAACCTCTCTTGTTTCATCTCTTTGCACCCCATCTCCAAGTGGTTCTAGACTAGAGCCGCTTCCATCAAGTGTTTGCCACTTCTCTGGGTGATACTGATTCGTGTGTATGCAGCTATAAGGATATCTGATTTGGCCTATACATCCTAGCCTACAGTTGCCTTACATTATTTGTATAGCACAAGGGCACATCTATGTTGTTCACTTACTATGTTTACTTACTGCCAAATCCAAGCAAAACTTCAGGGGAAGGAAGAACTTCACCATAGGTGTTAACCGAAGTAATAAGAAAAATGATTTTTCCGGAAGAGGTGTAACTAACAGAGGCTCAAGACCCGAGTCTAGGGCAACACCATGGTTAAGGGTTCAGCATACTGAGATGAAGGAGGAGCAATTAGGGTACTGAGGGGAGAGGCATGGAAGTTAACCATCCATTATGACCCAAGAAAGTCACAGTTTTCTATCTGGTTTTATTGAGGGATTTTTTTTTTTTTGGTAGATACTTTGGGAGTTTGTGGTAAGTTTTCTTTAGTTGACTAAGAATAGTTAAAATTTAATTTCTGCCTGATGATGAGAACAAGCAAAATTAAAAGCTCTTTACTGGGGGCGCCTGGGTGGCTCAGTCGGTTAAGCGTCTGACTTCAGCTCAGGTCATGATCTCACAGTCCGTGAGTTCGAGCCCCGCGTCGGACTCTGTGCTGACCGCTCAGAGCCTGGAGTCTGTTTCAGATTCTGTGTCTCCCTCTCTCTCTGACCCTCCCCCGTTCATGCTCTGTCTCTCTCTGTCTCAAAAATAAATAAAACGTTAAAAAAAATTTTTTTAAAAAGCTCTTTACTAAAGGTAGTAAAATCAATAATCATTTTTAGTCTTTTAACATAAGAATGACTTTCACAAAGCAAAGTGCTTGGACTGAATTATATGTTATATGGGATTAGTTCTAATTAGATCACCAAATATAATTTCTGTGGATAAAACTACTTTCAAATTGAAATGGATAGTTGATGTGTTCATAGTAATAAAACCTTACCTGTTTGTCTGGTACTTATCTGTATGCTGCTTCATAAACTTTAATATTTCTGTGTAAGTATGTTTTGTCATACTTTTCATATTTTCATAAAATAAACAGTGTGTCTAATACTTCGTATACTATGTACCCAGGTATTCAGAAAACTTCTTGGTATTTGGAAGATATAGTCAATCATTATACATCTTTAAATATGAATAGGGCTATAGTAACACATGAATATATGGATAAAATATATGAATAAAATAAGTATTTTAAGTATCTTGTTATGCTTGTAAAGATTATTAAAGTTTACTTAAGCTTGTTTCTCATGGCTAATTCTCTGTACTTTTGTCAATGTTGGTAGAAGTAGTTGAGTTCATGAGTCAGTTTTGTTAGTTTCATGGATGCAAGTTTGAAATTAATGACCAAACTGAAATATTAAAAGTATCTTTAGGTTTTTGTTCTCCAATTTATTCTTTTGACAACTCTTTGATATATTTCTGATAAATTAGATTACAATAAAAATGAGATGCAGTATAATATTTGTTAATCTGTTAAACAGTTACCTTGAGGTGTTATATTAGTTTGGTTATTTTTGTATATTTTTCATAAATACGTATGAAATATATTAACAGTTTGTTCTTTAATTACAGTGGGTTGGCAATTGGAGAAGATAATGGACAGAGAGGTTATTTGCTGACCTATGTCATTGCGTATATTCGAGTAAGTTATCTCATATTTCCTTGTCAGTTTATATTGCAAATAATCCTTTTTCTTACTTTGAATGAATAAAATTATTTTCTTAAGTTTTAACCTAGTATGATGTAGCACATCATTTGACATGAATGTAGGACTAGCTACAAACCTTCAGAATCCCAATTAAATCTTCCATATATTGCTTTTGAGGAATTTGAAGATTATATAGATCATTCTCCTCTTTAAAAGAATGGTGACTTTCTCTATCTGGAAGTTGAATATGCCATTCCTAACATTGCTTGGTTAGAATCGAGCTGTCTTATTTAGCACCATTTCTCACTTGGTTCATAATCAAGTTTTAAATATGTATAATCTTTCTTTAACTCATTAAAAATTGGTATTTAACTTGATTCTAAGTAGTAGTTGGTTCACTGGTGATGATTACTATGTAGAATTAAAGAAATAATTTGTCTGTATTTGGGCTCTAAAATTTTTCTAATTCCACATTTTCTACTTGTGAGAAACTTTATTAGTCCAAGAGTCTACTATACTTGTTGATATGAAAGTATTCTTTCAAAAGTTTATTTACTTATTTTGTTTTTCTACTTTGGCTGTAATAAACTCAGGTTTCTTAGTTGTTTTCTGCTATTGTTAGGGTTATATTTTTTAAATATTGCTTGTTTATGTAATTTGAAAGGTCTTATTTTAAAACATGAGTTCTCAGATATCCTATTGAGAATTTGACTTTCCCAAATACTGCATTTTCTAATTTTTCACTTGGAAATTGTTCTGAAGGAAATACTTACATAAATTTATATAAAACTTGTTTTTACTTCTCTAGAAAGCTTAAATTGTATTCTTATTTCAAAACTAATTTTAGGTAAGATCTAAATTTTAGGTTGCAGTGAATTTGAAGCATATGCATTTTTCTGGGCACTCCATTCCCCCATGCTGATAAGGGAAATTACATTTATTGCTTGTTTGCTATGTTAAAAATTATAATTAAGAGATTTACAGATCATGAAAAGTAATAGATGATTTTAGGTCTTATAATAATGTTTACCTCCATAGACTGTTACTACCCCAGGGTCTCCCATAGTAAGCATTTTGGTTATCCACAAGTTTTTGTTTGTTGAGCATTTTCTAAGTATATTGACCATTTTCCCATATTACTAAATTCAGAATTCTAGAAAATGATGTGTAACTGTAACAAATACAGCTTACACACTGTTAAAACTGAATCAGAAGCAGTATTGAGATGGGAGGGATTGTTTTATTGTTTATTTTCCCAGTGCTTAATACCTTTGTCACCACATATGTGTTTACTGCGTAAATGAATGCACAAGAAGAAAAGCGACACATTTTAGATCAGTAATTTGGGGATTTTTCCTGCCAACCAGTGGTAGAGTTGAAGTGAATCATTTTACTAGAAGTGAAAACTTAACATTTATTGATTTTTCTGCTTATAAAATATTCTTTCTATCTTTGCATCTCTGGTGGCTTATGAATTGCTCTTTCCAGTTTTGATATTAAAACAGAATTGTATTCTGGGTATTATAAGTTACTTATCATATAAGCATTATATCTTATGTGTTATAAAACATATTTTCCTAGTAGAAGTGCTTCCAGATATCCTATCTTATTTAGTTACTACAAAGAGAGGCACTATATTTTCTAATTTGTTTTTTAAAGAAAAGTTGATTTCAGGAAAGGGAGATCTACCTTCTTCCTTTAGTCCCCCCTGCTCCTACTTTCCTGCTGCCCTGGTCCTTCCATCCTGATGACCACTTTTGAGTGTTGTTTAATTTACTATTTAGGCTCCAAAAAAAATCTGTTCTGCTAGTGTCCTCTACATGTACATAGACAGTTCTCAGAGGCTCCATTCCTTGGAGAAATATTTGAGTTCCTGCCATGTATCAGGCACACTGCCTGGTGCCAGGGGTACAAAAGAGAACAAGACAAAGTTCCTGTCCTCCTGGAGGTTGTAGCTCACACTCAGGGCCACTTTCCATTGCTTTTATGGGGTGGAGAGTAAAGAACAGTGGAGGTTAAATTAGAAACATGTGATATTAACAATTATGTGAAATACTAACAATATGACAGTATTCTTGATTCTTCTGCATCTGTTGTAATTTCTTGATTTTTGTGTCTTTTTTTTAATAGGACTTGGGTTTGGAATACTATGTATTAGGAGAGTCTTTTGAGACTTCTGCTCCTTGGGACAGGTAAAATATAATAAAATGTCTCATATTATGCTATAGGAGTTGTTGAAATAATATATCTTTGCACAAATATACAAATTTTAAAAATTTTGTAAAGAAACATTGAAACAAGGTGATCACTTTTATTTATATTAACACCTTCATCAGAATGTCATATTTGCCAGCTTTTTTTTTTTTATTTAGACAGATTTGTCCATGTCCCATAGAAGGAAGGTGTTATTGAAGTCTATATTTTAAAGAATCTTAGTGAGCACTTAAGTGTCAGTCTATAGTTTTATTAGCTTTGATTTAAATTCTTAAGTGCTTAATATGCTTGAAGGTTCTCTAGAACATCCCCCAAAATTATAAAACCAGTGTTAAACTTCTTTTGTAATATATGATTTAGCTTTTGATTTTGGATGGTTACTACTAAGCAAGATCTTAACTTGCATTTAAGAGATTTCTAAAAGAAATCCAACTTAAGATATTATGTATAGTTTCTATTTTTATGTTATGCACATACACATATACACAAATGTTGGTATACAAATATTGGTTAGGGAATTAATAATAAAAACCGATGAGGAAATGTGAAGTGGTTTTATTAAAAATGGACTTGGGGCGCCTGGGTGGCTCAGTCGGTTAAGTGGCCGACTTCAGCTCAGGTCGTGATCTCACGGTCCGTGAGTTCGAGCCCCGCGTCAGGCTCTGTGCTGACAGCTCGGAGCCTGGAGCCTGTTTCGGATTCTGTGTCTCCCTCTCTCTGACCCTCCCCCGTTCATGCTCTGTCTCTCTCTCTGTCTCAAAAATAAATAAACGTTAAAAAAAAAAATTAAAAAAAAAAAAATGGACTCATGAGGGGCGCCTGGGTGGCTCAGTCGGTTACGCATCCGACTTTAGCTCAGGGCGTGATCTTGCGGTCCCTGAGTTCGAGCCCCGCGTTGGGCTCTGTGCTGACAGCTCAGAGCCTGGAGCCTGTTTCAGATTCTGTGTCTCCCTCTCTTTGACTCTCCCTCTCTTTGGCCCTCCCCCATTCGTGCTCTGTCTCTCTCTCTGTCTCAAAAATAAATAAACGTTAAAAAAAAATTTTTTTTTAAATGGACTCACGAGTTAACTCAGTAATAAAAACTGTTAAGATTGTTAGTACATTTTTATTCTAGTATGCCTTACATTTTATGTTTTCTTTATAAAATTTACAAATTAAATCAATAATAAAGTACATGACAAATTCCCATGAATCTACCTTTTAGATATTACATATCTTAACATTTTTGTTCTACCCTAACTCTTTTTTTCCCTTCCCCAGAGGACTTTTTACTTTCTGCATTCATTCTTTGTCTACTATGGGTTATGACTTTTGGTGCATTGATGTTCATATTCCATGCATTGTAAAACAACAGTTTATAGTATCAATCTGTTATTCACAATTTTTGGTAACTAAATTTTAACAAGGGGATCAATCTTGTAAAGAAAAAAAGTTATCAACTTACTGACATCTGACTGTTTTATACAGGTTATATATTTGGTTTCTTTTCAATTAAAACAACTTCATCAGCTAAAGTTTTCATAAACAAAATGAATGGAAAGCAGCTACATTCCTGATAGAAACTTTACTTGTTACCCATTTAACAAATTGTTTTTTCTCTCTAACATTTACCTAGGTAGAGACCATGTTTAGCAGAAACCCATGGAGTCAGAGTCTTCAAGTCTCACACGTTATTAGGTTGCTTAGCCTTTTCATGTATAAGTCTCTTAAGGGGTTATTTGCCTTACTAGTTTTTGTGTATTTCTCAGTAGTCCTACCAAAATAACTGTATCTGTTGAGTGCACAATGAATATTCTGAATAGACTCCTATGAATGAACTTGGGAATAATGTAAGAATGTAGCCTATAAAAATAGCTGTCTAAACAGTCTGAGTTGGAGATTTAAAGATTTTGGAGACATTAGCATGAGGCTTGTGATTAAAACCAAGGGAGTAGATACAAACCCTTATAGCTAGTATGGATGAAGAAAAAAAAGAGGACCTAAGAAAGAAGTCCAGGGAACCCCAAAATTTATTTTGTTTGGATATACAAACAAGAGCTAGCAAAAGAGAATAATATCTAGAGGATTTGGAGGAAAACCAGTGATGTGAAAGAAGCCCAGGAAAATTTTTTTCAAGTAGGAAATAGTCAACAGGGTTAAATTTGCCAATAGGTCAGGTGAAAAGTTAAATGTATACACAGTTATGTTTATCTTACATAGAATGATTGGTCCAAGTGGACTGTGTTGGCTTTCGTACAAGTTCTATGCCAGAATACTTCAAGAACTCCCCTCTGGGGGCACCTGGGTGTCTGAAGTCAGTTAAGCATTCAGCTCTTGATTTCGGCTCAAGTTGTGATCCCATGACCATGACCAGAGCCCTGCATTGGGCTCTGTGCTGAGCATAGAGACTACTTAAGATTCTCTCTCTCCTTCTGCCCCTCTCCCCCAGTCCCTCCCTCTCTCTCCCTCTCTCTCTCTCTGAAGTAAAAAAAATTGAGAAAAAAAGAACATCCTCTGTACAAATCATTTCTAGAAAGTATCCTATTAAGGGTTTTAACCATTTGGTCATGTTATTTATCCCATCTCCTCCTCATTATTACTGTAAATTATCATATATTATTATGTAGCACTTAAATTCCACTTTCTAGAGTCATGATAAAGAACTTATTTATAAATTTATAATATTCATTAATCCCTGTAGCTATTAAAGCTTACTCAGTAGGTTTTATTTGTGTTTAAAGTATTTGTTTTACAAGTTGGATTTTCAAAATAAAGACACAATAAATTCCAATAATCTAAATACTTTAGTAGGAGATATTTTAAAAACATGCATCCTTACCCATTCCATAGGTGAGGCATAAATAACACTGATAAATTGTATTTGTCTACACTCTCATAGAATTAAGCACAATTTAACTGAAGAGAATTGTTTTGTAAAATTAGAATTTATAAAACTTTCAGACACATATATTAAAAAAATTAAATTTGACATGCTAATAAAATAGCTAACAAACCATTAAACCCCTTTCCATATTTATATTTTAACCATATATTCTTTGTTCTTACTGGAAATATGGATAACTTTAATGTGTTTTATAAAGCATAATCCATGTAAATGTTATGGTTTTTATCAAATTGGCTCTCACACAGTCAAATCAGTCTTTAGACTAGAGATGGCCCAGTCTTTTGTGCTTCTTTGTTACCTTTTCCATTCTCCTGATTCTAAACAGACTAAGATTTGAAACACAGAATCAGCGTCAGTATGTTGTCAGGATGTTTATTGAAGAATAAGATGGCTTATATGTACCTTAGGAGTTTTATTTTCCAAATGAAACAATATACAGTAATAACAAAATATTACATCTCACATTAAAAAATAGATTAATCTTTTGTCAGCCAAATCTTTTGTCTCTGCATCTCCAACCTAGAAGCTCTGATTGACATCTGTTTTCCATTTTAGAACTTTTTCCTGAGCATGTTCCCAAAGTATGAATGCATCACTATTAGATCTCTTGCACTCCAAACTAGGGCCTTAAAAATTATATCAAAAACTAAACAAAAGAAATCAGATGCCTTTATATTTTAAAACAGTGGTATCTTGGAGTCAAAATTAAGTGGTGAAATATAAATAAAGTGTTCTAGTTAATAGTGATGTCCTGAAGTCAGTTTCTTAGTTTTGACAAATCTGTCATGGTTATATATTAACATTAGAGGAAACCAGGGAAAGAGGAACACTTTGACTGTCTTTGTGACTTTCTGTATCTAAAATTATTTCAAGGGGAGCCTGGGTGGCTCAGTCAGTTGAGCGTCTGACTTTGGCTCAGGTCATGATCTTGCAGTCTGTGAGTTGGAGCCCTGCGTCAGGCTCTGTGCTGACAGCTCAGAACCTGGAGCCTGGTTCAGATTCTGTGTCTTCCTCTGTCTTTGCCCCTCCCCCACTCATGCTCTTTCTCAAAAAAATAAATAAACATTAAAAAATTTTAAAAACAATAAAATTATTTCAAATAAAAATTTATTTAAAAGATAGAAAAAGGATTAATATTATTAAATATTATCAATCCCCCCATTCCCTTTATGAACTATTTCTTACTTATCTGTTTTCACTGACTCTTAATACCAGTCTAGCACAGCTTTATACATTGCTGACATCCAGTTAACATCCAGTAAGTCTTTGTTAAAGTAGATTTTAGCTCAGAGCTTCACAAAAGGCTATTGAACATTTGGTATAACCTCACGATTATTGACTAAATTATTTTTATATTAAGGGAAATATCTTAGACATGGACACAGATTGGTATTCCTGTAAACCCAGAATTGAATTTTCATTAACCTGTTCATTATAGCTTTTTAAAAAAGCTTTTCGGGGCGCCTGGGTGGCTCAGTCGGTTAAGCATCCGACTTCAGCTCAGGTCACGATCTCGCGGTCCGTGAGTTCGAGCCCCGCGTCAGCCTCTGGGCTGATGGCTCAGAGCCTGGAGCCTGCTTCCGATTCTGTGTCTCCCTCTCTCTCTGCCCCTGCCCCGTTCATGCTCTCTCTGTCTCAAAAATAAATAAAACGTTAAAAAAAACAAATTTAAAAAAAAAAAAAAGCTTTTAAAATCTTGTGATTAAATTAATTTTGAAATTGGGTTTACCTAAGTGTAGGAAACTGCCTTCAGGAAGCTTGAGTGTGCTCTTCTGACTTCTGTCTTTTCTATGGCAAAAAAAGGGAGAACTTTGCCCCTTTAAAGCTATGAATGGAAGACTCAATTTGAATGATCAACGCTCTTGTTCATTCTTGACGGAATAAGTATGAAAGTTTCTTAGAATTTCTGACTTGAAGGATGCCAGATAAACTAGCATTTGTTAGAATTTTGTAATTTATTTGAAAACTTAATATTGTATTCAATTTTGTTTTCTAGGGTTGTGGATCTCTGTAGAAATGTAAAAGAACGAATAACAAGGGAATGCAAAGAGAAGGGTGTTCAGTTTGCTCCTCTTTCTACATGCAGGTGAGGTTTTTTGTCGTTGTTGCTCTTTTACTGCTTATTCCGGGGGGGAAAACATATTTTAATTAATGGAGAAATGTAATTCGCCACCAGAGGAATAGCTTCAGTCTGTTCCATTTAGCAAGCTTTCCTTTCCTAAACTTCACTTTTGCCACCTTCTTAGGATTGTGCCACTAGGGTTTTAGAGCAGTCCTGAGCCCTTTAAGAGTAGAATACCCTTCCATAAGTGAGCCTTCTACCCCTTCAGGACAGCAGGACAGTGAAAAGCTAAACCTTGGAGCCCCAGGAATAAGTAAAGGAGTGCCTTTTAATTCACTGAAATTATAAATCATGTATATATTCAGGAAACTATAATTTAATACATAGTCAACATAGCTTTTTCTTCAATAGACAAAAAGCACTTTAACCACTTTATTAGTTATTGATTCAATGTATGGGCATGGAGTAAAGGAATGAGTAGAGCAAAATATGCAAATGAAGATTAACTCTTTGCTTTCAATAGATCTTTCTGCAGTAATGGAAATACTCTTTATTTGTCCTGTCTGGTATTGGTGCCACAAGCCACATGTGGCTGTGGGGCTGTCGAAATGTGGCTAGTGTGACCGTGGCACTGAATTGTAAATTTTATTTAATTTCTAAGAATTTAAATTTAAAACACTGCATGTAGCTGGTATCTTCCATAGTGGACAGTTAACTGCAAATCTTGTCCTCTTTGTTAAATGGCAGCAGTCCAAAAGGAGGTTTTCTTGCAAAGGAGCACTTTGTATTCAATCACCTGATAATTAAAAGACCTGTATAAACACAAGAAGATTAAATGCATCAAGATTAAATCAAGCATATGACTTATCTATAAAGTTATAGAATTAATTGGAATGGAGAATAAAGGGAAATCAGGACAGATTATGTGAAGGGGATCTTTAAAGTAGATGATTCAGTCATAATCTAGCACTTTAAAATTTATTAAACATTCTGTGTTGTATAACTGCTTCTCCTTTTTTTTTTTTTTTTTCCCATGTGTCAGGGAAGGGGGTTTCAAGAATATAACTCAATTAATTTGTAGAAACAAAAAATTTTCAATATAAGCACAAATGCAAATTAAGTAATTTGGGAAATAATATAATATCTTTATTGTTAAGTGCACCAGATGCTGACTCTGAAACAGCAGATATGCCTCACCAAAATGGCATTTCTGTGTATTTCTATTCATGATGCCTGTTCTGATTTGCCTGGGATCACTTAATCTCAGCCTAAGAGGGCAGACCTGGGCCTCTTCCAGCCCAAGAACCAGGCCCTACTGGCCTACTGTATTACTGTGGCAACTGCCTGCTTAGTTTTTGAATTTCTTTGTTTTGTAATACTATATGTGTCTGAAAAGTGAAAGCACTGTTTTGCTGTTTATTAAGAATTTAATCCCTTTGAACTCTAAGTTGATTATTAGTAAAGCAGTGGTAATAGCATCTACTTGATGAGACTCTTGTGAGAATGAATTGAGAAAGCATATGAAGGGCTGTATGAATGTCATTTTATTATTGTGAGGTCATTACATTAAACTTGAGGTAGACAACCTATACTAGAGCTAGTAAAGGAAATCTGAATATTTTTCTTCTCCAATGACAAATCCTCATGAAGGTATCCAATTCTTAAGTCTTTGATATTTTCATATAGCATGATAATTTGCATGTATTTGCTTTGCAAGACCAGAAATGTTTCTATATTCTTCAAACTGCTGTCTCTTCTGATTTTTTTTTTTTCTTCTATCTTTTACACCCTCATCTTGTACTTCCCTGGTACCATATTGTGTTTCTTAGTTCTACTTACTGCCCCCTTTGGGACAGATACCTTTTAGAATTTGCTAAATTTTTGTGCTTCCATTGGAGTAAGAGAGCAAAACTCTAACAGAAATGTGAGGAAATCATCTTTCGTATACATTAACTGTTCATGTCAACCAGAAGGATCTCTTTGAAATTGTGTTTTTTGCTTCTGTGTGGGAGAAACAGTCAGGGTTTAAAGAACATTTAGAGCAAGTATATTTGAGGTTGAATCTGAGAATATGTAAGCTAAAAATGTGGACTTAGAGATTATTGACTGGTCGTTTGATATATCTGAAGGATGAGAAAATAGGGGTCTTTATGCTAAGTGAAATTAGTCAGAGAAAGACAATCATATGACTTCACTCATATGAGGACTTTAAGAGACAAAACATGAATATAAGGAAGAGAAACAAAAATAACATAAAAACAGGGAAGGGGACAAAAACATAAGAGACTCATAAATATGGAGAACAAACTGAGGGTTACTGGAGGGGTTGTGGGAGGGGAGATGGGCTAAATGGGTAAGGGGCACTAAGGAATCTACTCTTGAAATCATTGTTGCACTATATGCTAATTTGGATGTAAATTTAAAAAAAATAAAAAATAAAGCCAGTTAAAAAGAAAAAAAAAGAAAAGAAAATAGGGGTCTTGTTCTGTACAACAAAAAGCTTATAACTTGGTAAACCTACTGGTGGCTTAGGACTAATCTTGGAGAGAACCTTTCCAAATAAAGGTGTAAGAATGTACATGTTCTTTGTTTCTTTGTTTCTTTCTTTTTTAATTTGGAGATATATTTAAAAATAAACCTTTTATTTTAAAGTCTAAGAAAAAATTTTGTGTTTGTTTATTATGAACCCAAATTGATACTTAATTCTTCTTTTGACAGTCTAGTCTGTCAGGCCTCTTTACTATAGTTCAGAAAACAGATCAGGCCTAATAATCCAAGTCATTTGTTACAAGTAAAATTTGAAACGTTTTAAATAGTAGAATCTATTTTTGTGTAGCTGAGGATTTTTTTATTTTTTATTAAGTAGCAATTTAACAGATTTTATCCCCACTTTCTCTTTCTGCCCTATCTCCCTATTTCTCTCCCCAGACTCCCCCCCTTCCATTATCAGAATATCATTGTGATAAACCAGTACTTATTGAACATTATTGGGAAGTAAAATATTCTGCCTCAGGACACCTTCTATAACAACACAAGTCTTGGTTTTTCAGAAGGAGCTCATAAAGTCTAAATAAGGATCTTCATTATGCATTATAGGTAGATGGACTTAGAGTAAATTTGAGATATGTCTTTTATTCAGTAGCTATTTTTTAAGAATGATTTTCTGATAAAAACTTATATACTCAGCTTTTATGATCATTTTATAAAACCAAAATTTTGAATGTACACAGTCTAGTTATTTGAATGGTTTTAATAAATGGGAGCTTTAAATATAGTTCTTACATCTCATACTTGATAAAAACTAACATTTCACCAGAGTTTGATTTTAGTTTAGTTTGATTTGAGCTGCTTAATAGTGTGGCCAAGGAGGATATTGTGTGTTGAGTATAAATGTTGAACATGTGAAATCCATTTTGTAAACTAGTTTTTTTTTGTTTTTTTTTTTTGTTTGTTTTGTTTTTAACGTTTATTTTATTTTTGAGACAGAGAGAGACAGAGCATGAACGGGGGAGGGGCAGAGAGAGAGGGAGACACAGAATTGGAAGCAGGCTCCAGGCTCTGAGCCATCAGCCCAGAGCCCGACGTGGGGCTCGAACTCACAGACCGTGAGATCGTGACCTGAGCTGAAGTCGGATGCTTAACCGACTGAGCCACCCAGGCGCCCCTGTAAACTAGTTTTTAAAAAGTTATTCCAAAACTGACTTGAAATAATTCTAACTCTCATTGAAATTGAAGATCCCAAGGAAAATAACTAGCTGTAGGGTGCATTTATTGAGTTCATTTATTTCATTTTCATTTATTAAAATGTATTTTGTATATTGGAAGATAAATTCTAACCCAAATTTTCTGAAGAAGTTTTATGGGAAGGAATTCCTAGCTAGTGTGTCTAACATAAGTAAAGTACTCCAAAAACCTGTTAGAAATTAAAGAATAATACTATGACTTTGGTAGCCATGCTATCACTTGTCCAGATGATTTTTGGAAGAGGTTGATGTTAAGGGTCTTAAATGATAAAACTGATCTATTAAAAGGTGTTGGATTTGAGTCACTTTCTGAAGTACACCCAAATTGAGGTTTTCCCAAAAATTTTTTTGTATTATTTTTACTTTATATTTTCTTGAGATACTGATCACTGAAGCTTTGTTGTGACTTTTAAAAGCCTGTTTATTGGGGCGCCTGGGTGGCTCAGTCGGTTAAGCGGCCAACTTCGGCTCAGGTCATGATCTTGCAGTCTGTGAGTTCCAGCCCCGCGTCGGGCTCTGTGCTGACAGCTCAGAGCCTGGAGCCTGTTTCTGATTCTGTGCCTCCCTCTCTCTGACCCTCCCCTGTTCATGCTCTGTCTCTCCCTGTCTCAAAAATAAATAAAACGTTAAAAAAATAAAAAATAAAAATAAAAGCCTGTTTATCTGTTGAAAACTGAACTCTTTGGTATACATTCTGGATTTGTTGGAAGGTAGCAATGCTTTCTTAATATTGACTGCATTTTCTGTTTATTGATATTGATTCAAATATAAGTGATACATATTTTACTACTTGCTATAAATTTGTTTCATTCAGGTATCCTTTCAATTTATTTATATTTGGTTATTCCTAAATGATAGTGCCCTCATAGTTAGGATGGTTCTCCAGTTTTTCTTAAACTTTGTAAATCTGGTACTTAAAATGTAAACATTCAAGGGATCTTTTTTATGAGTGTGAATTAACACTAGAAGAAAAACACAGCTGGCAAATTGACAGTAGCATTGTTAAACAGTTCATTTCTTCTGTTCTGAGGCACCTAACATTTGGCCTAAAAGGCCATTAAAATTTTAGATTAGATTCTATTTGTATTGTTGTAGTAAAAAGAGTATTTCCTCTGTATTCTCTCCTTCTGTTAAATTAAATTCTTCGTAGGAACCTCTGTAAATTGCATTCACAGATTTGACTATGATTATTTTGGCACTCTTCTACATTTTTTCTCGAATGTTTATTTATTTATTTAGAGAGAGAGAGAGCATGTGCACAAGCTGAGGAGGGACAGAGAAAGGGGGAGAGAGAATCCCAAACAGACTCTGTGCTGACAGTGCAGAGCCCTACATGGGGCTTGATCTCATGAACTGTGAGATCATGACCTCGGCCAATATCAAAAGTCAAACACTTAACCGACTGAGCCACCCAGATGCCCCTGAGGCTCTCTTAAATGCTTCACCTAATTGCATTTGGAAAGCCCAAGTATATATCATATATATGATTTAATAATCTAATGTTCTTGATGTCTTTTGTAAACACACATACAACATGCACACGTATGGGGCCCAGAGTGTAAAACCTTCAGAGACAGTACTTTAAAGCCATATTGCTACATTTAATATGATCATTAAATTTGTTTCCAAAGTCCTTAGTAATTATTAGTGTGAAGTTGGAGAAGATGCTTTATTTATTTTACCCAGCCTGATCATTTTTGATATTTGAACATTTCTCTTGTTTCTGAGTTTGAAGTTCTCATGCCTATTTCTGTTGACTCAACGAAGTTTAGAAGACTTATAATGTCCCATCTAGTCTGTTTGGAGCTTCTTTAACTTTGCTATCTATTTCATTAAAAAAAAAAAAAAATCCTCTGAGGAGGTTGGTTGTTTCAGGCCAATTAGAGAAACATTTACATTGTTTTTAAAACTTTAAACTCTTTGGGTAATAATCCAGACTTACCTCAAAAAAGTTGTTAAAAACAGTACAAATAGTTCCTGTATTTCTTTCAGCCAGCCAATCTACATTCCTTCCATGGAATTAAGAAGGTGGGTAGAGAATGAGATTATGGTTTAAGCTAATCAGATGATTTTGCCTTTAAAGTTCTAGATGTTAAATCTGATTTCACTTAACTTAAAGCCTTCTGGGGATTGTTTGTTTTTTAGGGTGACGCAGACTTATGATGCAGGTGCATGTATCTATTTCTACTTTGCCTTTAACTACAGGGGAATAAGTGACCCACTGACTGTGTTTGAACAAACTGAGGTAATTTTGCATACATGAATATATTCTTACATTCTTTTATTAATTTAAATAAACTTTCCTATCAATTTATGAATTTTAGTTCAACTCTGTTTAATCACTCCATGACTTACCTGGTTGATAGTCAATAGAAATTAGAAACATATTTGTTGCATTGAGTCGTATATTGACTTGTGAGTCTAAAATTAATATTATCTATAGATATTAGATTTAATATTCTAAAATTAATATTCTGTAACCTGTGATTCTTTGGTTGTTACTTACAATTTGTAAGACCGTATTAAATAACAAAGGACTATAGGAATTCTTGATATCACTTTGGCAGTTCACCCATTTCCAGATGCTCGCTGCAGTTGAGGTCAGCAGCCCTAATGTTCTTGGTCTGTGTTGCTGTAATATCCTCATTCTGGGTTTATAATTGTTTGATTGTTATAGCTATACATATACTATAGAGGTTCATTTGCTACTAGTTTCGTTACATTCCTTAACTGGCCTTAAGATTCCAGTTTTTATAAAGCCTTCTGTTTGCTGGTATTTCTTGTAAGTATGCCTAAAGTTGAAGAGACAGGCTGGACTGGAGGAACTGGGAGGAGACTGAGGTTTGTTAAAACCTCAGGTGTCCTAGTGTTTAAACTAGTGTTTAAAACCTAGTGTCTTAATGTTATTGCATGCCTGCCAAAGGCAGCACCATGTGGTGATTTCAGTGGCACACTTTTAGACTCAAAGCACAGACAGGGTTTGGTTGGCTCCCTCCTATGCCTCACCGCCCCCCCCTTTTTTTTACAGCTTTTTTGAGGTATATTTGCAATACAAGTAACTGCACATATTTAAAGTGTACAATTTAATGAGTTTTGCATATGTATACACCCAAATCAAATATCACTCCAATTGAAATAATGAACATATCTGTCACCCTCAAAAGTTTGAGTATTTACTTCCTCATCAGCTTAGCCTTTCAGTGTTTTGGTTGACCTCTGGCTACTCAAAGGCCTGTACTCAAAGGCCCTGTACTACTATAAGAGTGAGATTATTCCTTTTTCCCCAATCCAAACTGCCATTCTCTAAGTACTACTAATTTCAAGTAATTGTTGCTTTGTTTAAAATCATTTGTTTAATTCAGTAATTTATTAAATTTAAAATAATGTTATTTAAAATAATTTGTTAGAAGGTACAACGCTGGCATATATTTGATTCATTTGAAAAACCCTAAATCCTAAGTGATGAATGTTCATATAAGTTACTTTGCTGTGAGATGTGGTCCATCTGTCCTGCCTGAGCCCTGTCACCCTGGTCTAACTCCTGTATACACACCTGAGTAATTGAGAGGTTCTAGGCACTCTAGATACTTCACCTCATGGCTGATATATACTCATGAACTGAATGTAATTCTACTTCTGTTCCCCTTTTTTTTCCACTCTGCACTTTAGTCATTCTCTGTTTTGCTGTAAGTGTTTATTTTTCTAACCTTAGTTGCTCTATAAGGAGCTTAGGACCTAACATGTTAGGAGGAGAAAATAAGGTTTGTTTGGTTTTTTACACTTAGATATCCATCGGTCTGACAAGTAACTTGTTCCAAGACATTGACCTAAGAAATGGTCTCCGTAAGGGTTTTTATGGTTGATCTCTGATAGCTTTGCAAGGAATTTTGGGTCCAATACCCACTTTATGATATTTAGGGAGTAATTTAAACATCTAAGCCTCATTTTCTTTGTCTGTGAAATAAGGATAATGCAATTATTACACAAGGCTATAGTATAAAATAAATAAGTTACTACAGGTAAATTGCTCAGTACTTTTCTGCATATAAAATAAGCAGTCAGTACATGTTAGTTACTAACATTTGCTGGTGTAGAGAGGTGTTTACTTCAGAGTAAGACTTGACTATCTTCACAAAACTTACTATTAACGATTCTGTGCTGCTGAATTGATCATTTTATCTTCTTTTTCTTTTCTAGAATCTTGAAGTGACTGTTGTAGACATTGTGACCATTCACTAGAAAAAATGTATAAAATTAGGCTGCATATTTTAATTGCGTTTTAAATGTAGTTAACCAAAGGAAGATAAAGGAAAATTAGAAATCCAGTTTGTAATTTAACCTAGGAAGTACATGCCTCCTTGGGGGCTTGGTCTTAACTTTCACTTCAGAGTGAAACCTAAGTAGCAACTATTTGTTGTGTTGTTTCCAAATACAGGCAGCTGCTAGAGAAGAAATCCTTGCTAATGGAGGGAGCCTCTCACATCACCACGGAGGTATTCTTTTTGGGGGTAGAATTTCTACTGTACCTACTATTAAAAAATAATTGGTTTGATAAAATGTTGGGGAGAGCCATAGTACATAATTTGAAGGCACTTGATATTTCTTGAGAGTTTTTATGTCTGTTACTGAGGTAGCCTAAGTTGTGGTAGTAACCAACAGAAGAAATACTAAACATTACCATTTTTATTTTCAAGTATAAAACCTCTGTTTCTTTAATTTAGAAACGAAGTTAAT
The DNA here is from genome assembly GCF_018350215.1 of Panthera leo. Lineage (NCBI taxonomy): Eukaryota > Metazoa > Chordata > Mammalia > Carnivora > Felidae > Panthera > Panthera leo. The sequence continues at coordinate 164,677,983 of NC_056686.1, forward strand.
TATTTGCCCTGCTTTAGATGTTAAAACAGAAATGAGTCAACATTTTAATTTTTGCATCATAGACCTTTCCTTTTTTTCTGTCTTGCATGTAAATCAGTTTGACTTTCTGGTGGTTTTTATACTCCCTGGTTGTAAGTTTCTAACATGTTGGCAGTATCGGGTAATAAAACAAATATAGGTCAGATCATGTTATGATAAGACTTCTAAAATTTATGTGCATTTTCAGGTTCTAGGCCTATTGGTCTTTATTTGTTGAAGACTCCAAGTTTGAGGAAATGATATATTTTTAGAAATTATTGGCTTGAACTTGAATGTATCTAGGTTTGATTGCATATTAATTTATTAAATTCTACCTCATTTAAATAGAAATCTTTTACTTCTGTTGTATTTCTCATATTTTTATTTTCTATGTGGTCAGAAATATAACTGCATAGAAACGAACTCTAAACTACCTGGTTTCCTCCATTGCCTAGAAAAAGAAACTAGGTAAGCCTAAATACAAAATATATTTCATATGTGCTGGTAAAATGAAGATGCTTTCCCTTTGCCAGCTTGTCCTCTTCTAAACTGGTAAATATTGGTGGGCTCCAGGGCTTGGCGCTGAGCCAGTCTGTTCTTCTGTGTTCACTCCCTCAGTGATTACCTCATTCCCAGGATTTAAAACACCAAGTATATCCTGATGACTTTCAAATACCAGAAAGCATCACCACCACGACATTCTAGGTCAAATCACTATTTCTTCCTGCTGAGTCTTCTGCAATAGCATCTTATCTGGTCTGTCTGCTTTCGCTCTTGCTCCCCTCAGGCCATTTCTGTTACTGCTAGAGTAATCTTTTTAATAAAACTCAGTGTTTTCTCCTCACAAGGCAGAATAAAATCCAAACTCCTTATCAGGACCTTCAAGGATATACATGTGTCTATCCGTCTGTATCTCTTACTACTTTTTTACTCTAGCGGCATTGGCCGCCTTGCTATTCCTCAGACATACCAACCACCTTTCCTCTGTAAGGCCTTTGGTGTTTGTTCCCTCTTTTTCTGATGTTCGTTCTCTTGTCCCCCCCACCCTGCCCCCAGATATTTGTATGGCTCACTTTCGCCATGATTTAGTTCCCTGATAAAAATGTCACCTTCTTTGAGATGTCTTCCCTGTTCTCTTGTTTAGTTTCTGTGTTTCTCATTTGAATAAGTTCGATGAGGTTACTGACTTTATCTTATTTGTGGGACTGTGTTTCCCAGTGCCTAGAACAGTGACTGTCTCTTTCTATATAGGAAATGCTCAATGAATATGTTAAGTGAGTGGGTAAGGGCCCAGGTATTCACAGAATTTGGGGCAGTTTTGCAAATTCTTAAGCAGCTCTGAGACTTTCATATTGGAATGGCTGTAGTCTCATTACTAATTTAGCTTCAAACATTTAATAATCAGGCCTTGTTTGAATATAGGGTCGTGTTTAATCGTGGAAAGTCTCAGTTTGTCCCATAATATTTCTGAGAAAGTATATTAGAGCCAGTTATTCAGTAGAAAAGTAGGGTAAAATAATGTGCATTTCTCTACAACTGTACAACAGCAGCCATTTTAGTGTTCTTCCATAGATGCATTATGTATGTAAGATCCCGTTCAGACTTTGTCTTAAAGCAAATAAAAGGTCAAGAGGCTTATACACAAAGGGGAAAGAACATAGGCTGTGGAATCATATCTGTATTTGACTCCTGGGTCTTCACTTAACTAGCTCTGTGACCTTAAGGAAATAACTTCTCTGAGCTGGTGTTCTCTTCTGCAAAATAGGAATAATAGTACCTACCTTGTATATTATTATAAGAATTAAATGTAATAGTGTACGTAGAGCATCTAAAGTGCCTTGAATGTTGTAGGTACTCAAAACAAAACAAAACAAAAAACACAGTAGCTTAAAAAAAATAACAATAGACAACTCCAGGTGGAAACTCTGGCTTGTATTCTTAACCATTGAAGAAAAGGTTACTGTTTATATGAAAAAGATTCATACATTCAAGGGATATGATACAATTGTCTTATGTTTTCAACTGTAACCTGCAGTTGGTCTAGTTCTATAGGAAGTTCTATTATTATATATATGAAAGAGAAATAAATTTCCTTCACACTCTTGGCTACAAAATATACTATAGAAAAATGTCTATTTTCATAAATGCTTCTCTGCTTAAAGTTAATCATCTAATTTGTAAATGTCAAATACCCTGTGCTATTCAGTATAGTTTCATAAAGCAGAAACCTTTCTATATAAATTTGAAATAGAATGGGTTTAATTGTCCTGCTAAACTTAACTAATGATAGAGCTTTTGAGAGATCACTTCTTTTTATGTGAAGAAAAGATTTTCCTTGATTTGCATCTGGAACTGAAAACTCAAGTTGACCTCTTAGTGTCATCTTTATTTACTGACCTTCAGGCAGTGTCATGACATTCTCAGTACCATTTTTGAGTTTGAGAGTAGAAGGGCTGGGGGTTGGGAGAATATTGATGCAATTTCTCTTAGAGGGTTTGGCCTGTAATTGTGATTAATAACAGTTGCTTTCACTATCTGGAAACAGACAGTCTGGTTTGTCTGCCTACAATCATGCTGTGATAAATGGAGCTATTTTAACTCTGGTTTTGTGTATCAAAGAAAACAGATGTAGTCTGGAACTGGAGGCTATAGGAAATATAAGGCCTGCTTAACTTAATCTTTGTAGTGCTTGTTTATGTAACTGACGAGCTGGTCAGTTTAAAGAGCAGAGTTTATATCAGCCACGTATTTAATTTCAATTTATGACTTTTTTAAGTTGTTCATTGGCTAAATTTATACCTAAGTCCTTGTCAGAAAGTAAAATTCTTTGATTGGATATAACCAGCCCTAGTTTAAATATTGGTATCTTTGCCTAACCAAAATTATTTTTTATTGTTCAGAGAATAATTATAGGCTACCTCTCCAAACTTTTTTTGTAATATTAACAGAAATCCAGTAGTATCAGAAACTTTAAAAGTAAAAAGAGACTTCTCAAAAGAATGAGGAAAATATTGGCTTTGAAGCCATTTGTTAAAACCTGTAGTGTGAAATAAAAGATATATATTGGAAAAGAAGCAATAAAATTGTTGCTATACATGATTGTCTATGTAGAAATCCCAAAGAATCTACAAAAACAAAATTAGCAAGATTGCAGAGTTTAAGAGCACACACAAAAATCAGTCACATTTCTATTATTAAGAACAAACCTATAGAAACTGAAATTTAAAATACAATACCATTTCCAGTTACTCCAAAGAAAATGAAATGAGCATATATCTAACAAAGTGTGCACATACTTAGGCATAAATATAACAAAATATATACAGGATCTGTGCTCTGAAAATTATAGAATGCTGATGAAAAAAGTCAAAAAAGAGACCTGAATAAATGAAGAGATGGTACTGTGTTCATGGACTGATAAAAAAACTAGACATAGTGAAGATGGTCATTTCTCTCCAGATTGATTTATTTAATACAATTCCTATCAAAATGTCAGCAATAATGGTAGTAGGCATAGAAAAGATGATTCTAAAAGTTATACGGTGGGGCAAAGGAACTTGATAGCCAAAATAATTATGAAAAAAAAAAAAAAAAGGCTAAAGTCATAGGAATGTATCTACCTGATTTTAAGACATTATATAGCTCCAATAATCATTACTGTGCTATTGGAAGAGAGAGACATCAGTCAATGGAACAGCATAGAAAACCCCCACAAAGAAGTCCAACTGATTTTGACAACAATACAGAAGCAGTCCAATGGAGGAAGTGTGTGTGTGTGTTTAACAAGCAGTGTTGGAGTAAACAGACATCCATAGGCTCAAAAAACCAAAAGCAAACAAACAAAAAAATCCTTGACCTAAATCTCAAATCTTCTATCAAAATTAAAGTAGATAATGGGCTTAAATGTAAAACATAAAATAATTAAACTTTTAGAAGAAAACAGGAAAAAATCTTCAGGGTCTAGAGCTAGGCTAGGCAAAGAGTTCTTAGACTGGTCACCAAAAGTACAGCCCATTAAAGGAAAAATTGATAAGTTGGATCTCATCAAAATTAAAGACGTTTATTCTGTGAAGGATTCTGTTAAGTGGATGAAAAGGTAAACTACAGAGTTGTAGAAAATATGTGCAGGCCACATATCCAACAAAAGGCCTATATATAATATATATATAAAGAATTCTCAAAACTCAAGAGTAAGATGCAAAACAGTCCAATTAGAAAGTGGGCAGAAGATATGAAGAGTCATTTCACTGAAGAGGATATACAGATGGTAAATAATCACTTGAAAAGAGGTTCAACATCATTAGCTATTAAGAAAATGCAAATTTAAACCACAAGGAAAATCACTACACATCTATCAGAAAACTAAAATTAAAAAATGACAATATCAAATGCTGATTGAGGATATGAAGAAACTAGATTAGTGATACATTACTGGTGGGAATGTAAAGTGGTACAGCCACTCTGTGGAGACTTTGGCAGTGTTTTATAAAATCAAACATGCAGCTACCATTCAACCCAACAATTGTACTCCTGTGTATACCAGAGAATTGAATACCAGAGAATTGAAAGCTTGTGTTCACACAAAAACCTGTTCATGAATAATCAGAGCAGCTTTACCTATAATATCCCCAAACTGGAAACAGCCCAGATATCCTTCAGCTAGTAAGTGGCTAAACAAACCGTGGTACATCTATACCATGGACAACTCCTCAGCAATAAGAAAGAACCAGCAATCAGTGCATGAAACAATTTGGATGACTCTTCAGGTAATTGTGATGAGTAAAAGAAAGCCAATCCCAAAAAAGCACATACAGTGTGATTCTATTTCTGTGACATTTTTGAAATGATTTACAGAATTACAGAAATAGAGAACACAGTGTTTCCAGGAGTCCCTTGTGGAGAAGAGGTGACTGTAAAACAGGCAACACAGGAACCCTTGTGGTGATGGAATTGTTCTGTATTTGACTATATCAATATCAGTATCCTGGTTGTGATTTTGATCTTTTGATGCCTACCAGATGAGTATAGCCTTTCCAGTATTGAATATCAGATTACCATAATATAGCAGAAAGTTTGTTTTGTCCTTTAAATTAATTTTTTTTCCTTTGGTTTCTTCTTTGTGGCTGGCTTTTTCTCACAAAACGTATTAGTTGATTATATTTTTCCACTGAAGCAGTGTTGTAAATAGATTCCAAGACCAGACTGTAAAAGCCAATTTAACCCATAATTTAGCTTAACATTTAACTATTAAAGCTATATCCTAGGATAAACAGATTTGAAAACTGACAGAAGATCTGTTGTTAAAAATGTATTAATCCCTGCACCTTTCCACGTATGCAATTACAGTTGTCCATGTGCTATACTTGTAGTAGCCTCCAGCCTCAGGTGTGTCACTGGAGTAGAAGAAGTGGCTTAGATACTAATACTTCTCTTTGGTTTTTTTGTTTTTTGTTTTTTAAATATGAAATTTATTGTCAAATTGGTTTCCATACAACACCCAGTGCTCATCCCAAAAGGTGCCCTCCTCAATACCCATCTCCCACCCCCCATCAACCCTCAGTTTGTTCTCAGTTTTTAAGAGTCTCTTATGCTTTGGCTCTCTCCCTCTCTAACCTCTTTTTTTTTTTTTTTCTTCCCCTTCCCCATAGACTTATGTTAAGTTTCTCAGGATCCACATAAGAGTGAAAACATATGGTATCTGTCTTTCTCTGTATGACTTACTCCACTTAACACTCTCCAGTTCCATCCACGTTGCTACAAAGGGCCATATTTCATTCTTTCTCATTGCCACATGGTATTCCATTATGTATATAAACCACAATTTTTTTATCCATTCATCAGTTGATGGACATTTAGGCTCTTTCTATAATTTGGCTATTGTTGAGAGTGCTGCTATAAACATTGGGGTACAAGTGCCCCTATGCATCAGCACTCCTGCATCCCTTGGATAAATTCCTAGCAGTGCTATTGCTGGGTCATAGGATAGATCTATTTTTAATTTTTTGAGGAACCTCCACACTGTTTTCCAGAGCGGCTGCACCAGTTTGCATTCCCACCAACAGTGCAAGAGGGTTCCCATTTCTCCACATCCTCTCCAGCATCTATAGTCTCCTGATTTGTTCATTTGAGCCACTCTGACTGGCGTGAGGTGATATCTGAGTGTGGTTTTGATTTGTATTTCCCTGATAAGGAGTGATGTTGAGCATCTTGGACCTCTAAAGAGAACTTTTCTTCCCAGCAATTTTATGTCCAAGACTCTTTTCAATAAGATGTTTGTTTACTCTCAGAATGTCTGTACTACATTATTATATTGTTAGAGAATAATTAGTAAACAGATAATGCTAATTAGCAAACAGATAATGCTAATAGATATTTTCAGGTGTGAATCTATAAAAAGTGACTTTAGTTACAATTTATTTATTTCAGAATTTATTTTTAATGTTGTTCTGTGTTACCTAATACAAAAGCCACTAGGCTACCTGTGGCTATTTAAATTTAAGTCAGTTAAAATTAATTAAAATTAAAAATTTATTTTCTCACTTGCACTAGCCACATTTCAAGTGCTTATATCCTCATGCAGCTAGAGGCTACTGTGTTGAGTAGTGCAGATAAAGAACATTTCTGTCATCCTAGAGATTTATATTGGATAGTGCTGTGAAGCTTTATATTCATATTCATATTCATATTCATATTTATATTCACCCATTGTCTAGAAAAATGGCCCAAAAAATGACCTATAAGTTTTTTTCAGTAGATATTAAATTCAAGTTTTTAGGAATTAACTTTTATTTTATTTATTTTGAGAGAGAGAGAGCACATTTGCAAGCAAGCAGGGGAGGAGCAGAGAGAAAGGAAAAGAGAGAATCCCAAGCTTGACGTAGCAACATAGGGCTTGAGCTCACAAACCATGAGATCATGACCCAAGCCAAAAATCAAGAGTTGGACGCTCAACTGTCTGAGCCACCCAGGCTCCCAGGAGTTAACTTTTAAAATAAAGTAGCATTTGAAAAAAATAAAGTAGCATTTGTCATTAATGGTTGATGTTCTCAGATGTAACTCCTACCTACTCTACCACTTTCTCCAGAATTTCCCTCTTTGGTCAGTAGCCTCGATTTAGAGCAAGTTCACCTTGCAAATGGCAGTCAGCCATTTGCTGCTAATTTTAGTTGGTTGTAACAGTGAAGTGAAGGTATGTTGCCTTTATGGAAATTGTTTGGGCTTCTAAGAGATAGCCCTTTGGAAGCACATAGTCCAGGATTTCTTCATCTTAGCACTGTTGACATTTTGGGTCAGGTAATTCTTTGTTGTGGATGTTTACAGCATCCCTGGCTTCTTTTACCCATTAAATGCTGGTAACATCATCCCAGTTATAAACAACCAAAATCGTCTCTAGACATTACTAAATGTCCTCTGGAGGGCAAAATTGCCCCCATTGAGAACGACTGATATAGCCCAAAGAGTCCTAGAGATTTGAAGGAAAGAGTTTTAGGTTCTGTGCCATACCTTCTGTTTTAGCTACTGTAAAATAGCTCTGATTATATCCAACAGATAATGTCAGAATACAGGGAGTACAAGGCAAATAGAAGCAAAGGAAATTAAGGAAACCCACATTGCTTTTCCTAGATATTTGAATTTTTGCTCCTTATCTAACATGACTTCTACATAACCATGGCTCAATATTTTTTAGTTCAACTAACATTTATTGAATTCTTACTGTGTGGCATACTGTCTTGAAATTGAAATGCAAGAATGAGTGAAACATGGCTCTAGGCTTCAGGGAGCATATGATATTGTCTATCCTTTTCTGTCCTTATCTATCACATGTTATTTCACCTGTTTACTTGCTTTTTACTTTACTCTGTTGTATGTGCAGTAATTGCCACCTGGGTGTAAATATCAAGTGTGTCAAGCCATCTTTTGGGGCGTGTAGCAGAATTAGCACTTCATTGTGTTCTGATGACAGATCTGTGATTGCCCTAGTAATTCAAATTTTTATTCTGTTTCATAATCATTAAAGACCTATTCAAGGATCTATAAGATCTTAGAGCTATTATGTGAACTGCACAGGTGAAATTTTAGCATGAAGAAAATTGACATTTTAAATTATTTAATAAGATAAAAATCCCATTAGATTTTAATTGTTCTGTTAAAGTCTGTTGTAGCCATGAATTTGTCATCTCAATATCAGAAGTTTCATTTGTAGAAAATAAGTCAAATGACTTAGTAAAGAAATGGAAACATGACTTTAAGCATCCACGAAGCACTAAATTAAACTCTTAGGTAGGTATAGTCCCAACTCATATGCCTTTAAAGCCTGGATGTTAGCATTCCTGAGTTGGTGATGTGTTGGCCAACATTCAGCATGTACCCCTACCAGAACCAAACATACAAAAATGTGCTGTAGAGCACAAACACATGGACAGCTACATCCTCTTTTCAGCTTGAAACCTCCCTCTGAAGAAGCATCATTGCAGTCAGATCACCTCAAAGAGTGGAAACTACCCATGCTCTCTGTTCTTACCGCTACCTAACAAGTATCATGGAGCCAGAGCCTCATCTGGCAAGAGGTTGTTGGGTGTCCTTCCAACTTTAATTGGTTGGATCAATTAAACCTTGAAATACAAAGTTAATGCTCAGATCACTCATACAAGCAGCTAAGTCTAGATTGTCTTTTTAAAATCTGACCAATAGAGGTGCACCTATTGAGAAGGTGGCTCAGTTGGTTAAGCGTCCAACTTCGATTCCGGTCATGATCTCATGATTTGTGGATTCGACCCCTGCATCAGGCTCTGTGCTGACAGCTCAGAGCCTGGAGCCTGCTTCGGATTCTGTGTCTCCCTCCCTCTCCCTCCCTCCCCTCCCCCCGAAATAAATAAACATTTAAAAAAATTAAAAAAAATAAAATCTGACCGATAAAATAGTGCTAAAGTGATATCCAGGATACTCAAACTAGAACTTTCAAACTGTAGTTGTTATAATATTGGTTAGGTGCTTTTTGCTTTGGCTAAATTCTGCTTTTGAGCTCCAGCTTTGGTAATCAAAATATATAATCTGTTTCATAGTTTGTTTTTTAAATAAGCATATAATCTTTTCAACCTTATAATTAAATTCATAATTCAAATTCAAAGGTTTTTAATTTATCTAGCTAAAAAGAACTCTGGCTAGCAGACCCCAGATTTTTCCCTTTTAAAACGGGACTCTTTGGTAGCTTCTGCTAAGTTTTCAGTCCCTTAGACCATAAAGAGTAGTTCCAGATAATTCTTGGTGACTAGGTTGGCTACCATGTCCACATATCTCGCACCCAACACTCCCATCACTGCCCATACACATCTGTTCATTTGTACCACAAAATGCATACATGTAACACACATGTGCACAACTATATTGTAGCTCCAGAGCTACAAAAAGTTAAGATAGGGATCTTGTATTCCACAATTCACAATTATTCTAAATATGTGATGCCCAAAGTACTTAAGCCAGGTGTTCTTTCTTGAAGCCGTTAGCATCCAAAGGGGACTGTTGAACCTGTGATTTCAAAGACTATCCCTGAAGCATCCATTTCCTCTGTTCCAAAAGTAATTTTTTTTAATGTACTGTATGTTGTGGAGGAACACAAAATATTTGTCTAATATGTATATATATTGTTAGATATTAAATTGTAAAAAGGTGAATTCTACTTTTAATTTAAGCAGAAAAAGAACTTTTCCCCCTGTTAGTTTCTGTAATGTTCAGTATTTGGTCTATATTTTTTTGTATCTCTAAAAATATATCTGAGGCTCTTAAATATCTGGCTTATGTACTTTGGGCATCATATATTTAGAATAATTGTGAATTGTGGAATACAAGATCCCTATCTTAACTTTTTGTAGCTCTGGAGCTACAATATAGTTGTACACACATGTGTGTTACACCTATCTAGATCAGTATAGTCAGCTAATGTCTAAATGCCTATAAGTGCAAATAAGGATTGTACAAAGGGTATTATTATTGTTATTTAGCTCTAGAATAAAGGTCTTCTACTTTGAAGTGGGATTCTCTCTTTGAGATTAGGGTCTTTGGTATTTTGTTGCTGTTGTTACAGTTTATTGATTCATCAGAGACAGCCACCAAAGGTTCTTTAGCATTTTATGAAGACTCTTTTTCTTTCTTTCTTTCTTTCTTTCTTTCTTTCTTTCTTTCTTTCTTTCTTTCTTTCTTTCTTTCAAGTTTATTTACCCACTTAGAGCACAAGTGAGGAGGGAGAGAGAGAAGGACAGACAGAATCCCAAGCAGACTCTGCACTATTAGTGCAGAGCTCAACATGGGGCTCAAACTCACAAACTATGAAATCATGACCTGAGCTGAGATCAAGAGCTTAACTGACTGAGCCACCCAGGCACCCTTGTGAAGACTATTTCTGATAATCATCTTAAAGGCTTAAAAGCCTCATTGAAGCATTTTTACTTAAATTGTGTTTTCTGTCTGCACTTCTGTAGTTGACTTAAATTGTCAAGCAAAACCGAAAAGATTCCTAGTTGCTTTATTACATAGGCCATGATTTCTGACCTCAGTTATCACTGATGGAAGCTCACAAACCTCTGCCATCAAGGGGTTAAATTCTTCCATTAAATATCTTTATGAGGGGCCACAGCCATGCTGCCTATACTGTCTTGTCTTTTTTTTTTTTTTTTACTTTCTAGTTCACTAATCAAATGTATGTTAGATTGATTATTGTAAAAGTATAAACCATAGAAAATTTGACAAGATAGATGTGTAAATTATCCTTCTGACAGAACTAATGATGCACTCCAAGCACCTTCTGTTTTCCAGCGCTTGGTGAGCAACTTCATTAAATATGCAATGGCTGTTGGGTGGCTTCTCAGCCGATGGTTCAGTTCCTTGTGGAATTGCATTATTACTAGAGGTGTAAAACCAGGCAGACAAGCTAGCTGTTGGGCATCCTGCTGAGGTTCTAATGTGCTCCATCTTGTTGGAGCAGTTGTTTGCAGTCTTTTCAGGACAATTACATCCATAACAACAGGACACATTCAGTGAAACTATATTACAGATAACAGTGGAGACTAGCATTGACTGCTCTTCACCCCTGTCTCTTGAGCTACCTCATTGTGGGTAGCTAGTAATAATGCCACTTCTGTCACTCAGAGAGTAGTTGCTTTTTTTTTTTTTTTTAATCCCTTGGAGCAAATCTGGCAATAACTGATTTGCAGCTTTTTTGAGTGCTTAAAATCATAGGCTATTTGAGGTGAAAGACTTCATAGACTCCAGTCCCTTTGAAGATGAGAAAACCAAGGCTAGAGCATTGTGGTGAGTTGTCCCTTTGAGAGGAGGACCAGGTAGAACATCTTGTAGGTGGCAGAGATTGCATGAGTAAGAATTTGTTCTGTTTGGCTTCCAGTTTGAGAGCTCTTTTAAACGTTACTTTCTTTTTGAATTTAAGATTTTTTTTCTTCTGTAAATCATTCCGCTCCCCCCCCCCCAATATTAACACAGCAAACTCTTTTATTTCTAGAAGCCAAGCAGAAATATCTTGCTTTCTAAGGATTTCATGCTATAATTTTAATGACAATTTGATGGCTTCCTGGAGAACTGGACACAAAAGATGATTTGAGTTGAGCCTGAAATGGTATTTAACGTTCCAGATGGCAGGTGCTACAGTGTATCACTGCAGCCTGATAAATGGCAGTGCGTTTTAGAATGACAGGCAGAATACTTTAATGAAAGAAGGTTTCCCATTTCGGTTGTCCAATTAAATCACTGTTGATGACTTTGGATCATTAATGAACATTTGTGGAAAATGACCACTTGAATTCAATTATTACAATATGTTTGAAAAGTAGTAGCCACAAAGAATCCTATCTGTAAATTAAAAGATTTATCCATTTCGCCACAGATAAATTAGCACATTGCTTTGCATAATGCCAAAGCAGGTTAACATTTCACTTTTTTTTTTTTTTTTACAGGTTAAGTACATATCCTTTCTTATGAAAGTTCTACTTAGAAAAGTTTGTTTTTTTATTGGGTGCCTTTTAAAATATAATTTATGCTACGGACCATTATATTCTCAATAAAATATTAATTTATTCTCAATAAATTAGCAAGAGCTAGGAACAACGAAGAAGAACATTATACAATGTATAAAAATAGAAGATTAAGTTTAAGATGGATTAGGTGTTTGATTTATTTAGTGCCTAGGAAGAATCTCTAATTCTGGAAAAATAATAGGAAGAATTATTTGGGAACATGCAAATTTATTTAAAAGTAATATGAAAGTAAAATGCAAATAAAAGTTTTATAACCAGATTTTTTTCTTAAACCCATTAAAGGTTCAGATTTTCTTAATTATTTTAAGCTTTAAAATATTTTGTGGATGTATATCCTGCCATTTTTGCTATAGTATACCCAACAAATTCATCTGGATATGTTTTTCTTTAATTAACTTCATTTTCTCTGAAACTTTGGGATGTTTTGGTAGTTCAGACAGGGGGTGGGTTCTTTTGAAATGCATGTTTTTCTCATTTTGTTATTTGTAAAATGGGCTGCAATCTCAACCCAAGCTTCCTTCATCTCCATTTCATAGTTTCTAGAGAAAGGAGACACTGGAGCACAGGCTTCCCCTGGGAATACATTGGGCTTAATGAGCTTGATAGTCTGGTGGGCTCAATAAATCAAATAAAGCAAAACATTTCTCATTTTTGAATAAAAGCATTTATCACACAGTGTTTGTTCATTCATGGTCACAAGATTGATTGGTTCCCAGCAACATAGTGTATATTGAAGCATTTTTTATTTTGTTTTTCCAGTGGGCAAGTTACGGAAGCAGTGGCTAAAGGAAAGTATCTCTGATGTCGGCTTTGGGATGCTGAAGTCTGTCAAGGAATATGTGGACCCCAATAACATCTTTGGAAACAAAAACCTTTTATAAATCCATTACTGTTGTTACAAAAAAATGTCACTTTTTTTTTTTTTTTAAGTCTTCAACTATGGTTATACCAGTAATCAAATATATCATGGATTGTATTTCAGCAAAATTTTTTTGTTGGTTTTAAATAAGTTGTTTCTGTATTTGTTTTGTTTCTACATCTATGGATTGACAGATGGTATTCCTAAATCTCTCTCATTGTAGGTGCATCAGTTTACAGCCAACTGGTTGTCATTTCAAATTTTAGTCAGGTGGCACAGGGCTGCTAGTTGTTATTTCAGAGGAAGATGCTGCCAGCTGTTTCGTGTTGATGCTTCCCCTTGGGAACAAAGGGAGATTTTGGTGTCATCCACTGCTTATCTAGCCTCTCTTTTAAGGACGTTTCTGGAAAGCAGTTATCTGGGGAAGGATGCCACTGAGGAGTGATAACACATGTATGTTTTTTAAGAGTGCATTCTAGTGTGAGTAGGTCATTAAGAAGAATACTAATGAAAGAATATAGGCAACCTGTTATTTAGGATGCCTTCAGTTCGGTGAGATGCTTGGCCTACATTTTTCTTTGAAATTAGTATACATTTATAAAACCTGAAATGAGCAAAAAGTTATTGTTAGGGGACATGTTTCTATTCTCCACGTTTCTGTTTCTACTGGGGTATGAGTTGAATGTGTATCACCGAGATAACTTCTTGTTATATCCTAGTTCCTTCATAGTATGTTTTGTAAGAAAGCTGACTTATCACTCATTGTACGTGAACAGCAGGTTTACCATGAAACGAATGCCTTTATTCAGCTTAGAATCCTAATGTTTCTGATTTCACATTCTTGTTGCTGAGATGCAGAAGAAACTGCAACCGGAGCAGAAGAAGGAAGACTCCTTACACTTAATGTCTCCAGTTTGAAGAATTGTTTGACTGATGAAACACACCTACCATTTAGCTGTTGAATTTGAAAACCTCAAGAGTTTCAATGACAATTTTTTTTTTTAATTAACCCAAACAACCTGGTAAATTGTCATATAAAAGTAAAGTTTCAATTTAGTTTTTAATAGTGGTTTAATGCCTTTTTTGAATTACTGGTTTAACCTAAATTTTGAAAATATGTTATGTATTAATACACAAACCATAATCAAAAGTTTGAAATGTCATATTTCTTAAGTAATAGGGAGAACATTAATCACATTTCACAAACATTTTTACATTCAAGCCTGGATGTTACAAGAAGTGAAATGATTACTTTGAATCACTGTCTGTCAAGGTTCATGATTCACATTTCGGGATGGATTCTTTTCTTAATGCAATACCTAACTTTTGATAATTTTTTTAAATTAATATTTGATCAGATAATGTACGTCAAGATGCAGACGATCCTTTAAAAGGACACACTGTCTGTCTACATAGCAACAGCTCCAAAGTATTTTGGGGCAGTTTGATACCTTTTATATCTGAAGTATACTTAACCAGAAAAGTAAAAATTTAAATTGACAAAATAGTATTTTTAAGACTTCAAAATGATAAGCAATTTTTAATAAAATTGGCCTCAAACTAATAAACTTAAAATCTGTAAGCAAATCAAAATTAAATACTAGTTTAACAACAAAAACTAAATATTTGTTAGAAGCTGCCTCTCTTCATTGGTGATTTATTTTTAGTTACAAAAATTCCAGCAAATCTTAGCATTAAAAGCCCTTGATATTTGAAATAGTTGGATGCTTGATGAGGAAATTACACTTGCCTCTAGAATTATTAAAAAAAAAATCAGCTTTATAAAATGGATCTATTCTTGAAGGTAATTTCTCTAACTGGTGATCAAAATGTAAAATTTAATACAGTATTAATATCTCACTGGAGTGTATACTTGTTTCTGAGTAATTTTTTTTAAATAAAATTTACAGATTCATAAGCAGATCCATTCCTTTGCAAGTGATTGTTATAACATTCTTTCCCAGGGAGTTCAGATTTCAACAACCTCAGAAATCTGTATTTGGTATTAGGAAACTATAAATGTCACGGCTGAAAGTTGTGTTCACTGTTCTACATGAACCTTACGGAAATTAGTGATTTATGTCTTTGTTTTTCTTCTTCCATGTATGCAGAACTCCCCAATCTTGATTTTATAGTGATGACTACATTCTGTTGTTGGAATCATTTCTACAGGGATCATTTTGAAACACACAAACACTCACCAGTGCTGTTTCCCTCTGATTTAGTAAACCAGAAAGCCTTTCCCCACTTCTCACACCTGCTTCTGAGAGGTACCTCGGCATATACTTAGTTTCCGTGGAGAACTGAGTTCTTGAATATGCACAGAAGCACTTAAACCTTGCCTCGTATTTCTGAAATATCTGAAAATGGCTTCATAAAAGTTAAAGCCTGGAGAACATTGTTTATGTGAGGCTTTTAAACTCATTTTGAATAAGTTTGTTTAAAATTTTAAAAGCTCATATCCTATCTGGTTTTTAGTACTGCATAAACGTTGACTTGTCTTTCTTAAATCAGTCATATTTCTAATAATTCGTTGATGTCACATTTGGGTTGAGGTTTTAGTGGGACTAGGAACTTGCTGCTAGTGAGAAGTGGCATTGAATACTAAAGACTCAGTATGAACAGGCTTTATTGACCCTTAGAGAAACTGTTGCCTTAATGTTTGGTGCACAAGTACAGGCATAAGTGAATTTTGTCTTATAATGAGTAACTTGAGCTTTTTTAGTTTCATAAGAATTGTAGAAGCCACATGTTTATTGTGCCCAGCATTTTACCACAGAGAAAGAGGATTGAATTCTTTCCTCTTTGGAGGAATTGGGAGTTTGCTTCCTAACTGCTTACAGATTACACTATTACTTAAGAGTTATTTATGAAGCTGGAAGCTTTCTAGTGCACATAGTTGTGTTGACATATTTTGGAAAACAAAAGTGCAATAAAGGATGAGCTTCCGTCAGTATGTGTACTGTGTCAGATACAGATGGTTGCAAGGAAACCTGTGTTTCAGAGTATTTCCTTAGTAACTGCTAAGTCCTAGCTTACATTTTTGAAAATGCCTTTCTGCATGTTGGCTCCAGAGATATTTCTTCGTCATTTTCTTTCATAGCTACAACTTCTTAACCATAGCTAATCAAAGAAATCCTGTAGTCTCAAGCTGAAGTGTGTAACCTCAGCTGTTAAAAATGGGACTGGGTTTGGTTGAACATCTATTCTATTATAAATGTAGAAACACAAATAGTTATTTATTATGGATTGATTCACAAACTGCATGTGCTTGGTACGTGAAGCAGCCAAAATGGAATGCTGTGGAAAGTGTTCTCTACATTTTAAGAAATACTGAGGTGGGCATTAAGGACAGCTTTAATAGCTTTTCATTTACCACTTGATCTTTGGTAATTTTGATTTTAATTACGGCTTAGCTCATGGTGGGAGAAAAGCTGAAAACAAGTGCCAGTTTCAGATTGAAGAATACAGAATCACCTTTGGCTTTACAAGTTAGGGAAGCGAGGCTTTGCTCAAGGCTCCAAATGAGCCATATGTCAATATATTCATTGAATTCTTATTAATTTCAGTGTCCTGAATTAATGTATACATTGATGCTAAAATTCAGAAAATGTAAGTCTTTTTCTTAACTATTGAATAGGGTGTCTACTATGAAGGATGTAAGTTACTCGGCTTTCTGCTTCCTAAGCCACAGTGTTTGTCTTTAGCTTGGAATTTGTAAAAACTACTTGTAACGTCAACAGGTTATATTAACGTATATTATTAATAAAATGCACCCGGGTCTAAGAGATTTTGTTTTCTTCAAAGGGAGTGGGAAGCTCACTGTTCTGTTTGCATATGGGTTTTTCTTTCAATTTTCATTTTTCATCTTCATATTTCTGATTTGAAAACAAAATTTTTATAATTTTATTGATGAAGCATAATCAAGTCCCTTTAGAGTATATTGTTAGCTAGGTTTTATCACTCTAATTATTTTTTAAATCAGTGTTCTATTTCTTGGAGGTGTTCAGTCTCCTGTGAACCTGAAGCATTCCAGTTTGAACCTAGAAAGCTCCTCAGAGAATGAGCACTGTGCTCTTCTGACCACAATAATTCCTTAACAAACGTCAATGAGGACCACTGACAGATGGAACACTCAAGCCAAAGAACATTACAGAATGAAAGTAACTTTAGTTCAGTGAACATAAAAAGATTTCTTCTTTGGTTCCCAAAGGAGATTGTCTTACACGTTTTTTTCTCACAAGGAAGAAAATAATATATTAAGCATCATTAAGAACATTTTTCAGAGACTGAACTTCCAAATCTAAGAGGGAAAGAGGAAAGAGAAGGGAAGAAAATGCTTTCGTGTGGATTTCTAAGCAGCATGCATACCTGTTTTTCAGGCATCTTATTGTTAGCAGTGTTTTTCATGAACATGAGCACCCTTGAAAACGTGTTGTTTAATCCTTAAAGTAACCTTGTTCACATATCTATGAAGGACATGAAATTCTTCTACTGGTATACGGTTTCTATAATTATTTTTTGGACTACTTAAAGAATATCCCCAAAAGTTCACAGTGCCTTGTTGGGATTTTTTTTTTTTTTTCCATGAAATAGCCATTATTTAAGATGGGTGGGAGAGGATAAGTGTTTAAAGACTGAGATTGTTTAGTAGTTCAGGGCTGTTCCTCTTCAAGAATATGTCAGGAATTAAGTAGTTACATGTAGAAACACTGAAAATCCTTTCCATAGTGTGGGTTTGGATCACCTATTCTAGTATGTTTCACTAGTTATATGGTGGACCTGTACTCTCATATATCTGTTCAGTCAATGGGATTTATATGTACTTTCATTCTGAGATTTTCATTCCTACTGTCCCAACTTCGTAGCCCTAAGATGTGGCTTAGTAGATGTGGCATACTCACTCAGTCCCTGAGACACCCACTATATGCTTCTGGATGTTTGCTCACACAGCTCCTGTGGAGCAGAGCCTGTGGGGGGAGGGGGGGTTCTATTCCTTATGTTGTGTGTCAGTCCTTTTTTCTGTGACGGTGCCTTCAGAAAAATGAGTATCTCTGTTCCTGGACAATGATAAATCTTATGAGAAATATGTGTAGATTATATTTCTTAATTTTTGTCCTTTTTAGCTAAGCCTGTGGAATACTTTGGCTCTGATACAACTTGACTTGAATAATATCTTATCCTGAGTCTTCCTCCAAGGCAGTACATATTCCTGCCAGTACTGTAGTAATCTTTTGGGAACTACATGTGGGTAAGCTCTTGTATGTAAGCCATTATACTGCTGTAACTAATGCATACAAACAGTTCTTCTCTTTACATTTATGGTTTAAACATTGGTATGTAGTGGAAAGGGAAATTCCTGAGAGATCTCAACATAGTTTTGTCAGTTCAGACTGAGCCATGTTGTTTTCCACAAGGGCTCAACACATGGTCTATATACTGTGCTTTTGGTGTATGTTTGGATTCTCCTTTTATTGCTTTTCCTAGACTGTACTGTTCTATAAGCAAATGCCCATGTGTGATTTTTAAGACGTGCTGGGAAGAAATAAAACAATACCAAAACCACTCATTGTTACAGAAATTGTTGCTTATTTCATGTTAATTCCATGTAACCTTTGTTGGCAGCATCATGCTATACTCACAGAGAATGGATAGAATATAATCTGTACCCATGAGTAGCCTCTCTTGTTAGTGAAGGACATGTGCACAGATACTGGTTTTGTCCCTGCCTGTGGCTCCTATGCTAGAGGGCGGGTTGTAGTTTTCTGGGCTCTGAAATGACTGAACTTTGTGTTGAACCTAGTCTTCCTTGGTACATTGAAATAATCACTTGTGTCACTAAGATTTTGGCTCTTACAGTAATTAATTAAAGAAATTTTCTTCCTGGCTCATATAAACTTGGACTGAAAAACCCTTAGAAATCATCTCATCTTATCTTTTCCCAAACATAATTGACTACTTTCTCCTATCCCCCAGGCCACAGATAACTAGTCTTCCTGAACATTTGTTGTGACCAAATGGGAGTGTATTGCTTATCTGGGAAGCCTTTTCCAACTTGAAATCTTAAGAGGTTTTAAGGTATTAAAGAGATGTTAAGAGGTTTTTGTTTATTTGGTTGAAATCTGTCTCCTCTATCCATTGATGTAACTTTTGTCTTCTGTAGTCATAAGTTACTGTCCAGTTGCTCTAATGAAAGGCAGCTCTTCCAGTGTTTAAAGGCAGCTCATGTTCCCCCACATTTCCAACCTTTGCTCCTATGAGTTCTAGATCCTTCACCATCCCAATCGCTCTTTGTACGTGCCTCTTTGATGTCCTTAAAGTGAGGTATCTAGGCCTGAATGTGCCAGAGTAGAGCCAATGATTCCCTTTTTCTGTCACTAATAAACACATTTTTGATGGACACATTGCACTATCACCTCACACTGAACTTGAATTTCACAAAGCTTGTCTTTTCTGCATATGCCGTTTTGGCCATGCCTCCCTGGAAGCTGATTTTTCAAAGCCCCCTTACCTATATCCTTACTAAAATTTGTATCTTACTGGATTTATTTCCAGATTTTCAAAACTTTAGAATCTTGACTCTTCTCCAGAATATTTTTTGTCCCATCCAGTTTTAGGTCCATGGAAGTGAGACATGTTATGTCTGGATTCCCTTGCCAGTAATGGCAGATAGCTATGGTACACAAGGGCCTGCCCAACAACACATCCGTGAGAGAGCATTCAGGGCTCAGGCAGTACTCTTCCACTTGACATGCTGTTGTCTACCTTACTTACATGTTTACATTTTGTCCACAAATAAGCCCTTTTTTCTCAATGATGAATCAACTATTAAGATAACATTAAACATGCAGTTTCACTTAACACTGTCAGCTGCCAGAGTGAAATCCTTTGGTAAAGCTCGCTGGTCCAGCTTCTTACCCTATCGGGAAAGCAAATGAGGTCTTACTGCCAATCACATTTACTTTTGCCTGTGTTTGGCCTCAGGGATATGCCTCTTTCTTTGCAATAGTACTCATAAACCCATTTTCTGATGTGACTTGTTGATTGGGTCTAGTGTTGGCTGATGGACAAGCTCTTTAATTCATTCTTACACAATTCTGTCACATCTTTGGTATCTCACTGCGTCCGTATTACACCTGGGAAGGTACTTCTTAAAAACAAATTTTGTCACAATAAAGCTGTAAAATAAGAGAAGATGGAGTTCTAAAGTCTAAGAAGACAATGGAAAGAGTTCTAGAATTTTGGGTGTACTCCATTTTTCTCTTTTGGACCTGATTTCTTTTTTATAATGAAAATCTCTAAGGTTCCTTCTACTTTGGTCTCAGTGATTCTGATTAAGTTTAGATATTTTTGCTGAATACTACCCTAAAATGACTATTGCATTAATAATCTTTTTAATTCATTCTTTATTAGCTAGACACTGTGCTGAGCATTTAACCCTAGACAGGAGGTCACGTCACAAAATGTGCTGTTTGACTAATACTATGGGTACAGCCCAAGAAGTGAATACAAAAAAGCCCAGATGTCACTTTAGTCCCAGTGATAGGTCAACAAAAGCTAAAGGCAGTTAGGGAATGGTAGATAGCTGTAAGTCACACCATTTCTAGGAAGCTACTCCGTGTGTCAGAGAATACCATCAAGAAACCACAGTCTCCCACATGTTTCCAGATCATCCATAGCCATTAAGAAAAGGACGAGGGAACCTAAGACAAAAACTTACATTCAAAAATGCTGGTGTTCCCCTGAAATGAAAGGTTTCACTTTCAGAAAGTTATTCCTTTAAAGCTTCCCCTCCATTATCTCACATTTCCTAGTAAGCTGATTTATTTGGGCATCACCCCACACCCCCATAGCCCTACATACACAAACAAACAAATTGTTATAATCTTGGGCCACGCCTATCACTGGCAGTTCTACATGGATTCCATCTGAGGTGCTCTTCTGAGGTCTGAGAGGCCATACCTATATATTCCTATTTCACCCTGCAGGAAGGGAGTATCATCTAGGATTTCATTGCCCAATGACCCCACCCCTTTAGTCCCCACACTCCCAGTTCCCAGTTGTCTGCTTCTTATGAATGGATCAGAGATGGCCACTGTACACCTGACCTCACAGATGGAGTTAGGGTGAACATTCGTGCCACAGCTGGGGCCAAATTCAAAGAAGGGCTGGCTGGAGGAATAGGAATCCTTTGACAGTCTTGTTACTGATCACAGGAGTCTCTGCTCGTCGTCCTGGGAAGATCAAATTGTAACTCATGTCTGAGAAAATGGAAATAACTACTTGTTTACAAACACATGCTTATATTCTGGACATGTGTGAAGATGGGGGTTTGACTAAGATCACGAGATACTAGATTTAATATTTGATCCCTTTGAAATACACTGTGCAGGGGGTGCCTGGATGGCTCAGTTGGTTAAGCGTCCCACTTCAGCTCAGGTCATGATCCCGTGGTTCATGGGTTTGAGCCCTGCGTCGGGCTCTGTGCTGACAGCTCAGAGCCTGGAGCCTGCTTCAGATTCTGTGTCTCTCCGTCCCTCCCCCACTTGTGTGTGCGCTCTCTCTCTCTCTCTAAAAAATAAACATTAAATAAAAATAAAAGACACCATGCAGATAGAATGAAAAAGGAGTAAAAGCTTTAGAAATACACAGATCTTTTTTTGTCAAGAACAGTGCCTTAGCACTGAACACATAATGTTCTAGGAGCATAGAAAAAAGCTTTTCATCAGAACTTTAGGGATGAAAGCCTTTGGTTAAATGGCAAAATATAGAGTCTGTTAGTATCATAGTATCAAAAAGCAGAGCTAAGTACTTCTGAAGGTGAGTTTAAAAGAAATATATCCTAAAGGACAATACGTTTTTGGAGAGTTAGGAATGTCCTCACCCTTCAGTCTCCTCAAGGACTCAGAAGGCTAGGCAGCTTTGTAGGTGTGGTTCAGGAGTCTTTGCTGTTGCTAGGCAACAGTCTGTCAATCTGAGGGGGTGCCTCTCCAGAGAGCATGGGTAAGGAAGGGGACAAATGCCTTGATTGACCTTTATTCCTGTACTCAGTGTTAGGAGCAGTCAGGATTTCCTGATTCATTGCTAACCAGGAAATCCCAGCTGCCCAGCGGCAAGGGGTTAAAAAACAGTTCTGAAAAGCTTTTTATGTTCTGGAGAGCAAAATTACACATACATGCAAACCACAAACACATAGCACCTGGGTAAATAAAATGTGGCTGAATAAAGGCCAGGCTATTTGCAAAAGGGAATCTGGAAAACATTTGCTTTTGGGTGGTTAACATTACTTACACTTTATGCATTTTTTTAAGAAAAAAAAATAGAGGAAATGTGCAAAAAAAAATCAGAATTTTAACATGGCTGTTGAAAATGAGATTTCAGTTCATTACTTTCCAAATCCTAAGGGGTGATGGAGATTGAGAGGGGCATAGAGCTACTACTGCACAAAGAAGTAGCAACACTTTTAGTACAAAAGTTGTTAAACAAAGACCATTTCCCAGAGATAGAATTGTGCTATGGGATACACTGAAGAGGTCATTAAACACTGTCCTCCAAACATGGGATGAAACGTCAATAGTAAATAGCAGTAAATAGTAAATAGTGAATGGTATCAGTGTACATAATAAAGACTAAAAATGCTTAGAAATTCAAAACCATTGGACTTCATGATAAGTCAGATTTTCTGATATGACAGAATTTAAGCACCCAGGAGTTCATGCTAGAGGATTTATGTTGAGCATAACTTGTCTGGGAACCTACATGCCTAAGTGATTTCTCCTTGAAGGAAAAAATCATCATCTCATTATGGGAGGGGTTCACTATCAGTAGAAAGCTATTAGATTGAACCATAAGAAATTGCTAGTTTTGTAGGTCGGTAACTTTCAAGATCAGCAATTTCATATACTTCAACCTAAAACTTTTGTTTTTTTCTAAGCCATGTCAAGTTGGGGTTCACAGTTACATTTATGGAGAGAAAGGGGGTAGGTGAACAAATAGTTTTTATATAGTTCAGAAAATAAAATGCCTAAGGAGAATGAGCGGAGTTCTAATTGGGAATGTTGCAGGTGTGAAACCAGCATTCTGAATCTACCAGAGAGGGTTTCAGAACTTTTCATCTGTAGTAGAGGTAGAAGTTTGGTGGCGTCATGGGAATAAGGTAGATTTTTCCATAACAGAGCGGTGACAACACAGAAATAACTCCAGCATTAACCTATCCTAAGTGGCAAACACAAAAGTAGGAATTAAGAACTAAGTTCTCAGGTTACCTCTGCTATTAGTTGCTATTTGGAGATAAATGAGAGCAGAGTTACAAAAAATAGTAACAGTACATCTTGTTAATATGTACAAATTATTAACAAATGGAATAAAAGAAAACTACATAAAGTTGTTTCTTAAACAATTGTTTATTGTCTTTATACCATAGCACCATAATTTTGTCAAGGGCACAAGACTGCCCACTGAATCTTGCAGGAACCCAAGGAACCCAAACATTTATCACCTAAGGAATTTGGGGTTACATTAAGTGTTACCTCTATGTAGAAAAACCCTGCTAAAACATCTTACACTCTATGCAAAATGTGTGCATTCCAAATAAATAGTGAGAATAGAGCACAATCTCTAAACCTCTTAAATGCCTAGAAATCCTATATGTTAACTACTCTGTTCTGGACTTGATAGTGCCAAGTCCCTGTAAATTGTAATCCATGTGCAGGGGACTCTCCAAATACAACCAAGCACAAATGATAACAAAGGAGAGGGAACATAGGCACTACAAGTTCTAATAAACAGAGAGTCCCAATTCAGCTTTGAATTTTTCGTATCTTTCTAGGTTTCAAATTTTCAGTATTTGTGAAGATTTAAAAAATAAGGTTTATGATTTGCAAATGTACAAAGTTTAACATATGACAAATGTAAAAATGCCAATGGCTACATATATTTATTTTTTTTATTACTGTTTTTTATTTTTGAGAGAGAAACAGAGCATGAGCAGGGGAGGGGCAGAGAGAGAGGGAGACACAGAATCCAAAGCAGGCTCCAGGCTCCAAGCTGTCAGCACAGAGCCCAATGCAGGGCTTGAACTCTGGAACCTCGAGATCATGACCTGAGCTGAAGCCGGACACTTAACCAACTGAGCCACCCAGGTGCCCTGCCAATGGCTAAATATAGATAAAATAATACCAAATATAGATATATAAAGCTATTATGATAAAAGACATTATCAGGCATCTCTATATATTCCACCCTATAATCTCATAAATCAAAGCTTTTAGCTGTCTGGATTCATATGTGACTGTATTCTTTCCAGTATGTATTCTTTCTTCTTCCAGAGGTTGTTCAATCATGGCAGGTATGTTCCTGCCATAAAGTTCACATTGTTCTAGAAACTGGACACATTCTTGAATAACACTGTCACGAAGCACGATCGTGTGTTTTGACATGTTTTCTAATAAGGACAGGAAGCATCTTTTGGCATAATACCAGGTATCAGTTCCCAGTTTCTTATGATAAGGCTCCAGGCTTTTGATCACCCGAGAAATACCAAAGTCATAATTTCCTTTGGCACAATAAAGCGTGCCTATCACCAAATTCACAATGCAGAGGTGGTAGATTTTCTTATCGGGGTCATCATAGGACAGCTGCTCTTCCTCCTTTTCAATCTTCCTCATCAACTCCTCAGCTTCTTCATTCTGACTTGTCATAATATATGAAACACACAGGTTAGCCAGCACAACAGCACTGACATTCAGGATGTGGTCATAATGCTTCTTGACTATGGGTTCATAGAAACCTATAGCTTCTTTGTATTTGTTTTCCTGCATGAACAGGACATGAGCCACGTTCAACTTCCACACATCATGGTCATTACAGAATTCCACAGATTTGCGGAAGATCTTTTCCACCATTGGATAATTCTCAAGGTTCCAGTAGATTTTGGCCTGGGCCATCAACACAGGAATATACTTCTCCAGAGTGTCATCATATTCATTCACTGCCTTTTTGACAGCTTCGTCATCTCTGTGGTGTCTTGCTTCCTGTACTTGTTTGGTGAGTCTCCGGAGCTGTTCAGTCAGCATCCCTGCTAGCCCATCAAGCTTAATGAAAGCCTCTTCAGGGGCTGTCTGGCAGGTGATCAAGGCATCCAAGAAGTCATAGAGATAGGGTGTGAGGAACTTGTAAGTCAAATGGGCATTCTCGGCCAGGACATCTGCTGCCAGGTCGAAATACTCATACTTACAGTAGAGCAGCAGCAGGTTGCCAAAGGTCTCCGGGGGAAAGGGGTTCTGTTGGAGCAAAAACTGTAGCTTTTCAAACCCTTCTGTAGGCCTGGCATCCATGTTCATTAGCGCCTGGTTGTGCAGGGTCACAGGGTCTAACTCCTCTTCTGCCCTAGGTGGCATGTCAGTGAGGGCTTCCTGGGCCGCCTCATAGTTTCTCAGTTGGTATTCTATGGCTGCTTTGAGGTTGAAGGCTTCCACCAGGGCAGTCTGGTGAAGGACTAAGGTGTTGCCAACACTTCGAACATCAATGCCCTCAGTGGTCATGCCCACACCTAGCTCCGGGTGCTGGCGGATGCCACGCTCAATAATGTCTGCGATGTGCTTCAGGGCCGGGGCATAGTGCCGGCTACTGTAATAGGCCAAAGCCAGGTTGTAGGAAAGGTCAGGCTGGTAGCCCGAAGCCTGGAGGGCCGCAAAGAACTTGGAACACGCGGCCTCATACTGTCCCTCCTTGTAGAGCAAACACCCCAGGTTGACCTGACCATCGGGCTCGTTCTCGCCCCCACTGTCCTCTCCCCCTTCCCCGCCCAGTAGCTGCTCCACCAGGCTCTTGGCCCCGGGCAGGTCGCCCTCGCTGTACTTGATCGCGGCTTGCAGACGGAGGACGCGGTTGTGGTAGGCGGGGTTGTCCAGGAGGAGGAAGGCGACCCTGGTGGCCTCTGGATAAAGGCAGGCCTTGTACAGGGCCTGGGCCTGGTACAGGCGGTACTGCTCCAGTTCCGGGTGCAGCTGGCCCAGCTGCTCATAGCACTCGGCCGCCAGCGTGAACTCCTGCAGGCGGTAGTAGCAGTAGCCCAGCAGCGACAGGCCGGCGCGGCTCCTCGGGCTCCGCTGGAGCTCGCCGCCCAGCAGCTGCACGGCCTCGGCGTAGCGCGAATCCCGGATGAACCGGTACACGACGGCAGTGAACTCCCCATCGGGGATCTGTGCGCCGCTCAGCCCGGCCATAACCGCTAAGCTGGTGGTGCGTGCTGGTTACCATGGCAACAAGCCCACCGGAAACGGAAGGCACAAAGATTATTCCGGGTTTATATTTGTTGGGTTTGCATGCTCCCAAAGTTACTTTGCTGGGGGAAGACCAGACTAGGGTTGGAAAGGAATCACTAATGTGAGGGTCTCATATATGGACTCGTCCCCGAAGACTCCAGAGTGTGAGCGGCGTTAGCAAAGAGGAAATTCCTCCGGTTATTCAGTGACCGAAACTCCACTTCCCGGCATGCACCGGCCAATCGCGCAGCTGCCCAGGACGCTGCCGCGCTGCATGCTGGGAGGCGTAGTCTCTGCCGGAAGGACCTGCGGTCGTCAGAAGGTGAGAGTTCAGGGACCTTTTCTTTCTACAGACAGTAGGGTTACTGGCTCCCTGTTCTGTCACTTAGGTCTCTGGCGCGGAGAGGAAGGTTTAAGGGCTGAAGTCCCTTGCGTTTTTGAGCCTTTATAGACTGTGTGGTGTATATCAGTAGTTTCGTTGCACGTTGTTTTAGTGAAAGAAACGGGAACTGAAAAGGCGGAATGTCAACTTGGCATTCTCCAATTAGAGAAGGTTCAGTTTTCAGGCCTCATTGAGGACATAATAAGAACAAAATAGTGCAGCGACCAGGAGTCCTTATTTTGTTATTTCCAGAGGTTCACAGAAGGAAAGAGTGCTGTGGATCTTATCTGGTGCTGGGGGAGGATTGCCTTTAGTTCCAAGTGTCTCCCTCATACGCTACTCCCCCTTTTACACGACAACAAACATTATTAAGCACATATTAGCGTTTAAACCTGGCCCTACACCTTGCCTTACTCCAAATTTCACTACCAGATGGAGACAATGGAAAAATCCATGACCTAGTCTTTTCCAAGGTGGAGTGGGAATAAAAGCACGACCAAAAGTATTCTAACTCTCCAAACCTACTTAGTTTGTGTGTGCTTGTGTATATGTGATGGGGGGGTGGGGGGGAGAGAGGGAGAGATCCATCCAGCCTGTACTTGTCAGGCTTTAATGATGTTTGGGATATCACTGAACTGATAAAAATTGGATTTTCTTTTAGTAAAAAGAAAAAGAAAATTTCCTACACTTTAATTTTTGCCCCTCAGATTCTTAGTTTGAAGATCTCTGGAAATTTGCTACTGCACACACACACACACACACACACACACACACAAATTCTGAATTTCCTTTTGTTACTTTGTCTTTATTTGGAATAGATGCTCTAGATTCCGTGTTACAACCTCAGAGCTATTTTGTATAAATCCTTTTGAATTTAATAGTGCCCCTCATAGAACAGTGGAAAACTAGGGACTTAGTTATTCTATAAAGTTATAATGGATTACTAATAAAAAACATACCATAATTTAGATTGATGTGGAGACTGTAAAATTTGTGGGGGATGAACACAATTATATCAGTCAAGAATTAGAGAAGTAGACAAGATAGCAGAAGACAAAACTGGCTTATCCCGTTGAGGTAGTGGCAGTTCTTAAGATAATAAAATTAGCTATAACTTATGAATATAATAGGCAGTGCCTCTGCTGGTGGCCTAAGGTAAGGGGGTTTTCTTTCATAGCCTTCCACAGTCTTTCAGATTTCCATTGGCCTTGGTACAATCCAAGATAAACATAGTCCAGGTAAAAGCGTGTCTTTGCTATATAATTCAAGAATTCAATGCAAATCTCTTATTGCCTCAATAGTGTTGCAGCCTGTAAGTCTTCTCTATAAACAAATTTTGGTGCCAATATCAACCATATTATAGGGCACTCTATTAGACTATTTACATATATTTTTTCTAAGCTTAATAAGCACCCTGTATTCTGCTTAGTAGATAGAGAAAAGAAACAACTGGACCATGATATCCAAAAGCTAAGTTATTAGGAAAGAGTGACTGTTGAATTAATTCAATATATGTTTATTAGCTAAGGTCTTAGTTTTTCTTTTTTCAATTTTGTTAATGTTTTTATTTTATTTTTGAGAGAGAGGGACAGAGTGTGAGTAGGAGGAGGGGCAGAGAGAGAAGGAGACACAGAATCTGAAGCAGGCTCTGTGCTCTGAGCTGTCAGCAGAGAGCCTGATGCAAGGCTCATACTCATGGACTGTGAGATCGTGACCTGAGCCAAAGTTGGACACCCAACTAACTGAGCCACCCAAGCTCCCCTTTAAGGGCTTAGTTTTAAGGGAATACTAGTATGTTGGGTTTTTGGTTGTTATTTTCCCATTAGAACAACCACCTTGGGGTTCCTGAGTGGCTCAGTTGGTTAAGCGTCTGACTTTGGCTCAAGTCATGATGTCATGGTCTGTGATTTCCAGCCCTGCATCAGGCTCTGTGCTGACAGCTCAGAGCCTGGAGCCTGCTTCAGATTCTGTGTCTCCCTCTCTCTCTGCCCCTCCCTCCACTTACACTCTCTCTCTCAAAAAATAAACATTTAAAAAAAAAAAAAACCCAAAAAACAAGCCACCTTGGTTAGATCAGTAAAGTGTGAACTTCCTGGCCTGAGATGCATCTGTAAGTAGATGTTAAGAAGTGACTGGTGGATGGCAGCATAGTTTCTAGTCACCTATTATAGCTAAAAAGAGATTTCAATAAGGCATCTGGATGCTATACTATCAAGAAACTGATTTCATTTATTTATACATTATTCTCCCTTGCTGAGAAGTTTGTCAAACTTGTGTTCTTCTAGATGGGACCGGATGAGGAGCCTTCTACTGCATGAGTACTGACAAAAGGACAAACTCCACCCATTTCAGAGGAATTGAGGGGGACTCTGGGCCACTCAAGATTTCCAGAGAAAGCAGCTGAGGAAGACCAGTATAACCCTACTCAAAGACTTCTTCCAACCCAATCTCTGGCTGCAGTCTTTTCTGGTCTTCAGCTAAAGTAGGTACATGATTTGAGGGATGCTAGCTAGTGTGCCTGAGTAATCAGGAAATAGGGTGCCTTCTCTTTTATGACTGCCTGATTGACACCTCTTGGGAAAAAAAATTAACATCCACAAGACTCAATATTTAAAAATCCTAATGTAGTTTAAATTCTTATGTATTAAGCTGTTACCTTTGGTAATTTGCTATTAAATCAAGGTAAAATGACAGAACATGGAAATTGGAAATTGCCTTTTATCTCTTTAGTCTGTTTCAGAGTTGTATCATGAAAGCATTCACCTTCAAATGGTTTCTTGGAAATGTATGAAAAACTGAAGAACTGTCTTCCCCAAATTTCTCTGATCCCTTCAGGCATCAGTTGGGGTCCCCTCTTTGTGTCAGTATCTATCTGTGAGTGTGGCAGCTAGTGGGGGCAAGAGGGATGCCATCCTATGTTTTCCCCCTTATTTCATGTGCTGCTGTTCCTGAGGCCTGGCTTGAAAAAAGCAGGACATTCGGCTTAGACAGATGGAGGGCAGGGTCATTTTCAAAATGAAATGAATGCACAAATCACACTGTGAAATTGGCATGACCATCACTGCTGCTGTGATAGACTGACTTTTATTTAGTCTATGATGGGCAGTTGGGGAATAGATTAGTTTGGGGGGAGGGGCAGCAGTGAAAGAAGGCCCTTTAATTAATGAAAGAAATTCTGGAAAGCAATAAATGGGGTGGAATATTATAAAATGTCATAAAGGACCGTTTTGTTTCCAACAAAATCTTGAAAAATTGGAGCATGTATCAAAAAGTAAGTGTATCGTACCATTCCTAGCAATAAGAAAGCATTTGGTGGTTACAATGAAATGATTTAGTGCCTTATTGAAAGGATTTAGGGTTTGACTCAGGGTGGATTTTGCTACATAAAGGGCAGCATGTTCACCATATAGAAGAATTCCATTCAGGCAAAATGTGTAGGAGCTAAAAGCATGATGTTTGGTTCTTCATATGCTTATGTTTCTCCCTGCCAAAACAAGAGGTGATCAGATCCCATCTCTATTGGCATTCTCTTGTAAAGCTAATTGGAAATGATTGTTTCTTATTTATCCTGTAAAAATAGCCACTTCCTCTTAGTAAACACTTTATTTATAAGTGTTTCAACCTTAGCTCTGATTAAACATTTTCCTTAATAAAGGAAAACCGTCTGCAAAACCATTTGCCAAGTTATTATTTCTGTTTCCCGTCCATTCCAGGCCATTTTCTGCAGGATGGCCAGATTGAGAGGCTCAGATTCCTTGCTTCCTCTAGAGTCCAGCTTGATTTTTTTCGTCCCTCTGTGTCTATTGATGATGATAGAACTGACCCTCTTTCTACCACCTCTCACCTCTTATCTGTAAATAGGGAAGAAAAGAATAAATTACTGCCAAATTTGCAATGTAGTTCACTGACCTTTAGGGGCATCTGTTCAATCTTTTAAGACATTTGGAAAAGATTGTATGCTGAATCCACACTGGGGAACATACATGCTCAGATGGTGAGAAATTTAACCTCAATGAGACTTAATCTTTTTTCTCTGGTAGCTCCAGCTCTATTAATATTTTATATAGTAATTAATATGTTTTCTTCTTCATATATCTTGCTTTTCATCGAATAGTTTCTATTTTGAGGTTTATGGTGTTATTATCCAAACTAATTTATTAGGCAGAACGCAATAACACGGTTTATAAAAAGGAATTAGTGGAGTAGACACAGTTGTGGTACTGCCATTGAAAAATGTATTCCCCACAGCTGGAGTGTGATGTGGAATGCACTGCTGGGACTGGTGCCCACATCACTTCATTTGAGCATTTAAACTGAATGGGAAAGGTCTGTGAAGTCAATGGTCAGAGGAGGATATTCTTTTTTTTTTCAATTTTTTTTAATGTTTTATTTATTTTTGAGAGAGAGAGAGAGAGAGATGAAGCATGGGAGGGACAGAGAGAGAGAGGGAGACACAGAATCCAAAGACAGTCTCCAGGCTCTGAGCTAGAGCCCGGCACGGGGCTCGAACCCACAAACCGCGAGATTATGACCTGAGCTGAAATTGGACGCTTAACCAACTGAGCCACCCAGGTGCCCCTCAAAGGATGATATTCTTAAAGTTGTTATCAGCCTCAGAACACATTTTCTGACTTGCAAAGCCTCCAAACTGTTTTTCCACCAGGAGCCATCCATGATGGTTTTGACAACCAGCCATCCAATTGTCTCAAAAGTACAGTACTCTTTTTTAAGTCTTTCTCTGCAGAAAGTTGTGGAATGTACTCCTAGGGCCTGTGCTGGTGGACTAGGAGACCCAACTCAGAAACGCAGCCTCTCCTTCAAGCCTCCTGCTCCCAAACTCCCCATATCCAATAAGTACACATCTGACAGTCTGCCTTTGAAGTATATTAACTCTGTATATTTCTCTCCAAATTCCATTACTGTTGCCCTGCTTTCTGCCACCACCATCTCTCTTCCAGATCTGCAACAAGTCTCCTAAATGACTTCCCCTCATCTCTTCCTAGGGCCCTTACAAAGATTTCAAGGCACTTTATCTCCCTTCTTTATTAAGGGTTTTACTCTGGGGATCTCCTTGTGCAAAACAGAATTCCCACTGGCTTTGCTTCCTCAGTCAGAGTTTCTGTCTCAGGTGTGTAAGTGTTGTCATTCATTTTAATGATTCTTGCTGCCTGAATGTAGGGGAATGTCTTGGGACTGAGACTCCAAATGGTTTTGAAGGGATGGTTGCTATATGTGGTAGTAGAAGTTGAGAATGATGTAGAACTTCAATTGATTTAATCACCTTCTCCTACTGAATAATTTAATAACATTATTTTGTTTTATAAGCACATCAAATGCTTTTCTTACCTCTGGACTTCTGTGCATAGAGGGGTTCTTTGCCTTTTCTGTGACTATAGAAATGATTTTATTCTTCTCTAGCCTCAGCAAATGGAACCCTGCAGACCTTGCCTTTTATCTGTAAAGTACCCTTAAAAACAACAACAGCAACAAAAACAGCAACAAAGAAATAAAAAACTGAATGAAGACATAAATAGGTCCCCAGGTGGCATAACACAGTTGAAAGAGGCTACTTTAGTTCAGCATAAAACCATCTGAAGTCAAATACCTGTCCTTCCATGGTCAACAGTATAGCCATGGAAAAGATTCTTAAGCTAAGTTGCAGTTCCCTTATTGGCAATACAGGGACCAAAATAATTTCTTTGTTCAAGATAATACAAAGCATCTGGCTCATAGTAGGTACTTAATACATTTCAACAGTTTTTGTTACATAAATGGAGATATTGAGATCCCTTGGGATTCTTATTAGAGTATCTTAAGCTTAAATAACTATAGGTCAAAACTATTAAGTTGAACGTTTGCATCCAGGAGTGGACATTCTCCTGACATTTCAGACGCTGTATTCCTAAGAGTGCCTGATAAACTCCAGAAAGTGGAGGAGCTATTATCTGTTGTTCTTCACTAAACCTGCTTCTCTAAGAAATTAAAGCATCAAATTTAATAGTACAATTTGTTCATTCATCAAATTAGTGAGTGTTTACTTTACCCAAGGCGCTGTGCATTGTGGAGAATCCAGAACCTTCAAGAAACTTACAGTCTAGGGGAGATACTATAAGTACATTAAAAATTTGCAACCCAGACAATATGTGCAGTGCCTCATGAGTGGTAAAACATGGCATAGAGGTTCAAAGTTTATAGTAAAAACAAACCAGCATTTGGCTAGGGCAGCGGTTTATAACTGTATTAGGTACTTTGCTTCTCCTTTTATAGCAAATATTTTCCAAGGCCCCCTTTATTGTTTTGAAATGAAATTTATATATGATATATAGCATCCTATGCACATAATTTCTCTTCCTTCTTTCCTTCCCTTTTTTCTTTTTATTTTTTTAATGTTTATTTATCTTGAGAGAGAGAGAGAGAAAGCACATGCGTGGGAGGGTCAAGGGGGGGCGTGTAGAGAGAGAAGGAGAGAGAGAATCCCAAGGAATCTCCATGCTGTCAGCACAGAGCCCAATGTGGGGCTCAATCTCAGGAACTATGAGATCATGTTCCGAGCTGGAATCAAGAGTCGGACGCTCGACTGAGCCACCCAAGCGCCCCGTGTTTTTTCTTCTTTTAAGGAAAAAAAACCCTTAGGTTCATGAACTGATCAGTCATAATCCTTGATCACCCACACAATCTCCATTATTGGTCCATGCATGGTCCTCTTCTAGTCTTCTGCTTATTTAGCTATTTTTAATAAAGTAAAAACCACCAGTGATGCCACCACCCAAAATAAAAGGTAGGACCTTTACCATAATCTACATCTGACTCTGGAGAGGTTTTCCGAACCATCCTCCTGTCTCTCATCCTGATTAACCAAAACCTGAATCCCATGTTTGGTGTTGTCTTGCTTCCATTTTTATACAGTTTCATTGAATCTATATGAGTTTCTTGAACACATTTTTATTTTAGCTTTATGAAAAAGATTCACATGTATCTCTTTTGTAATGTTATAATTCTAAGATTCATCCATATTGTTGCACGTGTCACTGTGGTTCACTGGTTTCAACTACATTGTCGTATGCCATTGTGTGAACATTCCATGACTTACTCATTTACTGTCCTATTGATGGGCATTTGGGTTGTTTCTCGATATTTGCTGTTTTGAAAAGTGCTGCTGTGACATTTTGATGCATACTCCTTGGTGTACGTGTCCAAGACTTCTTCTGTATATATGTCTAGAAGTGGAATTGTTGTGTTGTTAGAGTATTTGGATATTTAATGTTAGTATATAAGCCCAACTGTTTTCTATAATAGTTGGTCTTATTTATATTCCCACAACAGCATATAAGAGATTCTAGAAATCCACATTATTTCTAATACTTCATATTGTCAGAATTCATATTTATTGGCCATTTATAGTTTCTCTTGTGGAAAGCCCAGTCTTACATTTTGCTCATTTTTTAAATTAGCTTATTAGTGTTTTTCTTATGATTTTTAGGAGTTCTTTGTATACCTATGATAGTAATCCTTTATCAGTTATATGAGTTGCAAGCCTCTTCTCCCAGTTTGTAACTTTCACTTTCTTTAAGATAAAGTACTTAGGGGTGACTAGGTGACTCAGTCGGTTAAGCATCTGACTTCAGTTTAAATCATAATCTCACAGTCAGTGAGTTCGAGCCCCCCATCAGGCACTGTGCTAACAGCTCAGAGCCTGGAGCCTGCTCTGCATTCTGTGTGTGTGTCTTTCTCTCTCTTCTCCTCCCCTGCTCACACTCTGTCTCTCTCTCTCAAAACTAAACATCAAAAAAAAAAAAAAATTAAAAAAGATATAGTACTTAAGTTTAATGTAGTCAGATTTATTAATCTTTTATAGTCAATGCTTTTTATGACTTCTTTTTAAAACTTCTTTATTTCATGGCTACATTATATTCACGTGTATTTTTTTTAAGTTTATTTATTTTGAAAGAGAGAGAAAAAGCACAAGTACGATAGGGTCAGAGAGTGAGGGAGAGAGAATCCAAAGCAGGTTCCACACTGTCAGCGCAGAGACTAATGCGGGGCTCAAACCATGAACTGTGAGATCATGACCTGAGCAAAAGTCAGACACATAACTGCCCCTATTCATATATATGTTTTAAAGTTTTGTTTCTTTATTTAAAATTTTAATGCATCTGGAATTGATTTTTGTATATTATGTGAGGTAGAGACTCGGATTTTTTTCCAAATGGAAACCTTTTTGTCTCCACTCCATTTATTGAACACTCTCTCCGTTTACCTCAATTTGACCTGCCTTCTCTGTAGTATACAAAGTTCCATATGTATACAGGCCCATTTTGGGGCTCTCTATTCTATTCCATTGTTAGTTTATCAAGTTTTGGACTGATGCATCATTGTCTACAGTTCCATCATAAATCCAAATATGGCTGGGCAAATACCCCTTCTGTACTTTCCATTTTCAGAAGTGAAGTGTCATGGCTACTCTTGGTCCTTTACTTTTTTCTTATATGTCTAATTTTTAAATCAACACTACCAACATAATGTTCCTGCTGTAATATGAAGAAGACATAAAAGGAAATTTCTATAAAACAGTATGTAGTTTAATATACATATAAATGCTAGGCCATGACAACACCAGAAAAACATCCCCACAGATATTCAAAATGCCCTCTTAGAGTAGTGCAGCCCCCACTGAAAGCTGACAGGCTAGGGAAGTGGAGTGATGCCATCAAGGAGCCTTCAAGGATGGGTAGGATTTAAGTTTGCAAATATGAGAGAGAGAAAGGTAGGGTTCCAATGCAAAGGTAAAAAGCACAGGTATGTTTATAAAAAGCTCATCCTGATGAAGTTGGGAGTGAGTTGGAAAGATTTTTTGGAATGCGTTTTGTTTGGGAGTGGCTGGCGCGGGCCAGAGGTAGTACCTATATCACAACCCCTTGGCTAGTATAGTCTAACGCCCAGCTGACCCATCTGCTTTACCTTTGGGCAAATCATCTAGAGACTAAATTAAATTCTGGGAACATAAACCAATAAACCAAAGCAATAAATCCAGCTTTAATAAAAATGAAATAGGTTCCCCACATTTCACTTTAAGCTATGACTTTAAGTGCATTTACCTTGTATTTTATTAAGCACCTTTGTAATAACCTTTTTTTAATTGGAAAATATTTCCTATTGTTTCACTTTGCCTCTGTGGATGGCTTAGATCTTTTTTAAAACAAAATTTGTACATTTTAATAGTGTGATGATTGTTGCCTGATAAGGCTAGGTAGTAGGAGAGTGGGGAGAGGGCCTCCAACTTGGTTATTTGGTGACTAAGCTAGTTGAGAATTGCAGTCTTTGGTAGATAGGGTCCCCAGGCTGCATTTCATTCTGTTGATCCTAAAGGTAGGAAGTCAAAGGAGAGGCTATTGACTTGCCTCTCTAGGAATTAGTTTTTCTTTAAGCTTAAGGGTCTAAGTAGCAATTCCCTTGAAAGATAAAATAGCTCTTTTTTAGACATATCAGTAAGACAGTCATGTTAGGACCTCCTTGATCGTCTCATAGCTGGTGTTGATGTTGCAAGGATATATTCAGATTATGTGTTTCATAGTGAAAGGGCTTTGAACCTGATTCTAAATACAGTACCTTTGAAACTATACAATATTATTTAACCCAGATGTTCACTGTACCCAAATCATACTCTTCTGTGCCATTTAAAATGGTTTTTCCTGCTAACATATTCAGCATCCCCCTACTCTAGGTTTGCCAGCTTTTGCAAATAAAACTGCAAGACATCTAGTATAAGGAAAAGTATATTTGGGATATATATTGAAAAGTCACCTGTTTATTTGAAGTTCAAATTTAACTGGGCATTCTGGATTTCAACTGACTAACCCACCCCCAATGTTTCATACTCAGACTTTTCACTTCCACTGACTTTTTGAATTATTGCTTTTCATTGCATATCCTCTCTTTAGATCTAATAGCTACACAAATATGGAAGACACTCATTTTCTTTCCCCTCTCCCCCGTACCATTTCCACTAGGCACTGAGTAGGAGTAACATTGGCTAAGGCGATGTATGTGAGAATGATTGTGTTAAAGAGAAGCAGTTAAACCCTATTTCTTACCCCAGGTACAATATATAGCTGTGTATAAAAAAGAATTTCAGCTTATTTGGGTGCCTATGTATATGACATGTTTTGATATATTGAGCTAATTAAAATGGTCTTCATTAATTAGTAATGATCTTCATTATTTTTAAACCTACTGCTTGTTTCATTGAATGGATTTAATTCAGCTCCTTTTAATATAAGACTGGTGTCCATGACAGAATAAACAACTTTATATTGAAAAGATTAGCTATTCCTATTCTAAAAAGTCCATCTGTCATATTCTGCACTGGGGGTTTCTCACTCACTTTGGCTTCTCTTGAGTCACAGACTCCCTGCTCTCTTCCTGGGTCATCTCTTCACATCACCTCTTCTCATTTCTCCTAGTTTCTCCCCTTTCTCAGGCCCCATCTTCTTCCAGCACTGCTCCTAGAAACTCAAAACTTCTTCTCACTTTATAAACCTTCTTGTCTCATTCAGCTCATCTCCTATGGACCATCTTCTGTAGCCCATCTGCTATAGCCAAAGTGGCTTATCCAGATGTTTTGGTATACAAAAAATAAGTCTCCACCAGATGAATTCTGCTACTAGCTTCTAAAACAATATTCCTCTCTCTGATGCTGTTACTAAAGGGGAAAGAGGAGGGGATTTAAAAAAATGTCTGTTGGGCCAGGAGGATG
Source organism: Panthera leo (assembly GCF_018350215.1). Classification (NCBI taxonomy): domain Eukaryota; kingdom Metazoa; phylum Chordata; class Mammalia; order Carnivora; family Felidae; genus Panthera; species Panthera leo. The sequence goes on from NC_056686.1 coordinate 164,715,301, forward strand.
AAGAAAGGAAAGATCCTCTGTGGTCCTTTGGATTAATTTTGAGATCAGAAGCTGATGGAGTTGCCCAAGAGAGACTTCACTGGGCCTGAAACAGGTGATAAGGTGAGGGTCTGAGGGGACAGGACAGGAGGAGGGCTTGCTTGATCTCCCCAACTTTCTTCTCATACCTGGAGCTTAAGAAATCTTGCTGGCACCCAGGGACATACAATGGCATTCCTCTGATGGGCAGTGTCCTCTTCAGCCTGGGTCATAGGCAGCTGAAGGGGGTACCATGACTGAAGAAGGATGGGGGACTGCTGTTAACAGGCTTGTTCTAGGACTTCTATGAAGATGCCTTTTGGATTGCCCAGTAATAACTAGGAGACACTATGGCAAGTGACAAGACAGGTCAAGGGAGAAATCATACCTGGTTATTGGGTCTGTAGAGGAACATTAATTAACTAGAAGGAATTCTCAGAAGGCAGCCTTACTCTAAGAAGTAGCATCTGTTATGTAAAGAAAAGTGCATCCATGGGTTTTTTTTTTAAGTTTATTTATTTATTTTGAGAGAGAGCACACTCAAGCACATGCACACATGCGCATGAGCGGTGGAGAGGCAGAGGGAGAAGGAGAGAGACAATCTCAAGCAGGCTTTGTGCTGGCAGCATGGATCTCAGGAACCTTGAGATCATGACCTGAGCTGAAATCAAGAGTCGGATGCTCAACTGACTGAGCCACCCAGCCACCCTGCATCCATGTTTTTTTTTTTTTTTTTAGTATTGTTGTTACTAGCTAATGGGATGTGACTTCCTACTAAGAACATGATTGCATTACTTTTAGTAGATTATGATAGATTTCTTTCTCTATGTTTTTAACAGATAGGTTAGTAATGTTGCTGGCATACAAATGAAAACACTTGGGAGAATATGATGGACTAGCCCACTAAGACAGTGACCATGGGCCCTTTTAGATTATTCTATGTTCATGGAATCAAGGACTATACAAACTTTTGATGTTCCACAGAGAATATTCTTTTTTTTTTCAATTTATTTATTTAAATTTAAGTTAGTTAACATACAGTATAGTATTGGTTTCCAGAGTAGAACCCAGTGATTCATCACTTACATACAATACCCAGTGCTCATCCCAACAAGTGCCCTCCTTAATACCCATCACCTATTTAGCCCATCCCCCTATGCACCTTCCCAGAATGTTCTTTTTTTTTTTTTTTTTTTTTTAAATTTTTTTTTTCAACGTTTTTTATTTATTTTTGGGACAGAGAGAGACAGAGCATGAACGGGGGAGGGTCAGAGAGAGAGGGAGGCACAGAATCAGAAGCAGGCTCCAGGCTCTGAGCCATCAGCCCAGAGCCCGACGCGGGGCTCGAACTCACGGACCGCGAGATCGCGACCTGGCTGAAGTCGGATGCTTAACCGACTGCGCCACCCAGGCGCCCCCCCAGAATGTTCTTTAAAAAGTCACCTCCCAAAGAAGAAACACAAGCAAACAAAACTCCCCCCAGCATAGAAAAAGACAAATGACAACCAAGACATGTCTCTGAGGGTCATAGGAGCAGGGAGTCTGTCTCCTCTCTTTTGAGAGCCACATTCATTACAGCTTCTCAGGGTGACTCTAACCCTGTTGCTTAGAACCTTAGTGAGGTGTGTGGAGGAAAAGCTGCCAGCGCTGGGTGGCCGCATGGAAAGCAAATCCATTTGGCGGGCGGACATTTTTAAAACCTGCCACATATGTTAGCTATTTTTATGGCAATTAAATTGTTGGGGGGATCTGTGAGGTGAATGTGCAATAAAACCCTTCACAATAAACCATGTGGAAAATCATCTAATCCAACCCCTGGAGGTCAAAAGCCACAGTAACATGTTGCTTTATTCCATGAAGAAGAATTAAGACTCTTTAGACAGCTTTCTTTTCCCTTTCTTCTTTATAGATCAGTGCTCCAGATTTGGGGTGGAAGGTACATTGTGTGAAATGGCAGTGGTGGGGCTGGGGGAGGGTGGGGAGGCCTCCCTCGTGAAGTTGAGCCTAGGAAGTGCTTTGCCGGTAACCCTCAAAGCAGCATCATTTCTATGCTACCCTTTTGCCAACCTCAGGAAGGGGATATTCTTCCCAAGGGATATATGGAGGGTAATAAGACAGGAGGTAAGGCATATAAGTCAGAACAGGATTTCACAGTGAGAGGACCTGGAGTTTGGGAGGTATAAAGGAGGCTGTGATCATGTTTATTGAGTCATATGCATGGGAATACAAAGTTTCAGAACTTTGGGGATGCCTTTTATTTTCCCCGGAGGCAATGTAATGGTCTAAACGAAAATAAAAACTTGTAAGAGTTCTAGGACACTTTCTTACTGATTTGCACTTTGAGAATTTAAGCCTAAGTTATTTAGCTAAATGAGAGTCTAGGAAGTCATTATAGCTAAAAGGAAGTCTTGGGGCTAAGAAACATTTGAAGTTTCACAGTAACTTCTCAGAAATGATTAGTTGAGTTTATTTATCCCCATTTGAACTTCATTTTGAATACTGTCATTCAAGTTTATTATTTTTATTTCCTAAAATAGGCTCCTAATGAAGTTAGCATGCTTTTCAGTCCTCTTTTTCTTTTCTACCCAGTTGTTTTAAAATTTGAGATTTAGAGCACATCTGAATAGCATGAAATGCATGGTTAGAAATGTTTACAAAGAAAGAACACGATTGCTGTTAAGAATTAGAATACCATCAGATGTCAAATTCTCATCTCAAATAACTAAGAAACAGTCTCACTCTCATTCTCACTGTGTGATGGTCTAAGGTCTGCCTGAGGAGTGGCACAGACCTTCAGGCCATGCTCAACTGACCTCAGGTGCAAATCCAGGCTAATTATGGATGAATAAAGGTATGAGGATAGTGCTCTGTCACCCTGTTCTAAATACCTTCACAATGTAGTTCATTTCATTGAAGGATTATTTCTGATCAACAGAGGATATTCAGTCAAACAACCAATCAACAGATCACATTTTTATTTCTTGGCTGTCAAGTGTGATCCCAGGGACCTGAACTGTACCATTCTCAGAACAAACCTTCAAGATCTTGGTTGTGGCCCCTTTTCTGGACTGGATCTTAGGAAGCATTTAGCACAATACTATTTTACAGATGACAAAGCTGAAGTTCAGAGAGGTGGGGCGGGGGGAGGGAGGGTGGCTTTTCCATTCAATAAACTAGGGCAAGAACCAAGGTTACCTGAATTCAAACCCCAGGTCTTCCACTAAACAGTTTGGGGCCAGTCATTTCCTCTGGATCTCTTTCTTCTCCTATAAAATCAGGTTGTTGGATGATTTAATATATTGTCTCTTGGTCTCAACATTCATGTGTTCTTTCCATTGTACTGTGTCTTTGATGTCATTCATTTGTTTGTTCATTTATTCATTCATTCCGTAATAAGGAGTGATTGTTTGGAAGCAGCTGCCCATCAGAGACCATATTTATCAGCCTGCTCCCCTTGCCCTCTCCCCTCTTGTATATGGCTGGATATCCATATCCACTTGTTACCAATGGGATGTGATTGGAAGAGAAGCATGTCACTTCCAGGCAGAAGTGATTAGGCAAGAGGTATGTTGTTTCCATCCTTTCTTTCCCATCTGCTGACTAGAATAGCACTCTAAAGCCTTAGTTAGGGGTTGGTGGAGCCACAGGTGGAAGGAGCCTGAGTTCCTGAATCACCCCATGGAATGCTTCTTGCCAAACAACTGCACTGGACTGTTATATGTACGAGGAATACACTTCTTTGTCCTACATTTTATTGTTGTTTGAAACAACTAGTATGATCCTAACTAATGCAGTCAGGCAACAGGTGTTAAAATGCTTACTGTATGCATGTTATTATGTTGAGTAGTAGGGATCCATCAGTGAATAATACTCAGTTTCTGCCCTCAAGGAGTTTAGCCTGGCAGGAGAAGACCTATAGGTATACCAACAGTTGCATTACAGTGTGAGAAGTACCATGATAAACACAGGATGATGTACGAGAACATAGCCTTGGGCATTTTGGGAAATACTCCCAGCAGAGGTAGCATTTAAGTGAAGTCCTGAAGCAAAGCCTATTTGATAGTGGAATGGTGTTAGGAACTGAATGTTTGTGTCCCTGCAACACTCATAAGTTGAAGCCCTAAGACCCAACGTGAAGGTATTTGGAGATAGAGCCTTTGGGAGGCAGAGTTGGATGAGGTAATGAGGGGAGGGCCCTCCGGGTGGGATTAGTTTCCTCATAAAAGGAGGAGAAAGCGATTTCTCTACACCTTGTAAGGACACAGTGAGAAGGCAGCTGTCTGCAAGCCAAGAAAAGAGTCCTTATCAGAACTTGACCATGCTGGCACCCTGATCATGAACTTCCAGCCTCCAGAACTGTGAGATATAAATGTCTGTTTAAGCTGCCCAGTCTATGGTATTTGGTTATGACAGCCCTTGCTGACCTTAACATATGGGTATTTCTTCCCAAGTGACCAGTCTTTGCAAAGGCCCAGAAATAAGGTAGAGCATGACTTGTTCAAGGAGTTTGGTGGCTGCCAATGAAGATTGAGAGATAAGCTAAGGTTGGATCTGCAAGGAGAGAGCCTCCCATTACACTGAAGCCTTTGAATAAGGTTTCTGGGAAGATGGCTTCTGTCAGGCACATGCCTTGCGTTGGCACCCAAGGATGATGGGAAGATCAGAGAGGAACCTGGGAGCATGCTCTAAAGGTTAAGCAGGCAGAGAGAAGAAAAGGATTGGCCTAGAAATGGTACTAGTGGCATCTATAACATCTTTCATGAAGAAAACATCCAAATGCTATTGGCTTCCAGGTCAGTTGGATTTGACACAGTTTGGCAGCAAAGAGGAAAGATTAGCATCTCCAAAAAACACAGTTCACTTATCAGTAATGTCATTAAACAGACACGGGCTTCAACTCTCAAATTCATGGAATGGAATACTGTGTGGCCTGTAAGGTTGGCTGTGAAAGCAAGTGCTTCAGGGCCCCAGCAGGACTTTAGGTCTAACACTAATGAATTCCTCACTCCAGAGAGAGAAGTCATTATTTGCATCATGATTTCTGACTTGGCAAATCACCAGAGGGAATAAATCTGAAATCTCCCAACCCATTTTCCAATGAGCATCATCTGGTGGGCTTTTTTTATTATCTTTATTCTAGGCTTTTCCTCACCCTCAAATCTTCACAAAAGAGGGAAGAAAAACAACAGAGCCTCCCTTCTCTCAAACCTTGTCTAATCCTTTCATAATTCAAGATCACAGAGCTGCTGTAAAAACCCAGCCTCACTGCTGTGCTTATTCCCTGTGTGCTTGGCAGAGCAAGCAATTCCATTTACCAGCACTCCAGTGAGCATGTGGTGATAAATAAAGCTGCCACCCTCCGCTTTGCCCACCGTGTTTAAAATGACACATTGGACAAGTGGGTCTCTATTGCCTCCACTTTTTTCATAAAAAGGCTAAAAATGGTCTGCAGATGCAGTAAATCTTAATTTCTAATATAAACTCCAAACACAGAAAAAAATCATAGACCCGTTTACACTGCAATGAATTTGATGATCAGATAGTGGGGATTTGAATACTAAAGACATAAAGCAATCTGAAAACTAGTTCCAGTAGCCTCTTGAATGTGTGGGGTTTCTCCTTTTCTCTCCTTGAAGCAAGCTTGCCTTCTCCCCCTGCAACTTTATTGGAAACTAAAAACACAAATGCAGGGAGAACAAAGTCAACATGAAAAAAGCTAAGTTTCTAACTGCATAATCCCAGAATTTCAAAATGACCTCTTCTTGTGGTTATGCATACTAATAATTAACCTTCAGTTGAACACTTACTGCATGTTAAGTGATTCCATGCATATCTCACAGAACTTCTGATTCTGTGAAGTTTCTTTTCCAATCTTCCAATCTGGTATCAAAGGAATTCTTTTTCCTTTATGACCATTAACAGGAGAATTGACTTTGAGTTACCCATTTAGCACTAAGGCCCGGAAAGATGATATCTAACATGAATGGGTTAACATGAAACCATCTTGTTGATCTACAATAGTAGATCCCTTTCTCTTTCAGTCAAAGCCTTCCTCAGTCTTGTCCAAACCTACCTGGGAATCTTATTTCCAGCCCCTCCGTTTCATCTCTTCTGTGCTCTAAGCTCATTGTACAATGTTCTCTTTCCCCACGCACAATCCATGCTTTTCCAGCTCTCTGCCTTTGCCCTAGGTCAGTCGTCTACTTGGATTGCCTTTTTCCCCATCCTCACCTCATAAGTTTTATCTGACCACCAAGTCCAGCTCAAATTCCATATGTGCCAGGAAGCCTGGAACATAATCTTCCTCCCCAGGCTGAAAGTCACCTTTTCTCTTTTGACCATCCAATCCTCTTTATTAAGTTCAGAAACTATCTTTGCAAGGATGTTCACGGCAGCATGGTTATAGTAGCAAAAAATGGAAGTAACATAAATGACCATCAATGGAGTGTCAGTTAAATAAGGTATTGTGTTCTTTCTTGTACATTGTGGAGAACAATACAACTGTTAACCATGGTGATGAAGATCTATATACCTATTGATTTACAGAAATACCTACTCTAGATTGATAAGTTCAAAAACAGGTATGATCTTATCTTTAAACACAAAATAATTTAAATGTCGCCTGCTTCAGTCTTCAGTAGCTGAAAGATTGGACCTTAGAAGTGGCCCAAAAATTGTTTCTGAAAGTCTGCAGAGGTCAGGGAGAGAGGTTCACAGATGCCCAGAGCTGCAGTCACTATACCATGTCTACTCTTAGAGGTGCTCTAAGAAGTTTCATTGCTTTCCCTTCTGATGGAGCCCATCATGAGACACCAAATTGCCCAAATCCATCAGTCTCTGAACTGGCCCTGAGTCCCTCTGGGTGCCTCAAATCTTCCTGACTGCTCTTCCTCCGTCATTCACCATATGTGATGACAGTGTTCCATATACCAACCCCTGAGACAAAAGTAAATAGGGCATGATCCCTGTTCTGGAAGGGCTCTTAGATTGTCCAGGCTCCTATTCCAAGTCCTGCTTGGAAGTTCTTTTGTAGTCCTCTGCTAGCTGCTGTAGGGTAGGCAGAGTGGACAGTGCTGAGAGAGCAGATCTGGGTTCAAATCTAGATCTGTCATTTACTAGCTTACCATCTAGGGCAAGGCATTTTCTCTGAGGCTTAGTTTCTTCATATAAAATGGTAATGACAGTATTACTTACCATATAGCTTTGTTGTGAAGGATAATGGAGATGTGAATATCAATGTTATTCATACATCATAAAAATCTAGAAAGGCCACTTAATGTTTTATAACACATACTTAATCCTAACCCTACTTCTCTAATCCCTAATGAGGTATCTATCAATTCATAATACTTCCGAGAATTTTTCAACTCTAATTTTTTTTTTAAGGCCCAGGATGTTAGGAATGACACCTGCTTGACTTTGCAGATCTGACCTTCAGCTGAGTCCCTGACCTCCGCTGTGACCTTGATTCAGGATGTTTCTTATTATGTTAAAGGTACCCAAGGTGACAGCACCTCAGTGGCCCAGCAGCTCTTGGTAGGAACACACAGCCCATCCTCAAGTTCTCATCTAGCCTCCCAGGTGGGATTTAGAAACCCACTGTCTCACATATCAAAGAGGAGCTCTTCACTGAAATACAAAAATGTGCATTCCCAGGATTTGAATGGACAAATCACACCCAGGAATGTTGAGGGACATTAAAAAAATGTCCCTATATTCTTTTACTTCTTCACTGCTGAGCCTTTCTGGGAAGAATTATCTGTTCTGCTCTGGAGACTGCGATCACTTCTGGGTGTGTGGATTGTCATATGTTCCCGCTGTGGAAGGGTCTCTTTTGTGGGTGTCAGTTAAGTTATGAGGTGTTAACAGGCTCCTGGAAGAGCCATCACATCAAGTAGAAGGTGTTGGGTTTGATTTCTGGCTGTGGTTCAGGTTTATTTAATTTCTGTCTCCTTTCCCCACCTCCCTACTCTCAACCTATTAAGATTTGAACCCTCAGGCCCATGACTCCAGTTGTCTTATTTATATCTGTTTTAGGGCTGCAGACACTACCATGCTTGCCCTTTACAGGTTTGGAAAGAGCCTTTTCTTTCCATGCATGAAGAGGTTGAGCCTTGATGGGAAAACCTGCCATGTGCAAGTACTTGTGCTCTTTTGATTCTTTTCTCCTGGGAGTGGACAAGAACTGAGCAGATCCTTAGTGCTATGGCCCAAGTGATTGACTTAAAAACAACTTAAAAACAGCACATGGTTTTATGTTCTCATGTGCACAGTTTTAATTTTAACCCAGATGTCCCCCAACCCTTCTTCAGAAGCTCACTCTGGGTCAGATGTTAGGGAGGTTTACCAGCTGGTCATTTTTCATCTTGATAAACCCAGACCTTCGATGGCAACTCTGTTGATGGAAGATCATTCTCTCTTATGTTTTTTATTTAAAAATAGTACATCTCTATTATAGAAAATTTAGAATATAGAGATACATAAAGCAGAACATAAAAATCACACATTAGCTTGTCATCCTGAGACAACTACTGTTAACAGCTGGTATGTCTTTTGTCTAAGATTGAATAGAATTGGGACCATCCCATTTATGCTCTTTTGCAAAATACTTTTTTTTCACTTAATATATCACAGCCATGTTACTGTTCCTGTGCCTGGTCAAGCATCACTTACTCTCTTTTTTAAAGATTTTAAAAAATGTTTATTTATTTATTTTGAGACGGAGCATGAGTGTGAGCGTAAGCAGGGGAGATGAAGGGGAGAGAGAGAAGGAGAAAGAGAATCCCAAGCAGGCTCCACACTCAGCACAGAGCCCGACACAGGGCTCAATCTCAGGACTGTGAGATCATGACCTGAACTGAAATCAAGAGTCCAATGCTTAACCGACTGAGCTACCCAGGTGCCACAAGCATTCTCACTCTTAGACATAATTCTTCATGGCAGTGGAACACTGGGAGCTCTTGTCTGCACCAGCTCCCCTGTGTAGACTTCCTCTGGCTCCTGGGTTGGAAGTAATGGCCCAACTCCTAGGGCTGGATACAAGTTCATTGGAGCCACTGTCCCAGTTCTAAATATGGCTATATACTCACATACAGAATAAATAATAGCATAAAAATGTAAAATATTTCTGGGGCACCTGGGTGGCTCAGTTGGTTAAGCGTTCAGCTTGTGATTTCAGCTTGGGTCATGACCTCATGGTTTGTGGGTTTGAGGCCCAAATCAGGCTCTGTGCTGACAGCACAGAGCCTGTTTGAGATTCTCTGTCTCCCTCTCTCTTTATCCCTGCCTCTGTTCATTCTCACTTGCTCTCTTTCTCTTTCAGAATAAATAAATAAACTTTTAAAAATGCACAATATTTCCATGTCAAAAAGAACCTAAGAAATCTGATCAGGGCCTTAGCTGAGAAACTTACCTATCAGATCCACTCCTTTCTTCAAGTGTTCACAGGTTGGAATGCCATTTTCTCTTATTTATTCATTTGTTTGTGGCTTTATTCTTTAGAGTTTTAGGTTCACAAAAATTGAGCAAAATTGAATAGAAAGTATAGAGAGTTCTCATTTACTCCCTTCCCTGCCGACCACCAGCCTCCCCCACCACAAACATCTCTCAGCAGAATGGTACATTTGTTACAGTCAGTGAACCAACATTGGCATATCGTTATCAATCAAAGCTCGTAGTTTACATTAGAATTCACTCTTGGTGTTGTACCTTCTATGGCTTTTGACAAATGTATGAAGACATGTATCCACCATTATGATATTGTACAGAATAATTTCACTGCCCTAAAAATCTCTTGTTACACATATTCATCCCTCCCTTCCCCTAAGCCCTTGACAGCCACTGATCTTTTTACTGTCCCCATAATTTTACCTTTTACAGAATGTCATATAGTTGGAATCATATAACATGTAGCCTTTTCAGATTGGCTTCTTTCAGTTAGTAATATGAATTTAAGTTTCTTCCATGTCTTTTTAATGGCTTGATAGCTCATTTCTTTTTACTGCTGAATAATATTTCTCTTGCCTGGATGTACCACAGTTTATTTATCCATTCACCTACTGAAGGACATCTTGGTTGCTTCTAAGTTTTGGCAATTATTAATAAAGCTGCCTTAAAAACATCTGTGTTCAGGTTTTTGTTTTCAACTTCTCTGGGTAAATACCAAGAATACTGGAATATATATTCCAAATACTGGAATGTATAGTTTTATAAGAAACCGCCTTCCAGAGTGGTTGTACCATTTTGCATCCCCACCAAAAGTGTATGAGAATTCCTGCTGCTCCATTTCCTTGGTGTTGTCAGTATTTTGGATTTTAGCCATTCTGATAGGTAGTGGTAACCTTTATTCTTTTTCTTTTTTTGTTAAAGATAAAAGCCTTTCCTGCTTGGAATAGCCTAAAAATGAGTGTGTGAATATGAATCTAAGTTCTCTCCTCTCTATTTTTAAGCACATGTACACTAACTTCTCCATTTCTTGTGCTTCCATTGTGCTGATTCTTCACTACTTGCCTGGCACATGCTAGGTGGTGATCAATGTTTCTTGAATAAGTAATGACCTTTGGTCTGATGCAGAAGTCTAGAGTTTGCTAGTAGAGAACCACATAACATTGTTAAATTCATTGTTGGAACTACTATTGCAGTTCCTTTGCAATAGCAGAAGTCACTACACATTTGCCCTCATGTGCCCATGTCCTTGGCCAAATGTGGAGCCAGTACTCCCAACTCCCCACCTCCTGCTTATTGTCAAAAACACACCACACATTGTAGCAATCATATTGCCAAAGCTTTATGGCATCCATAAATTGAAAATTACTGCCTCTGACAGTTATGGGCCTGTGTCAACACCAGATCATGTTGACTCTCCTGGAATGTGTTTGTGAATGCACCATGCCAGCCTTGGAAGCTGTTGACATCAGAGGCTCTAAGTTAATTGGATGTGGCCCCAGAGCACTGTGGGCTTTGCTGTCTAGGAGCATTTTAACTTTTTTTCTTAAATTCCTCTCTTCTTTGGTTTGGTCTCAGTGCAGGAGCTATCTTGGCTGCCATGTTTGGCAGACAAGAAAGCCAGTTTAGAGGAGGAGTCCACATTGCTGAGCAAGTGATAATGATGTCAGTGAACTGCTTCCCTTTCTTCCCCTCTGGCAGATTGCGGTATGAATGGCTACAGATAGTGAAAAATGGTGCTGGTCGTGACTTCTGCTGTGAAGGAGAGACACAACCTGCACAGTCTGTGTGTTCTGAGCAGGTTTTGTCTGACTCTGCTCTGCCAGGGAAGCCATCTGGACATGATGTTCATGAGACCTATGTTGTGACTCCACTCTAGTGGCAGTGCATACTGTGGGCTCCCTGGCCTGTGTGCCTCTGTGTGTGCATACATGTGCACACATGTATATGTAATGCATTTCCTGAGAGGACACCCAGCTCTTTGGAGGTCCTCTTGCTGCTTTATTTTTCCTCTCTGCTCTAACATCCTTGTCACTCACAAAAATAAAAAGAATCCCCACTAGCTAGAATATGTTTCAGAGTATGTGTATGTTGTGTGTGTGTAGAAACTGTATATACTATGTACACTAAATATACATACATATGTATATGATAAACTATATATATACATATACATATATATGTAGTTTATATATTATATATTTATAATATATACATATACATATACATACGTATATATATGTATAATATATATAAATATACGTATATATATGTATACTATATAAATATATATAGTATACATATATATACGTGTATGTATGTATATATATGTATATATATATGTATAATATATATAAATAGAGAAACTACATATATATATATATATGTAGTTTCTCTATTCTGGAGAAATCAAGAAAGAAAGAAAGACCTAGCCAGTTCTATCAAACTTCAAAGAAAATGGCTGCCTTCTGACACCTTCAAGACTTGGGTCCTTCCCCCATCACCCTGGTGCAGGGCATCATCCTAAACTGACAGATCAGCACAAGTGCCTCAGCCTACAGGACCCAGACAGAGGCACAGAAAGAAGTGGGGATCTTGGGAAGTGGGAAATGAAGCCAACAAGGTCAGGGAGAGCCCCACAAAGCTGTTCCCTGCCAACTAACTTCCTTGCTTTGGTCAGTATTCCTTGAGTTCCCTGTGCAGAGCACTGAGCAAGACCCAGTAGGAGACAGAAACCCATTTTGGCCTTCAGGTAGTACATTCTAGTAGTGGAAAAGATACACTCCTATGCAAAGGCAAGGAAATGGGAATGAAGAGGTATGTTCAGGTAATGGGGAGCAGGTGAGGAAGGAAGGTGAAGGGAGGTGGGGTAGATAAGGCTACAAGGATAGAAAGTCCCTGAGGGCCGGGAATTTCATCCCTTGAATTCACTCCTGGGAATACCTAGAACCAGTTCACTTTGTTGACTATTACGGAGAAATAAATTGAGGCTGGAAACCAGAAAAGCTTAAATTCCTCCGACCCAGTTCTCCACATATGTGGAGGATTGGGGTAGCATTGTGGGTGGAGTGAATACCCCTGGCATTGCTATGCAGAGTGATTAAAGAGGGGCTTGCTTTTAGGCCACTGTCCTAATTAAATAAATGATAATTCAAGCATGAGAAACTAAGGGGCTCTTCTACGTTAGAGAGAGCTCAGAAAGGGGGTTTAGTGGGAGAGGCAACGAGGGTTTAGGGAGCAGGCTCACCAATGCAAGTTCCAGAAATCTCAGGAGACCCTCTGAGCCATCCCCCCACTTCTGTGAAGCAGCTCAGTTGCTGCTGTCACCTTTAGCCACAGAGACTTCACGTTTCATCTTTGTGAGACATTTCACATTTTGTCACTATCCCTAAGAATATCCCACAGAAATAACTGCTGCTTTATAAACTCATTTGTGAGTTCATTCATTCATTCATTCACTCATTCATTCTTCCACATTTACCAAGCATGTACTTTGTGCTTCTCCATCTTCTAGGCCCTGGGGACATGCCAATAAATCAGACCTCCTCCCTGCCGTCAAGGACCTTACAATTATGTAGGGTCAAACATAAACATGCGTGGGAGTAATAAAGGGCTGTATATCTGCAGAAGGCATAGTGAGCGCACAAAGGAAGATGTCCACGTTGAGGTGTGATGCCAGGAGCATTTTAAAAGCAGAAGCAACAACTAAGTTTTGCTTTAAAGAGTTCACCAGTTGGGCAAAAGAGAGTGGGGCGAGCATGTTCTAGCAGAAAACAAAGTGTGCAAAAGCTTTGAGGAGAACAGCTGATGTGGGCTTTGAAACTGCTGGTGGAATGGGGTGTGGTGGGCTGGGGATACTAGAAGTCAGCAGATCACTATGGCCTGATTCACTGCATATGTCTTAAAACTATATATATATGTATATTATATATAAAATATATAATGTGTATATATATGTATATGTATGTGTGTGTGTGTATATATATATATATATATATATATATATATATATATAAACAAATACGACTATTATGAGACAGAATGCAAGAATACCAAAACTTATTCTAAAAAAAAAAAAAGACTTCAAAGAGATGTCAAGGTTTACATGGATTCTTTCACAATTTGCCCCTTAGCTCTGGCTGCCATGACAAAATCTCACAGACTGGGTGGCTTAAATAACAGAAATTTCTTTCTCACAATTCTGGAGGCTAGAAGTCCCAGATCAAAGTCTGGCAGGGTCAATTTGTGATGAGGGCTTTCTTCCTGGCTTGCAGACTGCCTCCTTCTTACTGTGTTCTCACGTGACAGAGTTCTGGCCCCCCTCATCTTATAAGGACACAAATCCTATTATTTTAGGGTCTTACCCTTATGATCTCACTTAATCTTTATTACCTCCTTATAGGCCCTTTCTTCAAATACAGTCACACAGGGGATTGGGGCTTCAGCATATGAATTTCGAGAGACACAATTCAGTCCCTTAAAATCTAGGCAATGTGAGAAGATAACTCTTTTATCCACCTCTTCAATGCAAACAATTAGTCAGCACTAATAGTGCTTCAAGAAACTTCATGTGAAAGTTGTGAAGAAAGGAGAAACTTACAAGAAGGCTGAAGAAGTAAGCTGGAGACTAATCAAGGGGCCCTGTGTGTGTGCCAAGTCTTTCCTGAATGCAATGGAAGCCCCTGAGAAGGAGAGACATGATCAGATTTGGGTTCCCAAGTGATCTCTCTGGCTGCAGCATGAGAGAGTATTAGAGGAAGCGTCCTGGAGGCAAGGTGATGGATTAGGAGGCTCTGGCCCTGGGCAGATGAGAGGCTGGAGGCCTGAAGGGTTGTGTAGAGATGAGAAATGTTCAGGGCATAAAGTGAAAGAACTTGGTACCCAATCTGATTTGGAGGGAAGAGGAAAGAAGATGGAAGCATCTGGGTTTCCCCCAAGTTTCTGGCTTGGATGAATGAACTTTAATTCTGGTTTTCAAGGAAGTAGAAACAGTTCCAAGACTCCCCTGTCAAAGTTTATTGGACTTGCCAACAGTAATGGGTCCTTTCCTGTCCTTGACTCCCTTACCTCCTCCACCATATTTCTCACAGTAAAATCCATTTGGTGGCAAGTTAGAGCAAATGTGGGAGTGAAGAGAAAGGGATTCTTTGGGCTTGAGTGATGGACACCTGTTGCTTTGGGCCACCCAGTAGTTGACCAACTTTCTCCTGGAAAAGCTCTTATTTCCCTTTGAGGACAAGCCCTCCCCTGTGCTCTGTGAGGTCTTGGTAGGTCTCTTCATTACTGTGTCTCTCACAAGTGAGCTCCTTGTCAATCAAAGTAGGCCAACCTGATTGGCTTTGTTTAGGTCACTTGATCCAAGGAAAGCCAATAAGATTCACCAGGAAAGTTGAACAGCTTGCAGCTGGTACAAAAATGTTCTGAAGGGATTAATATGTGCTTATGCCTTGTTACCTTGATCCCAAGACCTTCCCTTTTTCTGCCCTTTCTAAGACTAAGCTAATCAACCTCTTCTGCTTTGTGAGCTACCCTGTACCCTTTCAGCAAATCCCTTTTTTAAAACTTAACATACTTTGTTTCTGTTGCTTGCAACTAAGGAACTGCAGCTGAAGCCCAGAGGGTAACAAGAGAGGCCCTATATGGCACAACTATCTCTGTTCAGTCTGCCTTGGACTACAGAAGAGACCTGAGATCACTCCTGCTGCCCCGTTATGAACATCTCATGTTCTGCCCAGGCCCCTCTACCCATCTGTGGTAGGGAGTTTGGTATGTGCACTGCATTCTAAACCATTTCCTCTCCACTCCAGTCTTAGCTGACAACCCTTATGGGAATTACTTCAGCTGTCTTGCCCAGCTGTCAAACTGTAAGGAGGAGGGAGTCATAAACCAGGAGACAGTAGAAGACCACAGACCTCTCCCCAGTGAGGGCATGGAATGGACAACAGAGGCTTGGACCACTAAAGAGAAAGTAAAATGGAGAGCCATAAAGAGAGGGGCCGACAGATGGAGGTGGCCCCAGGTGAGCTTTGCCAATGCGACATTAGCTTTCTCCACAATTTTTAAAGTTACTATTTCGCAGGTTCTGCTGCCAGAACTTTCTGAAATGCCAGGCCTGAGTGCCAGGGCAAGCTAGAAAGCCAGCCAGCATGGGCTACAAGTGCCAGAAGATCACAAACACAGACACTAATAGCAGCTTGCCTGATAGCTCAGTGCCTTTTTGTTTCTGCCAAATTGATGTGGCCATCAAGGTAATCTTCCAGGCCTCATGGCCCAGGTGGTGTACCCAGAAAGGCAGCCCCAGCCCGGAACCCTGAAACTGGCTTCTGGCAATGGTTTGGGGGATCTAATGAATGGCCTTCCTGGTCACATTCAGGCAGGTTTGCACCCACCTGGGAACTTCAGCTCTCAGAGTCTTCAGCAGCCAAGAGCAATTGCAGAACATCTGTCAGTAGTTGGATCAGGACTCACTTCTATCTCTATAAGCCTTTGAGTTTCCTTTAAACAAAGAGGCCTCCCCCACTTCTGTCCCCATCCACACCCTGCCAGATGTTTGTGTTGTATTTCTACAAAGAAATATCAAAGGGAGATCATTATCTCTTAACGATATGCCTTAGAATTGCCCAGAGCAGCTCTGCACTGACAGTACAGAGCCTGCTTGGGATTTTCTCATTCTCTCTCTCTCTCTCTCTCTCTCTCTGCCCTTCCCCCTACCCTCTCAATAAATAAATAAACTTAAAAAAAAAAAAAAAAAGGATTGCCCAGAGCAGGCACCTGCTACCTATCCCAATATGCATGCCTGGTCTAAAAATCAGACAATTTATAGCCTGAAGTGTGAATTTGTTTTATCATTAATTGAGCATGTACTATGTTCCAAATATTATGCTAGGTGCCATCAGGAAAGCCTTTGAGGAACTTGGTTGTCTTTCTAGTGAGGGACAAGATTATAAATAGACAAGGTTATAAATAACTGACCTCAAGGTCTAAAACTCAGCTCAAGTTCAGCTCAAAACATAGAAGTTGTGGTGGGGAAGGGCCAATTTTAAAATCTCCGTGCTTGGTAGTAAGATGTTCAGCTCATACTATCAGAGTATTGCCTGTGCCACTCTTTGGCACTTATCACACACCTCCTTGGATGGTCAGTTCCCTTTGTAGGTATGTGGGTATCTTTCTGTTTACAAGGGAGAGAACAGGGAGACTAACCTTTAATCTCATGCCTTGAAAAGTGCATCATGATTGATGGAGTAGTTAGCTGAGGCAAACTCAGGCATCAGCAGGAGTCACTTTAGGGCTCTTTATCTGTTTCAAAGTTCAAGGCAATGGCTTGGTCAACTGTCACATCATTTAACATGTGGGGTTACCCAAACCCTGCTGTTTTAATCCATAGTGCTTAAGCATGTTTGCACAAGACAAAAACCATATGAAACTCCAACTAGTCTTGTCTTCTTTTTATACAAAGAAGAACCAAACATGCCCCCAGTTGGAGTACAAACAGTATATCTTCTCCTTACTTGATACACATACATTATAAGAGTGATTCTTATCAGTGGGGAGAGACTTGGTTAACCAAGGTTAGGGGTCCTATTATAAAGATGAAGACCAAGCTGCAAAAATGGATATTAGCATTATGGTCTATCACTGGGAACCACCAGGCTATATGTAGCTTAGTTCTTACAACAGTCCCGTAAAATAGGTGATGTCCTTCCCATTCTGTTGTTTGTGAAACTGAGGCTGAGAGAAGTCAAGGAGCCTCATCAGCTGTAAGTCTATTGAGTGAAAGAATCAGGATATTAATGCTTATGTGTCTGATTCCTTTGTGGAGAAAAGGTGAGCTCTCCTACATTCACACTCCCACAGATCTCAGTTGGGTAGGGAAGAACCTTCCAGATACCAGTTTCCTTCCCCCCACCCCCGGACCTTTGAGTTGGTTAAGATCTTTGTCCCTTTGTGGTATGGGGTGGTAGAGATTGGCATCCTGGGGTACTCTCTGGAATGGGAGGTACAGAGGGCCACCCCTGATGGGAACCCTAGCTGCTTGGCCAGCAGGATGTCATGGTAGGGACTGAGGAGGGAGTCAGGCAGGAGTCAGGAGCTTGCCTGTGGGAAGGGTGAAGATGAGGAGACCATGAAGTCAGCCTTGGTTGGGCTTCCCACTCTGAGGTCCCAGAGGCAGGTTGAGATTCTAGGGATTTCCATGGCGCATTGCAACCTGGAAGGACTGGTTGCAGGTCAGCACCCTCCCTAGATTAGCACTTCCTGCAGCTCCTCCAAATGCACCACCCTCCCCCAGTGTGGAATTTGGTGGAGAGACTAGAGCAGAGAAGTGCAGAAGCTCCAGACCCTGAGAGCTATAGCTCAGGAATGTGGTCAGATTTCATTCCTTTACACTAACAGGCTTGGAATGAAGGTAGTCTTTGTTTTGGCAGCCCAGGTGTTTGCTAAGGTAATTAATAGGAATCTGATGTAAAGTCTTCAGAATATCTATAGGTTGATATGCACAGGACTGAATAAGTAGCATAGGAATCTTGCTTTTTCCCTAATTAAGAACCTGGCCTGAACTTTATTCAGAAAAAAATGTTTTTAGTATCAGTGACAGTCTATGTATAGAATTATCCTGTAGGAGTGCCCGAGTGGCTCAGTCCGTTAAGCGTCAGACTCTTGACTCTTGATTTCAGCTCAGATCATTATCTCTTGGTTCATGAGTTTGAATCCAGTGTTGGCCTCTGCACTCACAGCAGGGAGCCTGCTTGGGATTGTATGTTTCCCTCCCTCTCTGCCCCTCCTCTGCTTGCTCATGAGTGCATGCACTCTCTCTCTCTCTCAAAATAAATAAACATTAAAAAATTAAAAAAAATTAGCCTGTAACTCAGACTCGTTTCAAGTAAATTAGTGAGATTTTAGAGATATATGCTTAGGTTGTCAATGAAAAACCAAAACTGCTTCTTCTCTTTCCTAGACTCATTTGTTTGGGATTTCTGGATGAAGAAGTGGGGTGGAAGTCAATGCTCACATGCTCCTACTTGACTGACAGGGCAGGCACCTTTCAAAAACCAGAAAGTGGGACTGATTGGGAAATAAGAGCAAGGTCTGTGTATAGTTTATAGCTAGATGATCATTTTAGCACCATATCAAAGCATACAGTATGTGTCATTCATTTATTCATTCATAATTCATTTATTATTTCATTCAAAACTGTTTAATAATGAATAGTTTATATTGTTTATAGCATGTATTTTGTGGATATATCAAAGTACAAAAGTGCATCTATAATATGAACTCATTATTTTTTTTTAAAAAAGGATATACATATTCTAAACAAGCTTATATGAACATGGATACATTTCTGGAAGGATACATAAGAAACTGTCAAAGTGCCCCTCTGGGGAGGGAGTGGGATGGGTGGCCAAATGGATAGCCGTTCAGGAAGGACACACTTGCATTTTATACATTTTACATTTTATACCCTTTTTTACATTGACATTCTATACTCTTCTGTACTCTCTGAGTTCAGTTAAATACCCTTTAATCTCTAGTGCCTGGTACCACTTGATTCAGTAAAATTGTCACTGGTTTGTATGATGAAATTTACAATGAAAGGGAGTAATTTTTAATGGTGTTCTATAAGTAGCACTATGAATTCTGGGTACCCTATTAGAAGAACATATTTGAGCATCAGTGTATTAGCGGTACCAGGCAGCTCAGATGTGCTTCTGATATGTGAACAAAACAAAACAGGGACGTGACAGATAAGACTAGTTTGGTTTCCTTACCAATAACAAGCAGCCTTTAAAAACTGTACATTCTAGACCAGTAGTGGTACTAGAAACCTCCTTTCCTATGTAGACAATCTTTGCTAGCCACCTTCCTAGCTGACAGCTGTAGAGTCCTGTCCCTTGCCATTCTCTCCATGTTTTTCTTGTCCCCAAACAGGGAAGACCCCACAGGACAAGGTGGGGCGTTCCAGGTTTCCTCAAGTTCGGTACAGTGCACACTTCCCTTAGTTTTTTTTAAAAGTTTGTATTAGGCTTTATCCTTGAGAATCTTGGCCCAGAAGAAGCTGCTTATTCTCAGAAGACGACTTATGAACTCAGTCCTTCCCATGGTCTTCACGATAGTGCCTCACTCCCAGCGGACCTGTCACTTCTCCCCAAAGAAAATGTATGTCCAACCAAGGCAAGTACAGGGTTGGATAGGAGTTCAGCAGCTAGAAAATGAATGCAAAATCACAAGGACACACCCCCTCCAGAGCTGTTATTATTAGCTGGGCACTGAGGAAACAGGCAGAGGTGGTGTGGGCTCGAGAGCAGGCCTTTTGAATCCAGACTGTGGGACTGAGGGTAACTTACTTACTTAACCTCTAAGTCTTAGTTTCTTCCTCTGCAAAATGGGAGTGAAAATACCTGCCTTGCAAGATTATTGTGATGATTTGCAATAATTAATCCACAGTGATCTGATTAATTATTCATTCATCCTTCAAACACTGCATTAAGCAGGGTGCTAGGCACCAAGAGAGATTTCAACTATTAATAAAACATGGCCCTTGCCCTGTAGGGATTCAAGTCTAGAAGAGGAGATGTAAAATTTAACAAATACATTAAATCAGGGTGATAAATGCAATAATAAAACACATTCCAAACTCATTGGTGTTACAATAGGAGTGAAATTCAGAATTTAGAAATTACCGTAACAGGTAGTGTTTTGATAAGTAAGATGGTTTCTTTCTTTTTTTTTTTTTTTTTTTTAAGTTTATTTATTTTAGAGAGAGAGTGAGAACGAGCAGGGGAGGGACAAAGAGGGAATCCCAAGCAGGCTCCACACTGCCAGCTTGGAGCCCGATGAGGGGCTTGAACTCACAAACCATGAGATCATGACCTGAGCTGAAATCAAGAGTTGGATGCTTAACTGACAGAGTCACCCAGGCGCCCCAGTAAAATGGTTTCATTACAAAGGATTGCTGATTATGCTTCATTTATTTATTGATTTATTAAACAACTTAGATGCTCCTTATGGGCAGGAAATTAAGGGAGAGATCCTGCCCCCTTTCAGATTCCCATTACTTCTGCCTTGGCTCAAGTTAGCGTTGCTTAGAGGTGGCGACCTGCAGCCTCCTAACTGACCTTTTTACCTCCAGGTTTTCCTACCACCAGTCCATTTTTTGTTAATTGCTTGGTGATGCTAGTTAATAATCTCTCACACCCGTGTTTCACCCGTTTACAAACTCTTTTCATAAATGTTGACTAAAGTGGTCTTCCCTACAAATGAGGTATGGGGAGGACAGAAGGGATTATCTTTATCTTAAAGCAAAAGGAGGGCCTTACAGGTCAAGTGACTTGTTCCAGGTCAAACTCAAACTCAAACTCACCTCCTGGGTGCACATCTAGTACCTTGCAATCCATATCTCTCTGACAAGGGCACTGGACTGTTAAATAATTTTATGGCTTCTTGTTCCTTAACATAGTTGACCACTTTGTTAGTTGTTAGAGCTCAGGAGAAGCATCTGGTTGATGACAGACTTTTGATGCTCTCAGCTACTCTTGTCAAACCCAAGATTAATTAGAGAGTACAATTAAAGTCCTCTCCTATTCCAGAGGCCTTTTGGGTCAAACCCCTGTCATTGACATGGGGGTAGTTTTCATTGCCAGAGGAAGGTTCTGGGTGAAACACCTGGCACACAGGGTTTTCCTTGCTCACTTTCCAAGAAGGCAGCCTGCAAGGGGAGGGTCTGGAGGCCAGGAACACAAGATTGTGCCAGGAACAGCTCTGGTCCTAGAGGGCTGCTGAGTGGTGTCCCAATTACTTCTTGTCCTGGTGTTAGACTAATTGTCTTCTGAATAGCACTTGATTCTGCTTCATTAATTTCATTTATTGCCTCACATGTTCATTCATGCAATTTATCCATTCATCAAACATATATGTAGCACCATATAAGCATTGGGGATGCAAGTAAGAGTAAGATATGGTCCTTGCTTCTTCTTTCTTTCTATCTTCAGACCTGTACTGGACATATTAGTCCTGTGCCTACTTCACTGATCCCCACCATCATCCCCCAAGGAAGTACCATGATCACAGTCCTCCTGTCAAGGTGCCCAAATGTGGTACCATCAGTTTCATTGATCCAAGAGGCAAGTTATCATTTAAAAATCTCATGGAAGGATTCCAGTTAGTCCCAGTTGGATTATCTGTCCACATCTTGAAAGTAAGTGTATATGTTACTATGATTAGGCCAAACACGTTCCCACTCTTGTGGCCATTGGAGTTTAACTCTTTCCAGAAGGCAGGGTATATTTGGGGAGAAAAGTACTGAGTAAATAAGTATTTAAAAGATAAAAACAGTGGACCCCTATGGCTTTCCACAGCATAGGGTAGCTGGCATGACTGCATATCCACCACTGTGTATCCCCTCATCCTGAGGCGACACAGTCCTTCAGTTAACCTTAGAAACATTTCAGCTTGAAACCATTCTCCTGGTCTGGTATATGATCCAGTTCTTTCATACCTGTACATCTCATGAGCTTCGTCTTTCCTCAAGGCAGCTTTAGACCTTATCCTCAAAATCAGTTCCCCCCATAAAGAATCTAACATTAATCCATGGATGTGGAATTAATGCATGCAAAGGCATAGTCAGGCGCTGCAAGATGGTAGGTTTCTAACAGGAATGTTTCCAATTAATCATCCTCATGTCTCAGATGGGGAGAGGGCAAAGAGCCACTGAGAGCATGTCAGCACAGGCTTGCTACATGGCTTCCAGTTAATGGCAGGTGCTGTTATGTGAATAGCCTGCAACCAGGATTCCACCTGCTTGTCAGTGAGTGTGCAACTGAGTTGAGTGTTTCTGGGTGTGAGAGCTCATAGGGTCATGAACTGCCATTCACTCAGGCTGCCATCCAGGGATCAGTGGATCTGTGTGACAGCCTGAAGCTGGGCCTCAGTAGGATTTTACTGGAGTACAGATTTGTGTTTAGGCAAAGCCGAAAACTTAGACGCAGAGGCAAACAATTTAGGCTGGCTTCTGAACTGACTGCACTCACTGCAATCCAGGCAAATGTGGAAGCAGGTGTGGAAACATTTGCATTTTGAGCCAGAGTTCTCTCTTATCAACTAGCTGAGGGGCACTGGTGATGGTGGACAGAGGAGATGCAGCCTGCTCAGAGCTGTTAGCTAGCTGAGTGAGGCTTAAGCAAATGGGTAGGAACCTTTCAGCTCTTCATTGATCTTGAAAGAAGATTCCATTACCAGGCTACTGGCTGAGTAGAAGTGATCATCCAAGACATCCTAGCTCTCAGAGCTGCCTGTGCTTTGGGACTGGCC
The DNA here is from genome assembly GCF_018350215.1 of Panthera leo. NCBI lineage: Eukaryota > Metazoa > Chordata > Mammalia > Carnivora > Felidae > Panthera > Panthera leo. Next base: position 164,738,068 of record NC_056686.1, read on the forward strand.
CCATTAAAATTATGTTTCTTCTTTCCAGGCCACACACTTATTTCAGGGCCACATCTACCACCAAACTGCTGGGAACCACCATTTGGGCCTGGATGTCTTTTGTTATAGAGGGAACCATATTGATGAACTGTGTTTGTCAGAAAATGCAGAGCTTTTCTTCCAATATTAGCAAATGATTGTAGCTTTTCTTATTCTGCACCCACACGGCGGTGAGTACTTTACCTGAATCTCACTTCTTTAGAGCACCTTAGTTCTAAGTTCTAGATGGTCAGTTCTGCCAGATTCTGTACAGGTCATTTGTAAAACACTCTAAGCAATTCATCAGATGTGGACCTTTGCTCAACCTTTGTTATAATCAGACATTCAATTCTCTTTAGCTACTCAAGTTTGACCAAGATCTTATCTTTTTATTCCCTATAACTTTCCTTTTTCACTTTCATTAATTTCTAAACTTTAAACTTCAAATATTTGTTTGAAGAGTGTCTGGGTGGCTCAGGTGGTGAAGCGTCCGACTTCAGCTCAGGTCATGATCTCACGGCTCGTGAGTTTGAGCCTTGTGTCGGGCTCTGTGCTGACAGCTGAGGAGCCTGGAGCCTGCTTCGGATTCTGTGTCTCCCTCTCTTTCTGCGCCTCCCCCGCTCGTGCTCTCTCTCTCTCTCTCTGTCTTTCAAAAATAAACATTAAAAATTTTTTTTTAAATGTGTTTGATAATTGGAGTATGACTGCAATATTGTAATATTGTTCAAAATACCTCGCTGCTTCTCTTTGGGGCAGAATTATACTTCCTCACCCTATTGATATCAGACCTGGTCATATAACTTTCTTTGGCTAATGAAATATGACCGGCATGACACATGCTACTTCTGAGCAGAAGGTCACAAGGACATTTGCGTGGCTTCGCCATGTTCTCTTTCTTCTTTTTCAGGGAAAAACTGAAAACTAGTATTGTAATCACTGAATAGATCCCTTATGATGATTATTTTTAAATGGCATATCCAGGATTTTATATAGTGGGATAAACTCTCAAAACCTAATCTAGTTCTGGTTCCTGTTTTTCTCCCGCTTTGTCCCAAAGGCTCCTAATCCAGATGCCATCCTGAAATGAGATAAGCTAATTGTGGGAAGAGGGGAGAGGGAAGCAAGTAGGGGAGGTCTTAGTAAAGATGTGGCTCCAGAGGACCGGAAGTGAGAGCAGCTGATTACATTACAGCATGTAGGTTTCCCAAGTGCTGTGTCTGGCAGCCCTCTTGTGCCAGCACAGAAGTAAAATCTGGTTAAAGGGGGAGCAGGGAACTTTTATGATGCCCAAAGATTTCCCCAAGGCAGATGTTTCTGCTTTTGGCAGCCTATTCTTGGAGGGGAAAGCAGAGAGATGGACTTGCTGTCATTTGGAATGACTCTGTCCCTGTGGTGAAGTTGGCCAGCCAGGACTGGTAATGTATTGAGGGGGCTTCCTAGTTTGGTTAGGTTCCTGGAAGTTGAAAGCTTCATTTGTATGAGAATGTTTCTCTTTTATTATTGTGCTTTTCCAGTGCCCCAGTCTTCGGTTTTATCCAGCACAGAACAATTTGGGTACCAGCCCCAAAGAGGACTCCCAACAGTGTGTATAAGGACTTCAGTTCCTGAAATTGGTATGTTTCTCTTCCTATCACCTCTATACCCACACATTCATATGACATGAATTTGAAATGTCCTATTCATATAAAGACTGCACACTGTTTCAAGCCATCCCAACAATGGGTGAAACGCATTTAAGCTGTCCCTTTTAGTGCAAAAGACAGAGCCTTGCTAAGCCACACTGTAATTAGCTTTGTATGTTTCTTGTCACAACCACAGTCTGCCCACAGTGAGACCAAGATGAAACGCCATTCCTGCTGACTTTGTGACTGTCTGTGAGTATGTGTGTGTAGGCACTTATTTAAAACATAACCACAGGCCAACGTGCCTTTATTGAAGCACATGGAGATCATTACTGCACTTGCATTTTGGGTTGTAAGGAAATATAGCAGTTAACTACCTGAAATCTCAATAGTAAAAGAACACCATAAAGTCCTGCAACTGTGGGACAAAAGATTGCAAAATGGAGGTTTGGTTAAAAAAAGTAGGAAGTAAGTTATGTTACAAACTTGAGCACTTTTGCCACGGTAATTAGAGCTTATTATGTGTGACTAGAAGATTCCATTTCCACAAAGCAATGAAGAATTAGAAAAATACCAGTTGGTATATCTTTGATCCCAATTTTTTAGTTTATTTATGTATGTAAATTTTTTTAATGTTTATTTTTTAGAGAGAGAGACAGAATATGAGCAGGGGAGGGGCAGAGAGAGAGGGATACACAGTATCCAAAGCAGGCTCCAGGCTCTGAGCTGTCAGCACAGAGCCTGACAGGGAGCTTGAACTCATGAACCGTGAGATCATGACCTGAGCCAAAGGCGAATGCTCAACAGCTCAACCGACTGAGCCACCCAGGCACCCCATAAGTTGATTTATTTTTGAGAGAGAGAGCACAAGTTGGGGAGGGGGAGAAAGAGAGGAGACAGAGAATCCCAAGCAGGCTCTGCACTATCGGGTGTAGAGCTGGACTTGGGATCTAATTCATGAATGGTGAGATCATGACCTGAGTCGAAGTCAAGAGTCAGATGCTTGACCAACTGAGTCACCCAGATGCCCCATTATTACTAATATTTTGAATTTGTGTTGCTAGTCTTTTGCCAGCAGCAAAGATGACCACCATTAAGACTTGTGTCCAAAGTCTTCCTCTTGATTAGGTGCTCCACCAGACTCATTTTCATGGAGAAAATCTCATTCAGGTCCTGGAAAGATTAAAGCACCTTAAACTTTAGTTCTAAATTTAGCTCCTCTGAGAAGCAGGTTGAGATCCAGAAGTCCTGAAGGAAGCCAAATGCTTTGGGAGACAGCTTGAGTTGGCTTAAATTAAAGCTTGCTCTCTTGAGGGCTGTAGACACCACAAACAAAGCTTTCTCTACTGTGTTCCGCTACTGTATTAATGTTCCTAGGGTTTCCTAAATGGCCTAGAAATAAAGCTAACAGAAGAGGGCAATATATTTCACTTAACTAACTTTAACAATATAACCAAAGTTATTTCTTTTCAAATAGCTCATGAAAGGCCTTGGTCAGAATTTTGGTGGCAATAGAAATACTTGAACATTAATCCATCAGCTGTCTTCTAGATCACCAGACTGTGAGTACATTAAGAATGATACACCACCCTGGATGCTACAACCTTTATAGGCCTGTATTTCTTTTCCAAAAAAATAGAAAGAACAAAGTCACCACTCTCACAACAACTGGAAGAAAACTCCATAGAAACTCAACACTTTTTTTAATGAGAAATACCTGATGTCATATATTTTGTTTAATAAAAACGGAGCTGGTTGTACACTAAGCCAATTTAAGAATGTGATCTGTAACTCACAGTCTTAATTACATGGAGCAAAAGTGAATGGGTTCATTAATGCTGTGAAAAGGAACAGTGACCTATCTGCCAAGTGGCAAGGTGGAAATAATTAATCTGGTCAATTAAAAAGAAACAGATAATTTAAAATGCAAAGCCTTCAAGGTGGTGCATTGAATTCTGCTATCTGGAGTTGCAAATTCTTACTGTCAATTTTGGCTTTCTCTGTAGACTTTCCTTGTCCTTTTTCTTTTTTACCATGGCTCAAATCTAACAGAAAAATCTTTATAAGCTATAAATCATGACCTGCTTCCTTATGTCTTATGTTCTAAAATATTTATTTATACTAAAATGTACTCTAGAAATGCTCCAGGGGGTTAACAAGTCCTTAGTACCATCTCCAGGATTCTTTTGTCTCCCTGTTGAGGGTCTGTTATGTCTTATTTTCCCTTCAAAATTGTTTGCCCTTGTTCTGGAGTTTTAATAATATTTTAAAAGTGCTAGAGCGTGAGCCACACTGTCTGGGTTATCTAATCCCATTTATGATCCTATAACCTTGAAGCTTGCCACAGCCTGGCTGTCAGCACCAGATTCTAAATGCATAGGGTAGTGCATTTGCTCCATGGAACCGGAAATTAGTCAAACAGTTACTTTTCTACAAAGGTTCATAATTCCTCTTGACATTTACAAGCAAGTACTAGTTCTTAGACCTCAGGTTGCAGCGAGTGGCTACCTGCAACAAAGCACCAGGGCAGGTATTTGTGCAGAGCAGCTGGGCACGCCGCTACCTCGGCTCCCTGCCTACCACCAACCTCCCCTCCCCCCCTTCCCCCCCCTTCCCCCCCCCCCCCCCCCCCCCCCCCCCCCCCCCCGCCTATCAGTCGCGGGAGAGATTCGGAAAAAGGACCCTGTTCGTAGCTTAATCCTTTTCAGCTGGTCCAAACCCAGTCCCAGGACAAATATTAATATCATGTTCATTTTAACCAAGGCAAAAGCTTTATAAAAGCAGCATCAAACAGCTCAGGGGAACGCTATTTTTATGGTGAGAGTCGCCTGTAAATTTCTGGTTGCTAAGGAGGAAAAAAAAATCTCATCTAAAAAAACCAAATGCTGCTGTGGTGAAGTGCGACTTGAAAGTCTTTATTTCCTAGGTGTTAGACTTGGCAAGTTGGGAATAGCGAGGGAGGCGAAAAGACGCTTTTCCTTGATGTGCCCAAACAAAGCAGTACATATTGTCAGCTCCGCAGGAGGCGCGTGGCGGCCATATGTGCGTCGCCCAGCGAAATGGAATAAACAGCTGCTGCCAGGAATCCAATTCCTGGCAAGGAAGCAAACCCAAGTCCTCCTGTTTCCAAAATAAAAATCACCAGAGGGATTCCCCTTCCTGCAGTTCCAGCCAGTAGTTTTATAAAAACATAAAACATCGCTGTATTGTGGTTTATAATAATCCTACATTTGTAGAGCATTTTACAGTTTACAAAGCGCTTTACATACATTATCTCATTTGAGCTTCGTAATAGCCCTGGAGAGTACAAAGCACAGATATTGTGATTCACTTTTCACAGATGGAAAAAGGAAGGTTCCGCGTGTGATGATGAGGTGAGCTGGGTGCCTTGCCAAGGTCTCCTCCCGCCTGGCCCCGGGTGGGCCATGCAGAGACCTCCTGGGGCTCCACAGAGGTCCTCAGGGAGTCAGCAAGGCAACGTTTTTGTGCAGTTGAAGTGAAGCTACAACTTCACTTGGCTTTATTTCCTTTGTGCAAGCAAGCATCCATTCACTCTTCCCGAGGTGGTCTTCTCTTGCACTTTTTGAAGCAGCAAGGGAGGCAAGTAGGTTGCAAGGGAACAAAGGGGAGAAGGGAAAAGCTACTCTGCTTGCTGAATGTGAATGTGGTCTGCCCTTACTGGCCGTCAAAGCCACTATTTCATTTTAAACATATACTGCAGAGATCACCCAAGGTCATTCTGAGCTTCAGAACTGCAGGGAGGAAAAAACTCAGGTACTGTTCAATTGTTCTCAGACACTCCCACCTCTGTACAACCCTTTGCAGAAAAACAGGCTTTTCTCCTGGAACTGCCTGGCATATGCTCAGTGGGAAAGCAGATTTACAGAAAGGATTTACAGAGCTTTTTATATAGGAATGCCCTCTAACCTTATACTGGTGCAGAATAGCATGTCCTATAGGATAGCGGACATGGTGGGTGGATGCTGTATGGGTCGTCACAGGCTACTTTCCTTCCGAAATAGAGGACTGCTTTCTGGTAGAAACTTGGAGACTTCTTTAAAATAGACCTGGTTTCCCGGTCAGGTCTCACGGGGCCTACTACCATGCCTTGGGATTTTGTGCTCCTTGGTTCTAGCTGCAGAATTTGGCATTAAAACATAGCTGCTGGAACCAAATGCCAGGCTTATCGGCTTGCCAACTGTGTGAGCTTGAATGAGTTTCCTTGTGGTGGCAGAAATGTGCCTTACTTGAAAACATGGGGCTATTAATAAAATCTGCTTCATGGGGTTATTGTAAGAATTAAATGATTATTATTTGTAGTGCCTGGAGCTGTACCTGGTGTGAGGTGAGGTGAGTGTTCCATCAGGACTTGTTGAATCTAGGAAGGCTGTGCTTTGGGCAGCAGACCAGTTCCAGCCGACCCCCTTTTGCTCCCTGAAGATGTCCTGGTTACGAAGAGTGGTTGGTGACGTCCTTCCTTCCTGTGTTGGCTTTGACCCAGATGTGCTTTCCCGGGATCCTCCACAGAGATACACAAACCAAGAGACACTTTGCCTCATTGATCTTTCATCTGCAAAGCAGTCAGGGTTTGCAGGAACACAACACATTTTGGTTGACAGTATTTACACAGTTGGTGTCAAAGCAAACATCATGTGGGCCCAAGTTGAACACCCGAGGAAGACTTTATTCAAGGCTGTTACAATAGGAGAGAGAGGCCAGAACTCAGTCTGAACTCAACTCCACTGAAACAAAGGGTGGTAGACTTTTCAAGCATTGAAAAGAGACAATGATCCAGTGCTTTTCAAGCATTGAAAAGAGACAATGGCCATCCGTGTTTGCTAACTGGCTTGCCCTAAGGAAAAGTAAATTTTCATATCTTTACAACAAGTTGTAGTTTTACGACTTGGAGCATGGTTTCCACAGCAGTTGGGCTTTCACTCTCCCACAGGAACTAGGAGACAGGGGTGCTATCTCCTTTGATGATTTCATTTCCAAAGGTTGGTCAAGCTGAGGGAAATGCTAAGGTCATCTTTATCATGTGTGTTTTAGAAATTGGATGGCGATTTGATGCAGAATGCTCCTCCCACAGAATTCATTTTGAAAGTGAACAGAAGCAGTGCAGTTTCCCTGTTAGGCCTGGACAGTGAGCCAGTTTCTTTGGGTTACCTGAGTGTCCAATCTCAGCACTTCTCTCTTTCAGAGGGCACTGAGGGGGGAAGGAGAGAGCCTCATTTTACCTGCTATTTTTAGCCCACTGCGTCTTGGTCTACTTGATAGGGTGATGTCCCTCCCTTGGGCCAGATATTGACACTCTGTCCTTGAATCCATCCAAGGTTCTATGGTTTTGAAAGGAACCACATGTTGAAGGGGAGCTGAATATGCCACCCCAAAATGTGTCACTTTGGCATGTGGATTATTTTGAGCCAAAAGCAATGAAGACCCAACAGACTCAGGAAGAACTTTTGCCTCTCCCTTAACTGCCTAAAAAAGAGTTAAGATAGGGGGCCTGGCTGGCCCAGAAAGAGAGCTTTACTGGAGATAACTTTATCTGGCCTATCTGTACGGTCATGGCAAACATCTAATTACCACACATCTGCTCTTTTTATCTTCCTGAGAATTGCCCTCATCCTCTCTCAAGCCCCAGGCTCCTGTCCAACTCCTTAGCTCAAGATGGCATATAAGCCTCAATTGGCTGACCTGCCTTTGAGTCTCATATTTTTATGGGGCTTCCCCATACACACAATTAATTTTTTTTCCTGTTAATCTATTGTCAATTTAATTATTAGACCAGTCAAAGAACCCAGAAGAGATAAAGGGAAAACTTTTCCAGCCCTTCAACAGCAGAAGAAATGCCAGGACTTTACCTAATTTGGACTTTGCCCTGAATCTCAAAGGGGATGCACTTCAAAGATGAAGGCCTTCTCACAGGAAGAAAACCCCTTACAGATTCGTACTCCCAACCTGGGTCACAAGTAGCTCACTGGCCCTCAGGTCCACACCCATTTCCTTAGGGAAAACTCCATTCCCATCCACACCCTCCAATTTGGTCTACAGAAACCATCTGGGTCTTCACAAAATGGTTAGTGACTCCGGTTGCTGTTTAAGCCTCACAAAACAGCCAGAAAGGAGGGCTCCTTGTTGTGTGGAGAAGGGTAATAGACCTGAAGTCAACTGGTCAGATTCATTTTCCATTATTTCTACCATGGTGAGCTACAAGAATGCTCATTCCTTCACCTCTTACATTGTGTTTGCCAGTGTTACCCAATGGCCACATTAATTTCTGGGATGACACAATGTAAATTGATACTGAGAAGTGTTTCCCAAATTTGCAAGATGTGTTTCTTCCTGTCTTCCACTTTCTCCCACTTCTCCCCTTCCCCTTGAGGCAGTAAGCCCCATTTCTGTGCACAGTGGTGTTTTGTTTCTTTCCGGCTCTGCCCTCAGTTGTAGGAGGGAAGACTGCTGGAATGGTAAAGGAGCTATATTACCCCAGGGCTATTCCCATCCCCCTCAGGCCTTTTGTATGTGGATGGGGTGGGGAGGTTGCCAGTTCCTGCGGTGGTAGCCCATAGATTTTCTGGCTGCAGAATAATCCAGAGTTATCATTAAATCATTGTATTTTAGCCACTCGAAGGAACCACTTAAAGCAGATTCTGACGTGCAGAAGACCAAGTGTTAAGGATCAACAGAAGTTTGAGCAAGATTCAGTAGCACACTGGGCCTTTTTGTTGTTTGCCACATACAGGCCTGATCAAGGACAACATGAAACATTCAGAGCAGCACTTTACACTAATCTTTGCCCCTGCGCAAAATCTTAAAAAACACCCAACCGTTTTTAATGTTGGTTCTATCTAGGAGGGTAGTGTATTCATAGAGCACCCACATAAAAAGAGCATTAGACTCTGAGAGTTTGGGGAAGAGACAAAAGGCATGCTGGATGGTATGACAAGGAACAGGCTCTGACCTGGATATTTTGAGGACGAGAGGATGAATCCCCATGGAAAAGGCCCACAGGCTGTATATGGAACATGCAAGAAGACATAGGCTCTCAAAGTTCATTAGGTCATGATTAAGCATGTCAAACATTTTGATCCTGGAGCAGCAGCCCAAGAAAAGAATGTAGTAGTATGAACAGCCTCATAAAGATGCCCAGCCAAAAACCACCTACATCCGTTTTGAAGCCCAGTGCATAATGAAAATGTGGGGGTCCTTTGTTCATAAATTATTAAGAATTTGAAAACAGTGACAGCAGAGGATTAAACCAAGCACCGGGACCCTTCTGTGTGCAGAGACTTGTGTGACCACATAGCTGCCTATGAAGTTGGCCCTGTGTCTCCAGTAGAGTTAATCCAAATGTATAGGGTGCTGAATCATCAGAACTCTGCTCATTCATTTTACGTAGCAGTCAGAGGATTTTGCCTTCTCCACAGAGCAGCATGGCAGCAGGAGAAAAGGGTGGGCTGGACCTCCCTTGGGTCCACTCTGAACAAAGATGTCTTCACTCTGTGGTGGAGACTATTTTCCTGTTCCTCTTCCTTCCTCTCCTTCAGAAGAGGAGTCCCTATTTTAAGCTATCTGCCAGTATCTATGCCTGGTCTGGAGCTGCCTTGGTTCTGTGAAAAGGTTTCCCTTACACATGATTTCTTTCCCGCCTCCCTTCTTCCTAGCAAACACATAGCTCTTTAAAAGATTCTGATTTTTTTTTCTTTTGGCAAGTTCTGTGGGCTTTTATTAGATATACACTGTAATTCCAAACTGTGATTACATGATGTCTGGCTTTCCCTGAACTCAAATTTAATATCCTGAAAAATGGGAAGCTTTATTGCAAGGCTGAGGTATACCAGGAGTGGGGGACCCGGGGGTGAGTACTTGAGGGTCTGCTGATTGCTTTCAGTTCACCTCCTAAAATCACTAGCTGGCTGTGGTTTGATACTTGTTAACCTCAACTTTGCCTTTTAGATGGACTTTTTCATCCTCTTGAGTTTATGTTTATTATACAATGGTTGTAAACATTTTTCTAAAAAGACAAATTATTCATAGCTCTACAACCTTAATACTCCAACTGTTTTCACTTTTCTGTGTTCTCTTATTGTCTGGGATTATATTTTTGATTGTTACATTCACAGTGGAGTTTTAACTTTTTGTTCTGTAGTTGAATTTTAATTCCTTTTACACTCATAAAGGTAAAACACATTTATAAACTTAATGAAGATGAATGAACAATAAAGCACACAAGAAGCCTTAAAATTGCCTGCAAATGGAAACCAAAGCAATAATCATTTAGAGGCAGAGAGCCTAATAAAATAGAGCTGAAGTGATCTTAGCTGTTACCTGGTTCTGTGCCTTTATTTTACGGAAAAGGAAACTGAGACACAAAGGTTAAATGACCTGCCACACAGCTCCTAGGGACAGTCAGGACTAAACAGTCTGCAAATGACTGTCTTTTCGTTTAGTTTGTCTTGTTTTGTTTTTTTACATACGCTGAAGAGTCCTATTTCTGCACTAGTGTGGGACGTAAGTTCTCTGAGTGTCTGTCCTTCATTTGTGATATGAGGGAGTTGCAAGAGATGCTCTTAAAAATTCTTCCAACTCAAAACTTTGAATTCAGCTCAAAATGAACACAATTGGACCCCTGCCTAGTCAGCCCAGAACTGCTATTACACACATCATGAAAAATGTGGTACCAATTATAACAGTCACTATTTTAGCTAGATGTGTTGTACAGTGGCTCACCAGATCCTAAGGAGAACTTAAGACTGGATCTGAGACAAACGTGCCAGCACGTCTGCTGCCAGACTGCTCCATGAGCCAGTGGCGTTGTTTTAAAATTACTCAGAGAAAAGCCACAGAGTCTTAAGCAAATGGAGGGATGATCCTGTTCTGAGTGGAGCAATCATCCCCTTTGGCCTTGCAGAGCACTTTTGTTTGAATATAACTTACTGTCAAGTTAGCTAACACACAGAGTATACAGTGTGCACTTAGATACAACACGCAGTGCTCATCCCAACAAGTGCCCTCCTCGATGCCCATCTCCCATTCCCTGCCCCCTCCCCATCAATCCTCAGTTTGTTCTCTTATGGTTTGACTCCCTCTCAGTTTGTAACTATTCAGAGCACTTTTCAAGTGGAGAGAGGCCCCCTCTACTGGTGAGATTCATCATCCACCAAAAAGTCAGAATTTGTTAAAGTTTATGAGAGATGGTGGCGGGACAAATCAGAGGATCGGAACAGATTAGAGTTGTAAGGAAATGTGAATACCTAGTCTAAATTCTCAACTTTTCAACCAAGGAAACAGAGATCTAGAACTTTTAAACTTCTCATAAATGTGTTAGGCAACACTCCACTGAGGAAATTTTCACAGTAGGTAGCAAAAATCTCTGTATTCAAGTGTGAAGTTAGGTTTCTGAAAATAGAAGCCCTTGACAAATACTGAATCAATTATAGGTAATCCCACTTTTTAGAGGGAAGAGGGGAGTTCTTCCACACCCTCACATGGAGTTCTGTGCTCCATTTGTCTAAACTAGGTATCTTAAAACTCGTCATTCAAGTACTACTGACATCTTCTCGCCACAGCCAACTCCGTGCTGTGTCTTATTTAATATTTTTCTTTCAATTAAGTTATTTTTTATTTTAGCCTCATCTCATGCAGAATTCATGAAATTTTGATGTTTGTGTGTGTGTACACGAATACAATAAAATAAATATATGGCTATTAAAAATATTCTTCTGTGTGCCAACTAAATTCACCTCCTCATTTAATTATTGTGTGTGTTTACCACACTTTACGAAATACTGAGATAAATCTACTTCATGTTTAAGTCATGTAAATGCAGTAGTCATAATTTCATGTTTTCATAAAAGGCAACTTTTTTATTGTCTTTCTTCGCCAGGTCTTTCCTTCATGCTTTACCCTCTGTCATGAATCTTCCTTCATTCCCATTTCCATTCTCTCAAAGTCCTTTGGTTCAATATTCATATTTCCTCTTCCCCAGTGAGGTGAGGAAAACTTTCCCTCTGTATTGCCCACTGGGGACCCTGCTTCATTTGATAGGAACTCCAGGAAACCGTATTGAAACAAACTGGTAATTGACAGAAGGAATAAAAAGACCTTTGTATTCTTGTCTTTTTCTAGGAATTGGGACTTGAGGAATATTGAAAAGTGATGTTATTTCTATTTCATCCTTAGAGTCAGTCTTCTCTGAGGAAACGGCACATAAACACAGAAAGTCCAATTTATAAAAACACATTTAATAAATTATTCCTTGAGGAATATAATGGAGAGTCTGTTTTTGTTTCGGGCACTGCGAAAGCTGTAATACCTGTAGGGGAGAAGGAAGATGAGAAAAAGGCTGATCTTCATGAAATCTTTTCCCTTATTAAACATTCCTGTGTTATTAATTCAAGCTTTGTTTCTTCAGTAATAAAGGCGACCATTATACATTTATTGCTGAGTGAATACACTCAATTCCCAGCTAGTTATAGCTTGGTACCATTGTGAACCCCCCGTTATTTACAGTGGATTATTTGTATTGAAGGTGATCCGTATAAGATCTCGATTGAAACCTCTTGTCATTGTAATCTATTTTCTTTGCTTTAACTTACTATATTGTTTCTGTTGGTCCTTATTGAAAAGTGAATAAATAGCCTTTTGACACATAATTTACATTTTTGGGCAACTTTATCCCTAAAGATCTCAGAAAGAGTTGCCTCAAATGTAAGCTGTTTTATAAGGATTTCACTACATAAAGTTATAAAAAAAAGCCTTCTTCCAAAGGAATGGATTTCAGTGACTGAATTCTCCTTTTGTTAACATTTGCAAAGTAGTTTCAGAATCATATAGAAAATTTATACAAAATAGCCTGTGAGAACCCACAAAAATGAAAACTAAAGTTACAGCAATGTAATTCTATATACCTTCTTATTCTGGGAAAATTTAAGCACTATTCAATCCTAACAACAATTGATCTTAAAAACATTAAGACTCCAGAATCCATAGGGAGGAATGGGTGCTCTGCATTTACTGTGGCTCCCCAAAAGGTTCTTTCTGATGGCAAACAGATGGGAACCCCATAGAGAGTCAGATTTCCGCTGCAACTATCACAGGGCTACACCATGCCTTTGAAATGACATCAGCCAGGAAAACAGTGACTAGAGTTTCAGATTTCATAGAAGGATTTTGTCTTGCTCTGTGTAGGCCCAAAGATAGCAGGAGGAGGCAATAAATTCTGTCTGAGAACCTCTCCTGGTAGATGTTTAAAGAGATTATATGAGTAAATCAACTGTCCCAATCCCCCAATGTGATATGGACCATCCGATTTGAATTTGAATTTTCTCCGTCTTCCTTCTAGAGAACTGATGTAAGCCAACAACTCAGGATAAGTTGGGCCTGATGGGTGGAATGCTGTGCTGTGGAGATTATAAAAAACTAAAGTATTTATTTTTTATGAAGCTTTTCCTATAACGAGGTTTATGACTGGAAAGGGCCAAAGCTGAAATAGTGCAGTACCTGGATTAGCATTTCTCACTGGAAAAAAGATTAGGTTGCCTCACTTTAACACTTAGGTTTACTATATATGAATAAATGCTGCCATTGTTTTCATTTTCATTTTTATTCTATTATTATTGACCTTTTCCTGAAACAACTTACATGGATGTGGAGGAAATTCTAAAATTGAGGAATATATTTTCTGTATGAGTCACGATATGCATTGGTGTTTATCTTGTGGTTCTGCCAAGAAACAGTGAGCAAGCCTTGGACTTAGGGCAGCTCATTTGGGTAGAGCAATGTAATTCTCCATTTACTTCTACCTAAGTGAATGCTCTCCCAAGAATAGCACACCCAATCTCATGAGTAGCTGCTACAATTTTCAAAAGACTGCATGAGCATTTAATACTAATGAAGGCAAGTTTTCAGGCAATTCTTTACAAATGTTGACTAACTTTGTCCCATTCACTTGAATCTAAGGAGGGATGTTGGGTCTCAAGGAAGACTGGATGACTAAAGTGTTGGCAATAAGCATAAAAATTCATCACCCCCTGAATAACACTCAAATTTGTATGACCTAAGTATAGGGAGTATGGTCTGAGTGCCCTTAGGCAACAGAAACGACAACAACAAAAATCGGACTCAAACAAGTTTAAACGAGAAGATAATCTATTTTTTCCATTCTATATGAGACCCAGAGGTAGTTCAGGTTCTAGGGGAGGTAACATAGTGGCTCAAAGATATAATCAAGGACTGCAGTTCTTTTCTTTTTCTTTGATATCTTCAAAGTCCCCTTCATCCTTAAGTTAGTTTCTGTCATGGTCATAAGATAGTGGCAGCAGATTCAGATTAACAATGCCCAGAGGAAGAGAGAATCCTTCTTGTATCATTTTTTTTAAGGTGAAGGAAGCTTTCTCAGCAGCTCTTCAAGAGACTTCTGTTGCCTTGGTAAAGACTGGACCACATGCTTACCCTTAAATTAATCATGGAAATGGGGAGTTATAACAATGGGCTTAGACCAGGGATTTTCAACCTTGGATGCATTTTGAAAGTTGAGAAAAAACTGATACCTGGGTCTTACCTCTAGAGATCCTGGGATGCAGCCGGGGGCACTGAGAGTTGTAAAAAGTTCCAGGTGACTCTAATGTGCAGCAAAGCATTTGAGAACCATAAATTTAGACCAAATGTCTGGGGAGTGGAGACAGAGTAGGGGTAGGAATGGATAGTGGATTATAAATTACTATAGCCACTACATATTGTTGTATTTTTAATGTAAATTTTGCACACATGGGATTGGAGTCAGGTTTGGAGGAATCCATATTTATAGGGAGACCAAATGAACGTGGTCTATATTAGAAGGGCAAATTTGGATGCATCCAAAGCCAATCAAAACCACTTCTGAGCATGGTTTTGATAATGCACTTAAAGAGTGATTTTTGACTTCTGTAAAGTATAGTAAACTAAGAAGTGATGACAGTAAATGATAGGAATCTTTCGAGAAAAAAAGTGTATGAGAATACTCTTAAATTCTGGTCACCCACTTAAAAAAATGTCCATTACCAAATAGTTTCTAGAAACTTCAGTATTTTTCACATTCCCTCTTTGAAAGCCAAATATTTCTTAAGAATTCTTGAATGCGTGATACTAAAATTCTTTTCTTTTCTTTATTTTTTGAGAGAGAGCACATAAGTGGGAGAGAGGCAGAAAGAGAGGGAGACAGAGGATCTGAAGTGGGCTCTGTGCTAACAGCAGAGATGTGAGGCTTGAACTCACAAGCAGTGAGATCATAATCTGAGCTGAAGTCAGATGCTCAACCAGCTGAGCCACCCAGGTGCCCCCTAAATTTTTTTTTTAAGTTTCACTACAATATGGAGGGATCTAGAGGTATAATGCAAGGTGAAATAACAGAGAAAGACAAATATCATAAAATTTCACTCATATGTGGAATTTAAGAAGCAAAACAAATGAACAAAGAAAAAAAGAGACAAAAAAGCCCCAGACTTTTAAATATAGAGAACAAACTGGTGGTTGCCTGAAGAAAGGAGGGTGGACGATGGGTAGGACAGGTGGTGGGGATTAAGAGTACACCTATCATGATGAGCACTGAGTAATGTAAAGAATTGTTGAATCACTATACTGTACACCTGAAACTAATATAACACTGAACATTACTTATATAGGGATTTAAAAAATAAAACTAAAAAAGTTTTCATTGGCTTAAAAGCTGCATGCAAATAAACCAGAATATCCCAGACTGAACGCCTTAAAAAAATTCAGATGCTCTTTTTCCAGTTATCCACTTTATATAATCTCTTTAGGTTGCATATCCAGATCATTTTATTCTCATACAGACTGTACCCCACTCCCCCCACCCCCATATGTCCAGCATGTGGCATCCACGTGGTCACTGTTATGTTTGTACATGTGGAACAGTGGTCCTCCACCTTGGCTACATATTAGAATCATATGGGAAGACTTTTAAAAAACTGACCCCTCCCTTCTATTCCCATCCCCATAAGTTGAAACCAAACCTTTAGGGGTTAGAGGGCCTAGGCATCTCTATTTTTGAAAAGTTTACCAGCTAATTCTGATACGGAGTGAGGACTAAGAGGTATTAGTGTAAAGGGGAAAAGGAGGTAGATAACAGTTCTCTTGTTCTTAGCTTGCTTTTAATTTTTCCTCCCCCAAAACTAAGCTAACCCGAGTAAGCAATCTTGTGGGAGAGTGTAAGCCTTTAAGGTCTTGGCTCAAATGGATTTTGCAAGTAAAGGTAAAGCTTTATGGAGCCTCGAAAGTCTCTGGTAACACTCTGTAAATACCTGTGGAAGCAGCTGGCCCTTTACTGTGATTTCTGAATAAGTACCTCATACGTAGCCCTTTGCACTTGAGGTGCAGGGAAGCCTTCTGACAGCTGTTTTTACTGTGGTTGGTGGCTAGAGACCATAATGGAGAGAAGAAAATCACTACCTTGGAGAAGGATCATAAAAAGTGACTTTTTAAAGAGCTGATGAAACAACAGGTGGGTCAATAATCTTTGTGCCCAACCCAGATTGTACCACAGCTAAATCTGTGCCTGCTGCAAAGAATATGTGGTGCCCACCCATGTCCCCTGTGGCACACATTTGGAAACCATAATTTAGGCTGACGCTGGAATGTGCTCACTGAGAGTTCTTTGGGAAAAGCTTATTCTACCACCCATTAAATAATCAGCAACATAAGTAGTGAAAGTCATAGCTCTGGAAAAAGAAATGCTTCGCATTGATAGTGTCAGAATAATTTGGAAAATAAACCCTAAGAGGTGGAATGTGGTAAAGTAGAAAGAGCACTGGAATTGAGCCAGTAGCTGTGGATTCAGATCCTGGTTTTCCACTATTTGGCTGTGACCTTGGGCAAGACCTATTATGGTCTGCGAGCCCTGGGCTCATTGTTGCGGATGCATTCCAAATTTTTATCATAATACCCAATTTATAATTTAAAAAATCTATTAAGTCATATCTACAATATCATAGAAGAGTCCATTTATGATTTTCCATTTTATATTTCACATGATTATTTCTAGAATAATTTTACAGTTTTGCCAATCATCTCATTATAAATCTTACATTGTCAGAAAAATAGTTGTCCTTAGTTTCTGAAAAGGGTTAGTAACTACTTTCAGTGTCTTCGTCAGATTATGGATAGCTCACCTTTGTTTTCTGGCAGGTTGTCAAAACAGTTTAAATGTAATGAATAAGTACAAAAACAAAAGGCCAGGAAACAAAAATGCTGTATTAAATATAGAAAAAGTTTTGCCTTTCTAATAAACACACAAAGAGAGGCACTCCTTAACATATGTGGGCATGTGGTTTTAGCTTATTATAGAATCTTTTTTGGAAAAGTGTTTGTTATGATTTAATTCCTGAAGCTTTCTTTTGCTTTACAGTGTTAGGGTGTGATAATCTCTTGCTATAAGTATAGTATTTCCTGACTTAAAGATGAACTAAACATCTTATCTTCCTCAGAATATATATTCTCCTTTCCATATATGAAGTGCATAAACCCTAGGACATGGCTTTGTCAAATTTGGAGTAACTAAGACCAAGAGGTTGAGTCTTCACAGAATAATAGCCTCTGACCTTATGCAGCACAGACAGAAACACCAACCAGCCAGTAATTTCCTGGTGAGTCTTGACAATCTCTTCAAGAGTCTGTGGACACTTTGTGGACATACATTTTACAGCAGTTGCCACGAGTGCTGGGAAAACTTTTAGTGATGTGTCTTTTATCTTAAGCGTTTGCCTCTTGCACTAAAATAACTGGAAACATAATAGCAATAAATGTTTTTTCATGCACCCTATTAAGGTCCTGTTTGAACAGTACAATTTTAGTCATTTGTTATTTTGAACTGAGGGATCCAGTCATTGGCAATGATGTGTTTAATTTCACAGATGTGCAAATTCACTTTTAACAAGAACTTGGATTCAGTTTATATGTCCACCTAATGATATTTACAATCAAGTTATTGGCAGGTCCTATTTAAACTAATAAATGCATATCTTTCATTCTAGAAATGTATACAGAACTCTATTTTCTAAAAGTTTTTCCCTATGAAGGCAATTCCTTTTCTAATATATACACATTAGGAAGTTGTAGACAGGATTTCAATATGTGATAGGTCAATCTTGGCCAATATCCAAGGGAGCTGATTTTATTAAATAACCAAAAGAACCTCAATTTCTTTTGGATTCAAGTGTAAAGCAATCACCTTGTAAAGACTCATGCCCTCCCCTCCCCCTTGCAAGGAGAATATTAAAACAAGACCACACTATGCCTATGACCAATTAATTACCTTCTGGCTAATGCCTGGCTCTGTTTTTTTCAATATAAAATGAGTATGGCTACAGAAAAGTAAGTTTCCTTTAGAGTTAAGAATCTATTTAATTCCCAATTGTCATAGAATATTTTTTAGAAAATACTGCACTCTTTAAAATTTCTGTCACTGTGTTTCTATTGCTGTCAAAGAGAAAAAGGTAACGACTACTGCAAGTGTACAAATAAAGCTCATTGCGTTCTGCAAATTATACAGATCCAGTGTTTTTGGTGAGTCCTCTTAAAATTTTCTCTGGCTTTATCAATTTGAGAGTCACTCTTTATAGATAAGTGTTGTCTCAGTTTGCAAAAAGGCGTGGTTATGGTTTCCAAAGTCACTTGGATAATCACAGTGCTACCTACCTGACACTTGTTGCTAAAAGGTTGGTAGACCTGCTTGTGGCTTCAGCTGCCAGCTCTCAGAGAAGTGTTCCTGTAATTGACAAAAGGGAGAAAATAAAAGATAAAATAGGGAAAGAAAAGGAGGGCAGGAAGGTAGATAGATTTTTCATTTCTTATCTTGTGATACATTCTGTGGCAGTAAACACAACGATCTCTTAAATAGACCTTTTGAAGGCAGAAAAAGAAAATACTCCAAGAGAAAGGATTAAAAACTGGAGATTGTCTTCCTTTTCATTGTGGCTTTGTCCTTTTGGAAAGTCTGCATGACCTCTCCTCCTAGTATTAAATAAAACACGGGTGCCAGGACTGATGATTCGATTTGGTGAGTTAGTTACAGAAGTAGCTCTGGCATCTGTTACTTCCACTCTGTTATCCATTACTTCTGTTTTCTTAATGGCAGCAGACATTTGATTAGCTACTGAGATTTGGACACGAAGGGGATCCAAGGTGGGTTGTGAAGTAAGTCACATAGCTGCATCTCTGTTTCCTCTTTACCTCACCTGGCCCTCTGGCTCCAGAGTTCTGGCAAACTGGCAGCTGGAGGCATTCACCTCGGGCTGGGGAGGCTCTAATTATTTCAAGAATAATTGATTAAAAAATACATAATAGCCTGATAATAAAACTCCTGGAATACATATCATTTATACATCATTTTTGGTATAGCGGTTTTGGGAAGAATGAAAAGCAAATCTCCCCTTTTCTGCCAAATATATAAATTAGTGGGTAAAACTAAAAGGGTAGGGAATTAAGTAATGTCTAAATATTTACAAAATTCTTAATTTATGCACAACCATAGCAGAGAACAAGGACTGCCTTTTATACATTCATAGTTAAGCGTTATAAGAAAAAGCTCCAAGTAGAAAAAAGGCAAAAATCCAAATTTCTTAGCAGTAATCAATATTTTATAGCATCCAACAAAAAGTAACAACAAACATTTACCTTATGGGTTAAAATTACTGTAAGCCAAAATACCAGAAAACATTCACTTAAAATAAGTATTTTTTTTTCCCAACTGACTTAAGTATCTATAGCAGTCAACTTTCTTCCGTATGGCTGTACAGAATCAGATGTTACACCCAGAAGTAATTGTGAAAAAGCATCTAGTGGTTCAAATGATTGTGGGGCCTCAAGGGTTAAATGAATTTCTGAAGGTAAAACTTGAGTGTGGAAAGTCTGGAACTCATACCTTAGTCTTTTCATTGTCAGTTCACTGCTTATTTTTTCCTATGCTGAACACATTAGAAAGATTTACATTTGATTGTTTGTCACTATTCACAAGGAGGCACAATCAGTCCTGGAAAATAAATAATAGAAAGCAAGGGAAAATAGTGTATAAAATTTAAGACCAACCAATCAACCAAATTATGGAAGAAAATTTAAGCCACAGACCAAACCTTGTAACCTGAAAAGAACCAAGAAAATAATTCTCACCCATTTAGTACCTGTTCTTTTACAAGACCTTAGGCCAAGGTCCAATTTGACTCTGTTGAGACCCAGAGGCTATAGGACTAAAAAAATGGAGTGGAAGTATACAGTTAAGGTCAGATTTGGTTTTATTGGATAGCACAGTCTATCCTGGGATGGCACAATGGACCTGTCTTTATTTGCTGATTGAAAAAAAGTCCAGCCATGGCCTAGCAATCATTTATATAGCAGTCACCAGAGGAAAGCAAACATACCCACTTTAACAATTCATTGGCTCTTGCCACCTTTTCTACACCCTAAAATTACGATATAAACTGCTATTGAGGGTTACTTGCTTATGCAAAGATGTTACTCTAGCAATTGTTGCTTGAGGGCAAACCTGGTGACTACTGGCAGAGGGAATACAAAAGTGAGCTAGCTTATACATGGGCTCCATACTTTTCTTAATTAACTGGAAAAGTCCCTCCAGCAGAATATTTGTTATTATAATTTTAAGTGTTCAAGGCTCAATGTGTAACATGTGAAGATGCCAAAGATAAATACTGATAAACTGGAAACCAAATCTAAATAAAGGCCATTTTTTGATAAAAGACATTATCAGACATCACTATATATTCCACCCAATAATCTCATAAATCAAAGCTTTTAGCTGTCTGGATTCATATGTGACTGTATTCTTTCCAGTATGTATTCTTTCTTCTTCCAGAGGTTGTTCAATCATGGCAGGTATGTTCCTGCCATAAAGTTCACATTGTTCTAGAAACTGGACACATTCTTGAATAACACTGTCACGAAGCACGATCATGTGTTTTGACATGTTTTCTAATAAGGACAGGAAGCATCTTTTGGCATAATACCAGGTATCAGTTCCCAGTTTCTTATGATAAGGCTCCAGGCTTTTGATCACCCGAGAAATACCAAAGTCATAATTTCCTTTGGCACAATAAAGCGTGCCTATCACCAAATTCACAATGCAGAGGTGGTAGATTTTCTTATCGGGGTCATCATAGGACAGCTGCTCTTCCTCCTTTTCAATCTTCCTCATCAACTCCTCAGCTTCTTCATTCTGACTTGTCATAATATATGAAACACACAGGTTAGCCAGCACAACAGCACTGACATTCAGAATGTTGTCATAATGCTTCTTGACTATGGGTTCATAGAAACCTATAGCTTCTTTGTATTTGTCTTCCTGCATGAACAGGACATGAGCCACGTTCAACTTCCACACATCATGGTCATTACAGAATTCCACAGATTTGCGGAAGATCTTTTCCACCATTGGATAATTCTCAAGGTTCCAGTAGATTTTGGCCTGGGCCATCAACACAGGAATATACTTCTCCAGAGTGTCATCATATTCATTCACTGCCTTTTTGACAGCTTCGTCATCTCTGTGGTGTCTTGCTTCCTGTACTTGTTTGGTGAGTCTCCGGAGCTGTTCAGTCAGCATCCCCGCTAGCCCATCAAGCTTAATGAAAGCCTCTTCAGGGGCTGTCTGGCAGGTGATCAAGGCATCCAAGAAGTCATAGAGATAGGGTGTGAGGAACTTGTAAGTCAAATGGGCATTCTCGGCCAGGACATCTGCTGCCAGGTCGAAATACTCATACTTACAGTAGAGCAGCAGCAGGTTGCCAAAGGTCTCCGGGGGAAAGGGGTTCTGCTGGAGCAAAAACTGTAGCTTTTCAAACCCTTCTGTAGGCCTGGCATCCATGTTCATTAGCGCCTGGTTGTGCAGGGTCACAGGGTCTAACTCTTCTTCTGCCCTAGGTGGCATGTCAGTGAGGGTTTCCTGGGCCACTTCATAGTTTCTCAGTTGGTATTCTATGGCTGCTTTGAGGTTGAAGGCTTCCACCAGGGCAGTCTGGTGAAGGACTAAGGTGTTGCCAACACTTCGAACATCGATGCCCTCAGTGGTCATGCCCACACCTAGCTCCGGGTGCTGGCGGATGCCACGCTCAATAATGTCTGCGATGTGCTTTAGAGCCGAGGCATAGTGCCGGCTACTGTAATAGGCCAAAGCCAGGTTGTAGGAAAGGTCAGGCTGGTAGCCCGAAGCCTGGAGGGCCGCAAAGAACTTGGAACACGCGGCCTCATACTGTCCCTCCTTGTAGAGCAAACACCCCAGGTTGACCTGACCATCGGGCTCGTTCTCGCCCCCACTGTCCTCTCCCCCTTCCCCGCCCAGTAGCTGCTCCACCAGGCTCTTGGCCCCGGGCAGGTCGCCCTCGCTGTACTTGATCGCGGCTTGCAGACGGAGGACGCGGTTGTGGTAGGCGGGGTTGTCCAGGAGGAGGAAGGCGACCCTGGTGGCCTCTGGATAAAGGCAGGCCTTGTACAGGGCCTGGGCCTGGTACAGACGGTACTGCTCCAGTTCCGGGTGCAGCTGGCCCAGCTGCTCATAGCACTCGGCCGCCAGCGTGAACTCCTGCAGGCGGTAGTAGCAGTAGCCCAGCAGCGACAGGCCGGCGCGGCTCCTCGGGCTCCGCTGGAGCTCGCCGCCCAGCAGCTGCACGGCCTCGGAGTAGCGCGAATCCCGGATGAGCCGGTACACGACGGCAGTGAACTCCCCATCGGGGATCTGCGCGCCGCTCAGCCCGGCCATAACCGCCAAACTGGTGGTGCGTGCTGGTTACCACGGCAACAAGCCCACCGGAAACGGAAAGCTGCTCGTTCTGAGATTACTTTGTAATGGAATAAGCTCAATGGGAATAAAAAGTCATCACTGAAATTCCCGTTACTAATTTCGTTCTTGAAGACATTAGGCTTCTAAGACCAGGAGTCCTGCAAGACCAAACAAACGCTTCGATGCAGTTGAGATACGAAAACTCCACTTCCCGGCATGCACCACTGCAGTCGCGCTGCAGTCGGGAACGTGCCCGCGCTGCCTGCTGGGAGTTTAGTCTCGCGGGACCGATTCACAAGCATTGGGAGGGGGTTTCACCGCCCTGTTGTTTGTATGTTAGTGGTGTTTGCTTGGTGTCGTTTGCATCGTTTCGGTGTCTGACTCGGGAGAGGAAAGTTTATCGTCTGAAATCCCATGCTTGTCTTAGCTGTTTACGGTGCAGTATATACAAACGGTGTCGGTTCCTGTTTTGTGCTTGTAAATTAGTAGGAAGGAAAAGGTGGACTGAATCCTTGGTAGTGCCCTGAAATTAGAGTAGGTTCTTTTTTAAAGCCGCCCTGAGGGCATATTTCTAGGAAGTAATATGAAGAGACCAAAAGTCTATTTTTGTCGTTTCCACAGGTGGTGTAGCATAGGTTTTGTGAATCATAAATGGTACTGTGAGATCCTCAATTTTATTTTTATTTATTTATTTTTCATTTGCTAGATTTAATTTAGTTAATTTTTTTTTTTTTTTTGAGATCCTCAGTTTTAGATCCAAGTGTCTCCAATCCTCTCTTTTCATGAACAATTATTACTGAATAGATGGTGGCATTTAAACTGGGACTCCTGCCCTGGTCCTCTAACTTTCAGTACAAAGAAGAGACCATTCTTTCTTGATCTGCCTAGATCTCCATTGGTCTTCTTCTTTTTTTAATGTTTATGTATTTTTTTTTTTTTAGAGCGAGAGAGCATGAGTGGGGGAGGAGCAGATAGAGAGGGAGACACAGAATCCAAAGCAGCCTCCAGGCTCTGAGATGTCAGCACAGAGCAGATGTGGGGCTCAAACACACTCTGAGCTCAAGTCGGACACTTAACTGACTGAGCCACTCAGATGCCCTTCCACTCCTCTTCTACCATTTGCATTGGCCTGCCTAGCCCTTAAGATAAACTGTCAAAAGCATATCTGCTATATACTTAAAGACTTCCATGCAAGTCCTTAATCATCCTCCTTTATACTTTTGCTGGCCATGCATCTTTTCTATATATAAATTTTAGACCCAACACCAGCCATATTGTATGCCATATTAGACCATTTATGTACATTTTTTCTAATCTTAATAACCACCCCTATATTCTACGTATTACATGTAAGGTAAGTTTTGCGTACTGGAAAGTTTTATGTTATTTGCCTAAGACCACAGAGCTAGGTAGTTAGCAGCTGTGCCAGGATATCCAACATCTATTTTCAGTAGGAAATAGCGACTGATAAATAACTCATTCCATATATCCCTTATAGATGAGTTTCTAAGAGCCTAGTGTTTGGGGCCAAGTTGTATAATGGAAGATTAGTTTCCTTTCTCCATTCAACCAACCAACCAACCAAACAACTTGGTGTGGTCAGTAGAAATTTGAACTTCCAGATCTGAATTGCAGCTGTGAGCAGATGTTAGGAAGTAATTAGTGGGGGTGGTATAGCATCTAGTTGTCTGATAGATCTAGGCGGAGACTTCTGTAGGTGTGTGATTGTTCATAGCAGAAAACAACTGACTTTATGTACTCATTCAGTCTTCTCTCTTGCTGAAAAATTGGCAGCGCTGTGAACTTCCGAGTGGGACCAGAAAAGGAACTTGCCACTACATGAATACCAAGAAAGGAACAAACTGTGCACGTTTCAGAGTGTTGAGTGGGCCTCTGGTCCACCTAAGATACCCTGAGAACATAGCCAATGAGGATCACTCTAATTCTCCTCTAACACTTCTTCAACCCAATGTCTTGGTGCACCCTTTTAGGGCCTTCAACTCAGCAGGTATGTGGGTTGACAGAGGTTGGTTAGTGCTGCTCAGTAATTGAGGGTTGGGTGTGGGAGGATTTTCACCCTTATGGCTGCCTGACTACATATTTGTCCCTTGGAAACTCAGGCTCAGTATTTAAAGATCCTTATGTATGAACCGTTACTTTGGGTAAGTTACTGTTAAATCAAGGTAAGACCACAGAACTTAGAAATGGGAAGTTACCTTTTTATCTTTCGTCTGTCAGTCTTTCTTTCAGAGTTGTATTTGTATCATGAAAGCGTTCACCTGCAAATGGTTTCTTGGAAAAATGTATGAAAAATAGAAGGACTATCTGCTCTCCTCCAAATTTCTTGGATCCCTTCAGGCATCAGTTGGGGTCCCCTGTTTGTGTTAGTACCTGTCTGTGAGTGTGGCAGCTGACGAGGGCAGGAGGGAGGCCGCTCTGTGTCTTTCCCCCTTATTTCATGTGCTGCTGTTCCCGAGGCCTGGCTTGAAAAAAGCAGGACATTCGGCTTAGACAGATGGAGGGCAGGGTCATTTTCAAAATGAAATGAGTGCACAAATCACACTGTGAAATTGGCATGACCATCACTGCTGCTGTGATAGACTGACTTTTATTTAGTTATGATGGGCAGTTGGGGAATAGATTAGGTTTTTGGAGGGGGGAGGGGCCGCAGTGAAAGAAGGCCCTTTAATTAATGAGAGAAATTCTGGAAAGCAATAAATGGGGTGGAATATTATAAAATGTCATAAAAGACCATTTTGTTTCCAACAGAATCTTGAAAACTGGAGCATGTATCAAAAAGTAAATGTATTGTACCATTGCTAGCAATAAGAAAGCATTTGGTGGTTGCAATAAAATGATTTCGTGCCTTATAGAAAGAAACTAGGCTTTGAGAAAATGGAGTTGGACTCGGTGGATTTTGCTGCAAAAAGGAAGGCATGTTCACCATGTAGAAGAATTCCATTCAGGCAAAATGTGTAGGAGCTAAAAGCATGATGTTTGGTTCTTCATATGCTTGTGTTTCTGCCTGCCAAAGCATGAGATGATCAAATCCTATTCTATTTGTACATATTATCTGTCTGGCATTCTCTTGTAAAACAGTTGGAAGGTATGATTTCTTATTTATCCTTTACATGTGATCATGTCCTGTTGGTAAACCGGTCATTTCTGAACATCCCAACTACCACAGCTGTGGTCAGACATCTTTCTTGATAAAGGAAGACCTTCTGAAAAACACACTTTTCAGTTGTTATTTTTTTTCCCTTCTCATTTCAGGCCATTTTCTTCAGGATGGCCAGTTTCAGGGGCTCAGTTACCTTGCTTCCTCTCAACAGTAGACAGGGAAAAATAATAAATTAGTACCAAATTGGTAATGTAATTGACTTTTAGAAGCATCCCTTCCATCTTTTAATACTTTTGGAAGGGTTGTATACCAAATCAATACTTGGGGACATGTATGCTCAGACATTTAACCTCATTATTAACTCTCTTTTTGCTGGTGGTTTCAGCTCTATTATTTTCATTAGATTTCTTTCTTGGATATACCTTATTTTTTATCAAGTAGCTTATATTTAGGTGCTTACAGTGTTAGCACTGTTACCTAAACTTGTCAGGGAGAACACAATAGCATTATAGTTTATAAATGGAGTTAGTAGGGAAGGCACAACTGTGGATACTGGTATTTGAAGAAAGCGATCAGCCATCCAAACAAAGAGCTACTCTAAACCTTGTGTTTATACAGTACTTTCTGTACCAGGACCTGGTCCTGCTTTGCCTAACTTCCCTCATTAATCCTCACAGCCCTTCTGTGAATTAGGTGACTCTTATTTTTGGCCCCACTGGAAAACCATCGACTGCAAAGCACAAAAGGAAGCCTGTGGTTGCAGCAGCCCGCCCACCGGGGCTGGCGATTGCTTAAGCTGGCCAGTAGGGGCCACACTGCACCTCTTTCCTCTCTTCCCCTGGGCACCTCCTCTCCAGTCCTTTGAATTGGCTTTGGATCATTTGCTGCAGTTTGTTCTAATAGAACAGGCACAATGGTGTAAGAATTTTAAAGTTTAAGCACCGAAGCCATTGTGTAATTGTATGGCGTCAGTGTGGCCGGCAGCCCTGCATTGATGCGATCCCCCTGTGTAATTGCCCATGCAAATTCGAGTGGTCTGTAAGGGACGCAGAAACCCGCGTTTGGCTACAGATTCTTCTCCCCCAGAAAATCTAATAACTCGAAGAACCTTTTGTCATCTTTAAAATGCACCATGGACAGGGATGTCTCAGTATCCCTCTCATAGGGGCAGACATCACAGATCAAGGTTAATGGGCTAAATTCACAGCCAAAATTTAAATTGTAGGTAATCAGATGCATGCTTTCCTCTTTCAGACTTTAAATCACCCACCACAAGAGAAATAAAGATTATTCCAGAGGTTTAGTTAAACTTTAAGCATTTTATTAAAAACCAAGATAGTTAGGTCTCTTAAAGCAGACTGTTTCAAACTCATGAATTAGTTGCCTGTGAAATTGCTTGCAATCTGTAATGTAGTATTCTTAAAATGAAACATCAGCCTGACAAATCTGTACAAAGCCAGTGACTTCAAACAATTCAGCTGAAGACATATTTCCCTCCTTTTGTGTAAAACAATAGTAATTAGGAAGCAAATCCAGAGGAGATCCTTTTTAGATTATTGTATATCAAAATAAAATGGCAAAAGCAATTTTCTCTCATGGGAATGAGACTTAACAAAACCTCATCTCTTATTTCCGTACTATGCCCTTCCTTCCTCGTTCCCTCCCTTCTTTCCTCTCTCCCTTTTTTCCTTCCTCCCTTCCTCCCTCCCTTCCTTCCTTCCTTCCTTCCTTTAATTCACGTAAACATGATTTAATATAAATCTAAAGAAACAAATTGAGGTTCTAATACACACATATATACATATAGAAAGTGAACACAAAGATAAATCATGGCCTCAAATAGCACATTTTTATCACAGAAAATACTTCATTTACCTAATAAACATATTTCTGTACCAGTGTATACATTGAACAACATTGGTATAGATACGCTGCACAGAAGCAATTAATCTTTAGCCCTGTTGATAGATGTGCCAAATATGCAAGAACATTCATAATTAAATTAGGGAAGATGTAACCCAAAATTGATAGCTGAGGAAAAGGTAGTAACGCAAACAATGTAAGCAGGACACCGGGCATCGCTGAACCTGTGCTCATCGTGACATTCCCTGGACACGCTTCATCTTGTTTCTGTCCTCCCTGTGTTTTATTCTATTACTGCTCACTTATGAAACTTATGAAATTCTGGCTTTCTTGTAGCCAGACCCAACTTTTAAATTTCCTGCTACATTTGAGTTTTGGGAGTTCTTTACAGCAAGTGGCAGAACAGCTGTTTCAGAGACTGTTATTCTGAAGCAGACAATGAGACTTCACGGCACTGGCATTGCCGGAGTTTTTAGGGTCCTAAGTTAGGTTTTGTTCTGTTGTTTAATGAATTCTCTTGGAGTTTTTATTTTTTCTAGGCCAGACATTTTTCTTTAGATTTAAATCTTCCCTAACATGTTTAGATTTCTGTCTTGCTTGAAGGGAGTTTTTCCCACTATTACTGGGGGTGAGATGTATTTTACCTTTCTGCAATTCATTAAGAGTCAGCAGGAGAAATGGATTTTAAAATAATTGTACTGCAAAGTAAATTGAGCAGACTCTGTTTAATGACCTAAGGTAAGTGGATAAAGTATGATAAATTTTGATACATGAAAAAAGCAACTGAATTCCTGTAGCATTAATATTAGATGATATTGCTATTACACTAACAAAAATTTAAAGATTATTTCTAACCCAACCCAACGTGTATGCAAATATAAAATACCTGGAAATGTATAGACATCTCAGATTTTAGAAATAAAAAACACATGCAATTTTAATTTCACTTGATTCACTTTATAAATTGACTTCTAAATTAAACCAACTGCCATTTATAGGATATCTAGCTATGAGATAATCTAAAGTTGTCCCTTATGAAGTAAAAGGGTACATTTTAAAAAAGCTGTACTGACAACCGTATCTTTCATGATCACTAGAGGCAGGCTCAGACATATATGTGGTAGGGGTGTTTTATATCTACCCCATATATGTAACTTTTTATTTTGTCTTTGGAGAGAAGATGACCTCTTTAGGTTTGTTCCTATTGTGTTTGAGAAGAGTAAGTAAGACAATTATGTGGAAAATATTTTAAAAACTAAATACAGGTTGGTCCTCTGTTGTAGAAGTGAACTGAATAAAGCCAGTGCTTTTGTTTTACAGGTGCAAAACCCAAGACCTGGAGGGTCCCAAGAGAACAGGTCAAACTGGTGGCCAAGTCGGGGGCCAGGGCCCGTCTACTGTGCATCCTGTGGTGACCTTTGTAGTTTGCACGTGATCTCTCCTGGCCAGTATCATAAGCTACATTGTGGGTTGTGCATGTGTTGTCTACATATCGACTACTAAGAAAATAAATAACATGTCTCAAAAAACATATCATGTGGAGAAGGTAGGATGAAGTCCTTTCAGCCATTAATGCCAGGAGCCCCAAGGAAGCAAATGTAGTCTGGTCAGCTGAAGGTTTTATAAGAAGGCTCACATTTCAAATGCCTTCCTCCAGTAGGAAACAACCATTAATGATAAGGACTGAGAAAATGTCTCTTTATTGTAGGAAAGCAAAATATATAGATAATCACACATACCTCTTAGTCTTGGAAAATCATGCCTTATTTAGAAAAGGGCTTGAAAATATCTCAAACGCCCAAGTGTTCAGCCTCTCACCCCTGGGGTTGCACAGGGAGGGTGCTGCTGTCCTTTTCCACTGCTTCATGGTCTCCGAGGAATGGACCCATGGCATTAGTCAGCAGTTTCTGAATTTTGACCCACAATAGGAAAGATACCTTAAGACAGGAAAAATAGATGGAGGCAATTACAAACAGCTACTTGATTGATGGTTGACATTGTCAGGGCTCCAGTGTATGGCATATTGCAATGGTGTTGAACTCCCCTTGCTACCAGTGGATGTTGCTATTGGCAACCGTGCAGTGAAGCCAATAAAAAGGCAAGAGAATGAGACGAAAGCTCAACCTTAGTGGAAGCCGTAGGGTTTGTGCTATAAATTATGTTCCCCTTAGCAATGTGTAGCATCAACGTTCAGGGCGGCTCGGGTGCTCATAGCTGCCTGCAGTCTCCATCGGACCCTGGGTCTAGTTTTATCATAAAGCACATGCTTTAAAATTTTGCTCTAGATAGACTGGCATCCGTTTGTCTGGGCTATTTATTTATTTATTTATTGTTGGGGAGGATAACAGATGTGGGTTCATCTCTGCCTCACATGGGCTGATTTTCAATTCCCGTTTGTGATATAAACATGGTGTGCCATAATAGCTGGAAACACCTGCAGTGCTTCTGAGCTGCAGACACGACCCAGGTCTGTCCCCAACTCCACCCCCTCTTTGTTCCTCACCTGAAGGAGGGGAGACAGCCGGGCAGAAGCTATTTTCCTTTAGAGCAGAGCGATTCAGAAAACTGGCTTAATAAAATCCATAAATCTGAGCAGCCTCCTCTTACCTGCTCTGTGAAGGCACTTTTTCCTACACTCGTTTTTTTCCTCTAGATTCTCCAGTCTTCACTGCAGAGACAGCTGTAAATGGTGGCCAGGAACATGAATTTTTAGGTTCCCACTTCCTCCTCTCTTTTGTCAAACCCCTCCCTGCTCAAATAACTCTCTTTTCTAAGCAATTGATGACAGGATTCTGTATCCTCCTTTTTGGGGGTAGAAGCACCATTTTTCTTTGTTTGGATTGATGTTTACCTGGCCTTTGGCAGTTCTCTTACCATCTGCCTCAGTCTCTGTCTTTTCTTTTTTGGGTGTCTTTTGCTTCTCATCCTCATCTTCCTCTCCCCACCCCCCCCACCTTTGCCTGGTTAATAATTTTCTTTGACTTTGTTTCTTGCCGCATGAAACCTTATGTCTTCCCTACAGATAGATACCTGTTCTTCCCTCTCTTTGGTTTTGGAACCTTCCTTTGCCCATTCTTTTTTTTTTTTTTCATTTTTTAAAAACCTTTATTCATTTTTGAGAGACAGAGAGAGGGGCACAGAGAGAGGGGAGACACAGAATCCGAAGCGGGCTCCAGGCTCTGAGCTGTCAGCACAGAGCCCAATGCGAGGCTCGAACCCACAAACCGTAAGATTGTCCTGAGCCGAAGTCGGATGGTCAACCGACTGAGCCACCCAGGCACCCCTTTCATTTACCCATTCTTAGAACATTTTTGGAATGTCTACTATGTGCCAGGGAAACAATACTCCTTGTGTAACTTGGCCCCTATTTCCTTAATATTTGAGTAGGCAAGTTAATAACTGATACTAACTAGTAACCATAAGAACAAAAATGATTTGTGAACTTTAGATTTTTCAGAACTGGAATGGACTTCACCGTTCATCTAGTCCAGGGATGTCCAACTCCTCGGAACTCCTTTACGGACCACCATGTCTGTAACCAAAGAGGAGAATTTGCAGGTTCTGGGTCTCCCAACCTGGCTTCAGAGAATTTCAGCTCTTAGATGTTTTATATCTCGGAGATTCCTTGTAAGATTTATTTGAACAAAGAGTTCTAAGGTTAAACATGTTTGCAAATCACTTCCTAATGTAATCTCATTCAGCAAATGAGGAAACAGGCTGGGACAAGTTAGGTGTTTTGTCCAAAGTCACCCAATAACTGGTGCCAAAGCCAGAGTCGTAGGTCTAGCTTCTAGTCCAGCATTCTTTGGACAAGTCAAACCATGTCCTCAATCTCTCAGGTCAAATGGGGAGCAAAGCAGTTTTCTAGTCATTGTATCGATTTAATATAGTTTATTATTATAAACCTAGCCTCCTAGAGCATATTTGTCCCCTGGCCAGACTGTTATTTCTTTCTTATACTTAAGGGAAAAAAAAAAAAATTGGCAACCACCACATTTGGCTTTAGGTTGGTATCAGTAGGAACTTTCAATGGTGTATAAAAACTCATCCCTAAGAGAACTCAAGGCAGTCTGTGATTATTCTCCGCGGCTCTGCTGTGGCCTGTAAAATGTCTTCGCGGTTGGAAATAGTTCCTAAGTGTTCGTGGGTCACTTGTGGTGAATCCAGCTGTGGACTTCCTTTCATCCCTCCTTTAATTAAAGCCTATTAATCCATTCCTTCTGGGAGAAGACTTGGTCTACAACAAAGGGTGAATTTTAAAAAAGTGGAAAAGGGGTCCGCAATCCCAATGCAGTGTTATGAATCTTGTATAAATACCAGTCACACAAACGCATTTGTTATCTTCCTACTATGGGCCTTTTTAGGGGAAAACCAGGACTGACCAGTATTTGTAAGGATGCTATGGTTTATTTTTTAGGTAGGCAATTCTAAAGGCTCTAATCCATCATTAAGAAGCTTTAGGACAAAAATAAAATACCTCTACAGGATACAAACTGGGCTTCTTGGAACAGTGTGGCACAAAAGGGCACTCAGGAGAGGATGCAAAGGCAGGCATTGCTTGGCTTGTAACAAATATAAGAGCTGGATACAAAGTGAAGCAGCACTAATGGCGCGTTCCCTGCTCTGGGCTCCGTCGGCCACTGGGCTCGGCATGAGCAGGGCCGGCTGTCCTCTGGTGCGGGGTCCTCTGCCCAGCACCTGTCCCACGTGTGCTCGTGTGCTCTTCAGGGGAAGCTGAGCGCCCCGGGCCGGGCTCCCTCCCCACCTCCTCTGTCCTTCCGGTCGCACTCTCCTCCGCGGACCACACTTAAAGGTGGAAGCCCAGGCGTGCTTCCCGGTGCAAACCAAGAGACTCTGCCAGAGCTTAAAGGAACAAAAGGATGATGTGGGCTGGCCCGAAGCTGGCCCTTCAGGATGCAGTCATTTTGCAGCGGCAGCTAAGCTGGAGGGTTAGTTTCTGTCTTCCCCAGCGGCCACGAGGCTGGCAGACGAGGGCGAGGCGGCCGGCACCAGCAGCCTTTTCTGGTGCAGCTCTTCCCACTTACTTCTGTTCGCTGCCACCGAGTCCAGCATGGGCTTCAGTTTCACGTTGACCTTCACCAACGCCTGAAATAAAACAAAAAAAAGGTGGAGGAGAGAGGAACCCGAGTCACTGACATGGTTTTCTAGCTTTCCCTTGAGAGGAGAACGGACACTGGCTGCAAGAAATGAAATGTGATGATTATTTTGGTAAACCCGAGCTATTGGCAAGAAGTAAACATGCATGTAACACCATCGTGCTGCATTAATAGAGCCTGTGCAGAAAATGAAAAAAATAAGACAGGGTGGCTGTGTACTACTCCCAGGGTGCTAGCCCATTAGATTATGATCCTGTTCTAAATCTATATCCAGACAAGACAGGACACAAAATACTCGGCTCACACATGCCTACTTATGTATATTGTTGCCTGCTCTGGACACTCCAGGTCTCAACAGACCATGAACTTAAAGCTTTACTAAGATACACCTACCATTGGCTCCACCACGGAGGAGGGGAGGGTTCTGGGTGGACTCATCTGAATAAGAAAGGCCAGATAACATCCCAAGAGAAGAGAAGGTGCTCATTTTTCAAGCTAAGGATCTGGGAGCTGTGCTAAATGAACAGACTGGCATGTGAACATGTATGAAGATGGATGCGAGACAAGAGAAAAAGGAGTGGGGAAGAGAGGGGCTGGGCTGCAGTGAGGGGATGGAAGGGGACACACAGGCAGAGGCCAGAGGCCAAGGATCCAGGGGCTTATTTGCAGGAGACTCTCCTAAATGTTTTCTTTTTTACTTAATTTTGTTGTCTTTGAAAAAGAGTCCCCTACTCCCTAATAGTATAATTTTCCAACCGCTGTCGTGGAACAGAGCAATTAATAAAGCAAGGGTCATGGAATTGTGCCCGTATTAGCCCATGGAAAGGGAATGCTCCCACTTTGTGCCTTGGGTCTGTGTTCTGTGGCCACAGATCATACCCTTGGTCCTTGTAGACACTTGCAGGTGTGGCGCATTCATCCCAAGGGGAACAAATCCACTGCAATGTCAGCACACCTCCTGAACAACCTTCTCCAAGCAGGGCCTGTGGTTAGGGGGTGGTTGATAGCAAAGCCTCCCAACAAAGAACAGCCCTTCATATTGAGGGCAGCACTAGAGGTGACCAGGGACGCTACTGAGCTGTGAGCCCTCCAACCTGGCCGAAGTGGTGACCCTTCACACTGATGTCTCTTAGAGCATATTCCTCAAGAGTGACATTTATCTCACCAACCAACATTTAATTTCAAATCAGATGTATTAGTAAAATATGAAAATATTTCATATATGAAAATAAAATTCAGGTAGTGATCAAAATCCTCTTTATTGAGAAAAATGCAGGTGACTGTTTTCTATTCATTGCACAGTGTTTTTATTTGGATGATAGTGTAGGGTAGCAACGAATGCCATGGTTTTATTTAGTATAGTTTGGCACTGGCTCCTCGTCACTCTGATCGAGCCTTTTAATTAAACTGACTACTATAATTCCTATGGAAATTAGTGTTTATATTATTTTCCTGCTACAAAAGCTTTTCTCTAGAACTTATTTTTTTTTTTAATCCCAGGAGCACAAATTGGAATTTTTTTCTGCCTGAAATGTAATTAAAAACTCATTTGATTACTATATTTCTGGCTCTGTTTTACTTATTAAATTCCTGTAATCAGTTTTCTTTTATGAAGCTGCTGGGAAATGATCTCAAAAGCAACACATTTTTCTCTTCCTTGGCAGGTTCCCGAGCATTTACTAAATTACATTCATAGCACCTGCCCATGATTCGAATTACTCCACCAATTTATTCCTTAAACCATTTAAGTTTATTTGGCTTAGCCCCAAACAGACATTTCTTTCCTTTATCTAGCTCTTTGTTCTCCCTCTTGCTTCCTTTGTGGTGAATAAAAACAAAACAAAACAAAACAAAAAACTCCAAACTTTTGGGGAGGTACATATTTCTCAGAATTCTTCCTTCCCTTTATTTCATATTCTCTTTAATTAAACACAGAATTGCTATACCAGAATATCGTTTTCCTCTGGCAGGTGCTGGGTCTAGGCAAAAGTAGCAAAAATCCCATCCTGTGCCATCAGTAAGATAATTGCTCCCACTATTTAGAAAGATATGGATATTCCTACGAACTTCTCATCAGCAAGTGACACCTGATGAGTTCTGTGCAAATGCTAACATCTGTCTCCTTTGACTTCCTCATCACTTAGTGAAAGAGAAAGGGGACACTTATCACCTGTCTGCTCAGTCTCCATATACATGCAGAGCGACTAGAAAGGTTATGTACATTAGTTATGTAGATGTACATGGTGCCATCAGCCGCGGATGCTGAATCTCTCCTGTGGCATCCCTGCAGTGTGACCATTGCAGTGTTTAAACATGCCCACAGGCAGTGAACTAACTACCTCCCAGGTTGTTCTGATTTTGGAATGTTGTTCTTATATTGAAGTGAAATCTATATCCCTGTAACTTCTACCTAATGGTCCTTGAAGCCAGAATGTACTTGAGCAGCGTAGGACTGATGACTCATGTGCTGCTCCAAGTGTAGGTCAGCGTTGAGACTGACCTAAAAACCCAACTTGGGATGTGCTGCTTATTATCCTTGGGGCAACTATATGGCTATCACGGGGGCTCCCAAACTCACATCCACTCTGCCTGGCCCACCACAGACACCTTGGGTACTTACTTGCCTGCTCTGGGACAGCCCTGGGCATCTAGTCACCTAAGTGGCTGAGGGACCCCACTTTCTTCATGATTCCATTCACACTCATGTAGGGTGCCCAGCATGTAGGGTTTATTCCACATTTTATTTATGTTTTGAGCAAGTGACATGGTCACATAGTCCAATGGATACAAAGGGTACAAAAGGTACAGTGTAAAATATCCCTTCATCCCCTGCCCCCAGACATTTAGTTTCTTTCCCTAGAGACAACCAAACTTAGTGTATCCTTTAAGAACCATTTTATGTGGAAGCCATATATGAAAGGCCCACAGCTAGTATCATCCTCAATGGGGAAAAATGGAGAATTTTCCCATAAGGTCAGGAACACGACAGGGATGTCCACTCTCACCACAGTTGTCTACATAGTGTTGGAAGTCTTAGCCTCAGCAATCAGACAAGCAAATGAAATGAAAGGCATCCAAATTGGCAAAGAAGTAGTCAAACTTTCACTCCTCGCAGATGACATGATACTCTACATGGAAAACCCAACAGACTCCACCAAAAAACCGCTCGAGCTGATAAACGAATTCAGCAAAGTCACAGGATATAAAATCAATATACAGGCATTGGTGTATTTCTATACACTGATAATGAGTCAGCAGAAAAAGAAAGCAAGGGATCGATCCTATTTATAATTGCACCCAAACCTATAAAATACCTAGGAATAAACCTAACCAAAGACATAAAAGATCTGTATGCTGAAAACTATAGAGAGCTTATGAAAGAAATTGAAGAAGCCACAAAGAAATGGGAAAACATTCCATGCTCATGGACTG
Source organism: Panthera leo (assembly GCF_018350215.1). Classification (NCBI taxonomy): domain Eukaryota; kingdom Metazoa; phylum Chordata; class Mammalia; order Carnivora; family Felidae; genus Panthera; species Panthera leo. Next base: position 164,774,026 of record NC_056686.1, read on the forward strand.
GAAGAACAAATATTGTTAAAATGTTGATACTACCCAAAGCAATCTACACATTCAATGCAAACACTATCAAAGTAACACCAGCATTCTTCTCAGAGCTAGAATAAACAATCCTAAAATTTGTATGAAACCACAAAAGCCCCCGGGTAACCAAAGTAATGTTGAAAAAGAAAACCAATGGGGCATCTGGGTAGCTCAGTTGGTTAAGCGTCCGACTTCGGCTTAGGTCATGATCTCGCACGCTCCATGAGTTTGAGCCCCATGTTGGGTTCTGTGCTGACAGCTCAGAGCCTGGAGACTGCTTCAGATTCTGTGTCTCCCTCTCTCTCAGCCCCTCCCCCACTCACGCTCTGTCTCTCTCTCTCAAAAATAAACATTAAAAAAGAAAAAGAAAACCAAAGCTGGAGGCATCACAATCCCAGACTTTAGCCTGTACTACAAAGCTGTAATCATCAAGACAGTATGTTATTGGCACAAAAACAGGCACATAGATCAATGGAATAGAATAGAGAGCCCAGAAATGGACCCATAAATATATGGCCGACTTATCTTCGACAAAGCAGGAAAGAGTATCCAATGGAAAAAAAAGACAGTCACTTTAGCAAATGGTGCTGGGAGAACTGGACAGCAACATGCAGAAGAATGAAACTGGACCACTTTCTTACACCATACACAAAAAGAAATTAAAGGTGGAGGAAAGATGTAAATGTGAGACAGGAAACCATCAGAATCCTACAGGAGAAAACAGGCAGCAACTTTTGACCTCAGCTGCAGCAACTTCTTACTTGACATGTCTCCGGAGGCAAGGGAAACAAAAGCAAAACTGAACTATTGGGACCTCATCAAGATAAAAAGCTTCTGCACAGCAAAGGAAACAATCAACAAAACTAAAAGGCAACCGACAGAATGGAAGAAGATATTTGCAAACGGCATATCAGATAAAGGGTTAGTATCCAAAATCTATAAAGAACTTATCAAACTCAACACCCAAAAAAACAAATAATCCAGTGAAGAAATGGGCAGAAGACATGACATTTTTTAAAGAAAATATCCAGATGGCAAACAGACACATGAAAAGATGCTCAACATCACTCATCATCAGGGAAATACAAATCAAAACCACAATGAGATACCACCTCACACCTGTCAGAATGGCTAACATTAACAACTCAGGCCACAACAGATGTTGGCGAGGATGTGGAGAAAGGGGAACCTTTTTGCAGTGTTGGTGGGAATGCAAGCTGGTGCAGCCACTCTGGAAAACTGTATGGAGGTTCCTCAAAAAATTAAAAACAGAACTATCCTATGACCCAGCAATTACATTACTAGGAATTTATCCAAAGGTATAACAATGCTAATTTGAATGCTGACTTGAAGGGGCATATGCACCCCAATGTTTGTAGCAGCACTATCAACAATAGCCAAATTGTGGAAAGAGCCCAAATATCCATCAACTGATGAATGGATTAAGAAGATGTGGTACACACACACACACACACACACACACAGGAATACTACTCTGTGATGATAAAGAATGAAATCTTGCCATTTGTAATAATGTGGATGGTACTGGAGGGTATTATGCTATGAGAAATAAGTCAGGCAGAGAAAGACAATACTCATGTCAAATTTGAGAAACTCAACAGATGAACATAGGGGAAGGGAAGGAAGAATAAGTTACAAACAGGGAGGGAGGCAAAACATAAGAGATTCTTAAATACAGAGAACAAACTGAGAGTTGCTGGAGGAGAGGTGGGTGGTGGGATGGGTTAAATGGGTGATGGGCATTAAGGAGGACACTTTTCGGGATGAGCACTGGGTGTCATATATAAGAGAAGAATCACTGGGTTCTACCGAAGCTAAGACTACACTGTATGTTAACTAACTTGAACAAAAAAAGAAAAAAGAAAAAAAAAGGAAAAGAAACGTTTTATGCGGTTGCCTGAGTGGGTCAGTTGCATCTAACTCTTGATTTCGGCTCAGGTCAAGATCTTGCACTCTCTGAGTTTGAGCCCCATGTTGGGCTCTGTGCCAACAGTGTGGAGCCTGCTTGGGATTCTCTCTCTCTCTTTCTCTCTCTGCCCCTTCCCAATGTGTACACAGGCACTCTCTCTCTCTCTCAAAATAAATAAACATTAAAAGTGAAACATTTTATGTATATGTAAGCACATATAAAAAATACATACATATGCATATGTATATATGTATACATATGATACTTTATACATATGTGTAATGTACATGTGTGTATGTGTATAATTAAGTTGATTTTCCTATCATTTCAGATGTTTCTTTCAGAGACAGAGTGAAATCAAAACTTTATGGAACATTATTATGATGCTTGAGTGAGCACAAGGGTACTGTGTAGAAATTAGTACCTGGAGTATAGAGAGGAGAGGGACCAAATTCTAATTTTCTATTGTTATGACACTGAGTGTTTCTTCTGCAGAACTTAATCTGCTGTGAATCCCATTTCTTGTAGTCTTCCTCTGAAAAACTGTAGTTTTCATTTCTAGAAGTTTGAGTTGGGCATTTTTTATATCTTCCATGACTGTGATTATCATGCTTGGTCTTTCCTCTACCCTTTGAACATATAAAACATAATAAGTATCTTAATGTCCTTCTCTATCAATTCTATGATCTGTATCATTTCTGAGTCTGTATGGATTGGTTTTTCTCATTATTACAGGCCAAGTTTTCTTGCTTCTTTGCATGCCTGGTAATCTCGATCGGATATTAGGCATGGTGAATTTTATGTTGTTGGGTGATGGATTTTTATTTGCTTATCTATTTATTTATGTTTGCATTTCTTTAAACATTTTTCAGTTTTGTTCTGGAATGCAGTTAGGTTACTTGGAAATTATTTGGTCCTCTGAGGTTTGCTTTTAAGCTTTGCTAGGTAGGTCCAGAGCAGCCTTTAGTCGGATTAATTTGGGTCCACTACTGAGACAATAACCTTCTGAGAACCGGACCCAGTACCTCATATATTTCAACGTTTTTCTTTAATATTCTGCCTGGGGGAGCATGGACGATTTCCCAGCCTGTGGGAGCTCTGAGGATTATTCCACTTGCTCCCTTTTGCTGTTCTTTCCTCAGCCTCAGCAGTTTCCCCGCATGCATGTAGTGAACAGCACTGAAGACTCATAGGGGTGCTCTGCAGATCTCTGGAACTCTCTCTCGTGTGACTATCTCTTCTCTTGTCCTCTTCCCTGGGAACTCCAGCCCCTGGGGCTCCACAGGCCCCTGGCTCTGCCTCCTCAACTCCGTGAGCCCACTGGGCCCTGGCTGGGATTCTCTCCCTGTGCTGTCGCCTGGAAGCTGTCTCCAGTAGTAAGGAGTAAGCTAAGATCATCGTAGGGCTCACTCCATTCGTTCCCCTCTCTCAGGAATCTCCATATTGTGCTGCATGCTGCCTGTTTCCACCGTCTGTAGAACTTAATCTGCTCCATGGTTTCCCCCCTGTCACTCTATCATGGCCAGTGGTGGAAGTCCCTTATCACTGGTTTTAAATAGCTGTTTTGAGTACTCTCCCATGACCTCCCATGGAGAGTGGAAATAAGGCCTTTTATCTTTGTAACTCTAGTTCCTACCACAGTGACTCCAGGGAACAAGAGTCTTCCCTCTCTGCCCACAGAGCAGTGGCAGGAAGAAGGGGTGAGTCTAGGAGAGCGGCCAGTGGCTGAGAGCAGGGTCAGGACATTCTGACCTGCTACAGAATCCTGCTGTAAAAACAAACCCAGAATGACCCTCTTGGGAAATGAATATAGTATTTTCTCTTATTACCATTATTCCTGGGACCATGTTTTTATCAGCTTGCCAAGCTGCTGGGAGTCAGATTCTGGCCCTGTTTTCCCTCAGCCATCATGATCCACGTCTGCTATCATCTGTCCCAGTGTGTGCTTATTCTTGACCACAATCCCTTCTTAGAACCCAACTGCTGGATAGATGGGGCACATGGGGGACAAGGGAATAAACAAAGAGAAAGCCACATTCTTAGAACAGGTCACTACTCCTATACTCTGTTGCTGGAAGGGGGCGGGGAGCATAAAGGAACACCAGCAAATTAAAACCACATTTGTCTTTGAATTTGAAAATGTCCAACTATGTCATTAGTACCTTTTCAAAACTTTGAGGGAGTTACCTGAGCTGACTCTTCATTTATTTTTTTGAAAGGCCAAAGAGAGATGTTTTCACGTCCTGTGGTCGAATTGTATATATTCAGAGTGCTGGCACTAAGAGTTAGTATTTTCTGCCTTCCCCCATCTCCACCTTACCCAAGAGAAATATTCAGAAACTAAGGAGTACAATACATGGTAGAAAACAATGAATTTAAAGGATTTCTTTAATATCAATTTTTCATAAAATATAAAATTAGACTTGGAGCCCATCTTGACTATCTGAGGTGATATCCCTGTCATGAAGATACGATCACTTTACTACCATGATTATTTACTTTCTGAGTGAAAATGTCCAAAAGCCCATTTGGGGTTGGTGTTTTGAAATGGAAAACCATTTGGTGATATGACCAGTTGGTGTCATCTCTGCTCAGACCTTCTGAACAGGAAGGGCAAGAGAGCACGCAAGTGGTGGCAGGCCCTGAGATTCCCTTGAATTCATGTGCCTGGATGGTCACACGTGCAAAGAGCGTCTCAGGAGGAACAAAGGAGGCTTCTCCTTAAGGTATGTGACTTTGGAAAGAAGTGGCCAATTGTGGGAGCAAATCCACACTCTTCAATTGTTCAGCCGCTACCTTTCTGGGCCCCCAAAGGTTAAGATTATTCATGATTTAACCTGATACATTCCTGAATTTTACATGCCGGGCTGCACTGCAGCAGTTGGCTAAGAATCCTGTTTGGCTTTGCCAGCCTCCTACTCTTCTATCATGTTGCAAGGGCCAGAGGCAGTGAACTCTTTGTCCAGAACTGAACTCATCGCCTTCCTCCAAACCTTCCTTTGCTGTTCGGTTTACTGTGTCAGAGAGCTGAGCATCGTCACCTCCACCTAACTGCTCAAGATGGAAATCTATGGGTCATCCATGACATCTCCCTCTTCCCCCCACATCCAAACGGTCACCGAGTCCTGTCAACCCTGTGCCCAAAGTGTCGTTGTGTGTCAGTCTCTTGCCATGTCTACAACCCTGGTTTACATCACCATCATCTTCTCAACGGCTCTAACCTGGCTGCCTGCCCTCCCCTTCCTCCTGTCCAATTAACTGCCCACATTGTAGCCACAGAATCCAGCTCATCACTCTCTACCCTGAGCCTTTCAGTGGCTTCCATTTGGTTTGAGTGTGCTGGAAGGACCCTACCCGAAAAGAGAATTATGGTATTAGAAGAGAATAAAATCTAGGAACAAAACAGAAGAGAGAGAGAGAAAAAAAAAACACCTCATAAAACCCAAGGAAAAGCTCGGGTTATGCTACGAAAGCAGAGTTTTGAAATGCCAAAATAAGCCCATCGAGTTTTCTAGAAAACCTGCAGTTCACATCTTTCTATGCATTTTAACGTTTTCCTGAGTAGGAAATCATAAGCCGAACTCCGCATGGTATGTTTGGCAGGGGAGTCGCCGAAGTTTTAGTTACTACATGTGAGAGCAGATGGAGCTGGCTGTGGGGTCCAGATGGGAGGCAGCAAACAGATTCCTCCTAAACCCCACTCCTTCCCTCCCCAGTTCAATGGCCTCTGAAACTCAAGGTTGTGTAAAAATTAATTTGCATTAAATTGCTTAAGATAATGTATTAACTGCCAAAGGAGGCTTCCAGCAGTTTTTAAAACTTGCTTTGAAAAACAAATAATCAAACAATGATGGTGAACACAGAAGCAAGCCAGGACTACTTTGAATAAATGTTTTTAAACCTTCACATTAAAGATACCAGCTTTAGGGGCGCCTGGGTGGCTCAGCCGGGTAATCGACCGACTTCGGCTCAGGTCATGATCTCACGGTTTGTGAGTTCGAGCCCCGCATCGGGCTCTGTGCTGACAGCTCAGAACCTGGAGCCTGTTTCAGATTCTGTGCCTCCCTCTCTCTCTGGCTCCCCCCACCCTCTCATGCTCTGTCTCTCTCTTTCTCTCAAAAATAAATAAACATTAAAAAAAAATGATGCCAGCTTTAAAATAAATCTTTAGTGTGTAATTTGCTAAAGTCGGAAAGTTAATAATAACCATGTACATATGTTATACACATACCTATGCCAGGCACTGTGTGCTACTGGGTTCTTCCCAGGCTAGAATGCAATGGTCTTCAAAGGGCTCTAGCCTTATGACTTTTGCCCTCAGAAATAACCTGAGATTGAAACCCCCTATCAGACTTTGAACTGGTAGCTGGCATAAGGAAGTCTCAGCTTCCTCAGCACACAAAGTTGCTGCTGACACTCACTGGGCAGTAGTCTTTACCCAAATTAATGAGGGCCAGAGATCAGCTAGCAGTCATCTCCATTCTCTTTGAACGCCCAGAGTCTGCCAAAGAGACTCTTTAAAAGGTTGGTCATTCTTAGCCTGCCATGTTATGGGGACTCAGAAAATGCTAATAGTAGATGCCAACTCTCTCTGGTGGCAAAGTCAGCAGGCCTATGGAATTTCAGCTTCCAAGGAAGGAATACTCAAAGGAATTGGGAGGCGGTATCCAGACAGCCTGCATTTTCTCTGTGGACCAGGTAAGCTCTGACAGAAAGGACAAACAGCAACTAGCTGTTACTCCCTCCTTAATGGAAGTTCAATATTACTCCATGTTTGTCATGTTGGGTGAGATGTTTTTTCCATTTGGAAAACCTTTTTCTATATATGTGATACCTACTCTGTAGATCTGTTATTATTCAGCAGTAACAGATTGGCTGTGTCCAAATTTTGCAAATGCCAAAAAATATTGTCAGATCTTTCTGAAAAATTTTTAGTGATATTTGAGATCTTAAAACCTAAATAATGTGAGGCGGTTACCCGAATAGCAGTAAAGATGATAGACCCACAGAGGTAATGCTTAGTACGAGGGCATGTGAGCTCATTAGAATCCAATGTAAGAATGACTCAGATCTGTAATCAGAATCCTAAGGGCACAGTCTGGCCAAGTGATAACACTGATGTTTGTAGCATTGACGTCTAATATCCTGAAAGCTACTTACAGTACTAGTAATAACTTAGAAAGAGATCCTTTTCTTTCCAAGGTGTGAGGCAGGTACCTGTAAAAATGACAATGCAAAAATGCATGATGCAATTTTCTCTCTCTCTTTTCTTCCCTTTTCTGTCGTTTCCTTCCTGACCTCTCAGGTTACTTGTTTTGCTTATCTTACTTATATGCTCAAGGGATTCCTTTATGGAAAATGATATTTACAAATGACATTAACATTCTGAATTAATGAGGCAGGAATTTTAGTCTCCTTGGACTAACAGCATTGTTATTTCCATTATATAGGGTAAGAGTCTTAAACATCTACAGGGCCAGGCCAGGACCGTTAATGAGAGAAATGGGCTTCACGAGACAGTTTGGAGGGTGAGGCCAATGGCAAATGGGATGTTTTACAGTTTTTTAAAAAATTTTTTTATGTTTGTTTATTTTTGAGAGAGAGAGACAGACAGAGTGCAAGTGGGGGAGGGGCAGAGAGAGAGGGAGACACAGAACCAGAAGCAGGCTCCAGGCCCTGAGCTGTCAGCACAGAACCTAACGCAGGGCTCGAACCCACGAACCACAAGATCATGACCTGAGCTGAAGTCAGACGCTTAACCAACTGAGCCACCCAGGCACCCCAACATTTTATAGTTTTAAAAACAGTGTTTAACTGAATGAAACATGTCTGCGGGCTGAATCTATTTTGTGTGCTGTCCATCTGCCTGCTGGGACAGACAGTAAGACCATCTTGCCAAAATGAACAAACCCCTGGGTACTGAATGTGTCCCATGCTCCAGGCTCCACACGAGGACTTCCCCATACGTGGGCTGATTAAATGTCACAACAGCACTGTGAGATTGGTGTTGTGGATCCTGTTTTGACAGATGAGGAACCTTTGACTGGGGAAATTAAATTAAAGGAGCCAAAGTGTACATGGTGAAAATACAGCAGAGCTGGGATGTCAGTGGTGGCCTGCCCGAGGACAAAGTCCACGGTATCTCCCCACGAGGGACCTCACTGGGATGCTGGTATTGACAAGTGTCTCTTTCACCTAACTGCAGTGTCAGGAGAGTGGAGTGACTCTTGTTCTGGTGTTCGGGACACTGTCTCAGGACCAATCCACAGGAGGGAGACAGCTTCACTGGGGAATGAAGAAACACCACCTCCCAAACATTAAGTGTAGACAGTGAATCTTTTATCTGTGACTCATCTACTCTGCCCTGCCCTGGGAAAATAAAACAAGGGTTTTAAGTAGTAAATAACAGGCAGGCTCAAAGACAGCTTGCGTAAATGGGAGCAAGGAGAACCCGTCTCTTCTGTTATAATGAGCCCCTCTAGGATACTGTCCTAAGTTATCCTGTTGGTTGAGTTTTCAGAGCACACTGGTAGCTAATCAATCATGTTCACTGTGTAGGCAACATCTGACTTGGAAGGAACAGCTGCTGACCCAGAAGCCACAGCCTTTGATGAATGGGGCTTCATATAAGAGGTGGTTGGAACGTGTAACTAAAACACAGCCACATGGTAACAATCCACCTCTCCAGGCACCAGAATGTTTTCTGGTAAAACCATGCCACCTGAGATTTTACAGAAATATATAAAGTCTATTAATTTTTTTTTTTGCCAAGTTCAATGTGTAAGAAAGATCATTTAAACATTTTTAGTTTCTTGAGCTACAAGCATTTGTTTACTACACATTTTGTGTAGGCTTCTCATGTACCTTGAGTCCTAGAGTTCTCCAAACATAATGGATGGGGTGCCTGCGTGGGAGAGGGTTGTACAAATACAGAATTGCAATTCCATGCCCTTGGTGTGAATGGTGTTCTGAGAAAGGTACTATGGGGCCTTCAAGAATGGATTCTAGAATACTCTAGTAATA